>NC_034187.2:55354507-55954507 GCF_002021735.2 Oncorhynchus kisutch
TTTTACAACAAATGTTGATTTTGTCTTTGGAATAGGAGTAGAAAAACATGATTTATTTATTTCAGCATCTTGAGAGAATGCGAATGCAATTAGTGACCGTGCAAACGTGCCGTCTTTGTCTGCGACATAAAAGCTGACAGTAGGCTATTTCAATCACAGAAAATATCCATCCAAGATTAAATGAAATCTTATCAGATTCATTTGGGATCGTTTTCACAGATTTTCATTTCTTTGAAAACGGTCAAACTGATATAATTTGGACATTCCACTGTTTTCTGCTGTTTTAGGGTAAGGGTTACAGTTTGGGTAAGGGTATGGGTATGGGTGTTAATGCTAAATTGTAATTATTTCGGCACTATGGCCTATTTATTGCCTTACCTCCGCTAATCTTACTACATTTGCACACACTGTATATAGATTTTTCTATTGTGTTATTGACTGTATGTTTGTTTATGTGTAACTATGTTGTTGTTTGTGTCGCACTGCTTTGCTTTATCTTGGCCAGGTCACAGTTGTAAATGAGAACTTGTTCTCAACCGGCCTACCTGGTTAAATAAAGGTGAAATAAAAAAAATAAAAATGGGTTAAGTTTAAGGTTAGGATAAGGGTTAGGGCTAGGTTTAGGGTTAGTAGATCATTCGTTGAAATGTTACTGCAGATAGTCAGTAGAGCATCTACAGATGGACAATCCAAATAAAGCGCTACAGAGAAAACTTTGTCAACTAGATTCAGCTTATTATTGATTACATTTATTCCAATGTTCTGGATTTTTTTCTTCTTCTTGGGCAACAAGTAATGACAGAAGAGAAGCTGCAGGCCTATCGAATTACAGACTAAGTTGCCTAACAAATAGCTTACCAAATGTTTTTGTTTTTTTGTATGTTGAAAAACATCTAAAATAGGGATGAATGTGGCCTGAGTAGGCAGAGATGAATGGCCGGACCGTGACACGTGCAGAAAGCGTTGGACACGTCAATGACTTCAGGCTACAAGTGTCTCTAATGACAATCACTGAATGTCATTACACTTTCCATGCATCAAATTGCAGGTGTACAGTACATTGTTTTAGATGCTGGAATCATTGTAGAGTGGATCGAAACATGTGCAGGCAGCCTACTTTTTGAAATGATTTGTTTGACAATCATATGAAAACATCATGCCTGGTTGTCTTCATGCCACATTAAAAGGTCATACATTTTTACAGTACTGTAGTAGTGTCTTCACCTTTATGCCCATAAAGAAATGTGTTCAGGCACATAGGAGGTCCCGCACTATCTGTTAAAATATTGTTCCGCCGTCCCTGCGTTACCGGTAGTTACCCGTCATCAGACCAATCATACTGAGCAGGTGCACATGATGAAGTCACACCTATGCGCTAGGATCACACTGAGCGTGTGCAGTAGAATGATGCGAAGCGTGCTGTGCAGTGTGATTTTAGCGTCTATATCAAAGTACTGTATTAATACAGATATTTTGAGTTTCATGGCATTGCATATTATATTATATTATATTGTGTTGCTTATCTGAAAAAATGAGAATGTTATTCGGTGAAATATGTCGAACACCACCGCGGTTGTTCCTGGACTTTCTTCTGACTTATCTTCGACGGCCATTAACTAAGAGGTCAAAGGCCATGAAACTGCTCTACTTCTTTAGATTATGCCTTACAAATGTAAACAGGCTGTACAAAGACATACAGTTAGGTTTTAAACATACATTTGATTAAATCTGTCTTTTTCATTAAACTACGAAAACGGGATAATCTAGTTTTTGACTTCCGTCGTGTTTTTTTTTTTTTTTTATGCAGCAGGAGCCACTGATGTTGCCATAGAAACCAGGAGTGAGGTAGAAAATCACCAACCATCATTCCATTTCATTGTTCGGAGTAATGAGAAACTACACATCATTGTGAAAAGAACTATAGCGTTAACTGAAAGCTTTCTTTGAAGTCTTTTCTCAAGCCGTTTTGAGGTCGCATTTTGATTTGATTCCAAAGAATTCCCATTTTCAACCTCTCTCGAACCTCCAATATCCTTCACACCTGTCTTTCAGATGTCATTAGCTCATTTGAAAAACATGGCCTTTCAAAAAGAGGCCGTAGACAAAACAACCCACGGGTGATATATGGGTCACAATAACTGGCTACAACAGGTATCAACTGGCCACAACAGGTAGCAATTTCAGAGCAATCCTTCTGAACAAGTGGACACTTGCTTATCTCTTATCTCCCTCTTTTTGCAGTCTTTTTCCAGTTCTTTCATTCACTCCCCATCCTCCCTAAGGCTACCTTCTCCTCCCCTCCTATTCTTTCTCTGCCCCCTCCCTTCCTGTCTCCCTCTTTCATGTGAGCATATGGCCCTGTGTAGCGTAATGCTAAACCACCGGTCTGACAGGCAGAGAGCGCTAGTCACCTCTGATCAAACAGGGTGAAGGGGGGGGGGGGGTGTTCTCGGATCATGTCCCCAGGGAACCTGCCTGTTGGGAGGCAGGACAGGGGGATGAGAAGGATGGGGAGGGGGCTGAAATGCTGAATCATAGACACGGGCAACATGCGATTGTTCATTGAGATTCTGCACTGTCCCCCTCCATCCACCAGCTATTGTCAAACCAGGCGTAAAGTAGGGCATTGTCTACGATACATACACACCGACTAAGGCGTATAACTACAGAGCAGTCAGAAAGACACACATGGGACTAGCCTGCGGTGGTGGATTTGCAAAGCAAATCAATAGGCTGATCCTGAAACGGGCCCTTTCTTCAGCAACACTACTCGATTCACTGAATGGAGAGCAGTGTAGAGAGGGACCTGCCTAATAATTACCCCCTGGGGAGAACATGCAGTGCAGTGTAAGGGCAAGTATGCTTCGTCAATACACACTGTCCCTGCATAATACTCAACCAGTCAGTCATTCAGAGTACTATTTCTGCTTCGCTAGTGTATGAACTTGCGTTTGGAACAGGTCACAAATCCAAGCAGATACTCACTTAAACACACCTACATACTGTATATAACCAGATAATTAGGCAAACATAGGTTTACCTGCTAAGAAGCCGCCTTGACTTCCTGGCAAAGTACTAGTGCATAAAGATCTATTTAGAGCTAATACTCTGAAGCAAATTGATATCCTGTTATATAAGGGAGGTAAATATGGACTTTATTCATGGATTCTGGCACCGGAGTGAGATTTTGCTTCCTGTTAATGAGGTTGTAGTCTCTGTTGGCCTCCAGGAGACCTTTTGTATTCGGGGATACAGACTCGTATTTGTACACAGCTGCCGATTCACAGCCCGATTGGTGGACTTCTTTTTGTGTAATGAACACGACGAGGGAACATTATGTAGCCCTGCCGCACTGAGTAAATTTCACATTTAATTACAAAGACAGAGAGACCTGTAGTCTCTCGTCTCGCACGAAAAGACCTGCACTGATACAGTACACACACACACACACACACACACACACACACACACACACACACACACACACACACACACACACACACACACACACACACACACACACACACACACACACACACACACACACACACACACACAAACTCACACAGATACCCTCAAGCTCCTAACACACACATAAACTAAATTAAATGCATGCTCTCGCTCATATTTGCACACTGATAATTACCTGCTTGCTCAGGCATACACACACAAGGACCTGCATCATCACACATGTGCAAATGCGCACACACACATAGACACACAGACAGACATACAGACGTACAGACACACAAATCGCTTTTGTAAGCCTTCGTTGTATAATGCCTCCACCCGCTGTCCTTCACTGCAGCCACTTGTGTATGGGTGCTTTTTTGTTCAGTGTTTTTCAAACAGAGTGAACGCTTGCCAGGCAAATTTTTTGCTCTGGTCGACGGGTGGGGGGAATTACGCAACGGACACTGTGCAAACTGAGACCCCCCCCCCCCCCCCGTTTCTGCTTCACACCATTGCTGGACCATGACACCAATAAAATGTTTACCAATCCTCTCTCCTTATTTCTCTCCTTTTCCCACCACCTCCCCTCCCTTCCTCTCCATCTCCCTCCTGGTCCTCTGTTGCCACGGCAGCAGTGTGAAAAAGAGGGAGCGAGGGAGGGACAGGAGAAAGAGAGGGAGGAGAGTGAGACATAAAATGCCATCTTGGTCATTTTGATAGTCAGCCTGCCTGTGGTTGTGTGTACGTGTGATTGTGCGCCTGAGTGGATGTGAGTGCGCGACTCTGCATACGTTAGCGAATCTGTAATAAAGCTTTAGTAAGAGATAGAGATGGTGAGCTTGTTAGTGAGTGGATGAGTGACTATCGGAATGACAGACAGACAGCCGAGTTAGTAAGTGATTGAGCGGTTGAGTGAGTGAGTCATAAACCCCTAGGAAAGGTAATTAACTGTACAAGGCTACTAGTTAGTTTGGGCGAGTAACTCAAAACAACACACTAATGGGAAACTTTTAATACATTTGTGGTGGTATGTTGGAAGTTTCTGCGCCACAAAAAGAGTGTCTCTGTTGTGGATCAATGGTGTGTTGTTGTGAAGCATGGTCACACCCTTGTCAAACGTTGGACCTACACTGCGGGCAGTTTTTTCTCTGTGGTCCCAGGGTCGGACGATCCTCGCTCAATATTTACTAGCTGAAAACACGAATTCAGAGAGCAGAAATCTTCACTGTAAGGATCTCACACAAAGGAGACAGTCAGTTGTCCAGCCTAGATACCAGAAAAGGAACCTGCAGTACTTGAGTGTGTCTAGCGTTTTGGGCGTTACCTGGATGACTGTTAGAAGACTTACAGCAACTTTCGAGGGGGGATATCCATTACTGTATTGATCTGTTTGTATCAGTGTTGGCATCGATTTGTACTGTATATAGCTATGTGTCCACGCAAACATGTTTCTAGTATACTTGATAGGTGTCCATCCTGTATATTGCTTGTTTGTTTGTGTGTGTGTGTGTGTCAGATTCTAGCTATATGTTTCTGTGGGTGTTACCTCTCTCCATAACCTCGCTCTAGAGAGTCTCCTCTTTCTCTTCTCTCTGGCCAATGTGTGACATCATGCCCGGGCAAGAGCAATGGCTTAGGTAAACAGCTATTAACAGTGGCCGGGGCGAGGAGAATCCTGGCGCACAAAAGGCTGACATTGACTGCACCACATTGGACTAATGTGAAGCGCATAGAGCACACCGTTCCAAGACTCACCTTCAATAATGACGCTGATTCATGCTCCTATTGTTATTACTGTCAGATACGCTTTCCACCTTAAAAGCAAACAAAATCGTCTGAAACACCCGCCTGTCTCCTATCCCCTGCCCACCTACCTCCCCCTGTGCATGTTTGATTCTCGGTTACCTACGCATATGTTGCTTTCCCTTTTATGCGTCCTCGGTTGCACTCGCTTCGGTTTTTAGCTGACTACAATGGGCCTTTGAGGTTTCAGACTCTGTATTCTCTTTTTTTCTTGACTTCACCCTCCTGTCTTTCTCTTTACTCAGTCTGCCACTGCACTTCACATTTCTACCTTTATACCTCTGTCTACATTTTCACTCAAACCAACTGACAGATGATAGCTAGGACCACAGAGATACAATGCATTCAGAAAGTATTCAGACCCCTTGACTTTTTCCACATTTTGTTCTAAAATTGATTAAATTATTTGTTTCCCTCATCAATCTACACACAATACCCCATAATGACAAAGCGGAAACAGGTTTTTAGAAATGTTTGCTAATTTATTACAAATAAAAAACAGAAATACCTTATTTACATAAGTACATAAGACACTTTGCTATGAGACTCAGAATTGAGCTCAGGTACATCCTGTTTTGGAAAGGCACACACCTCTCTATATATAGTCCCACAGTTGACAGTGCATGTCAGAGCAAAAACCAAGCGAGGAGGTCGAAGGAATTGTCCGTAAAGCTCAGAGACAGCACTGTGGAAGGGTACCAAAAAATATATGCAGCATTGAAGGTCCTCAAGAACACAGTGGCCTCCATCATTTTTAAATGGAAGAAGTTTGGAACCAACACTTCCTAGTGCCAGCCAAACTGAGCAATCGGGGGAGAAGTCCTAGGTCAGGGAGGTGACCAAGAATCCAATAGAGTTCCTCTGTGGACACAGGAGAACCTTCCAGAAGGACAACCATCTCTTCAGAACTAAACCAATCAGGCCTTAATCGTAGAGTTGTCAGACATAAGCCACTCCTCAGTAAAAGGCACATGACAACCTAAAGGACTCTCAGACCATGAGAAACAAGATTCTCTGGTCTGATGAAACCAAGATCGAACAATTTGACCTGAATGCCAAGTGTCACATGTGGAGGAAACCTGGCACCATCCCTACGGTGAAGCATGGTAGTGGCAGCATCATGCTGTGGGGATGTTTTTCAGCATCAGGGACTGGGAGACTAGTCAGGATCGAGGGAAAGATGAACGAAGCAAAGTACAGAGAGATCCTTGATGAAAACCTTCTCCAGAACGCTCAGGACCTCAGACTGGGGCGAAGGATCACCTTCCAACAGGATAACGACCCTAAGCACACAGCCAAGACAATGCAGGAGTGGCTTCGGGAAAAGACTTTGAATGTCCTTGAGTGGCCCAGCCAGAGCCCGGACTTGAACTAGATCAAACATCTCTGGAGAGACCTGAAAATAGCTGTGCAGCGGCGTTCCCCATCCAACCTGACAGAGCTTGAGAGGATCTGCAGGGAAGAATGGGAGAAACTCCCCAAATACAGGTGTGCCAAAGTTGTAGTGTCATATCCAAGAAGACTGTAATCGCTGCCAAAGGTGCTTCAACAAAGTACTGAGGAAACGGTCTAAATACCTATGAAAATCTTTTACATTTGTATTTTTAATACATTTAGAAAATTTCTACTAACCTGTTTTTGCATTGTCATTATGGGGTATTGTGTGTAGATTGATGGGGGGGGGGAAACGATTTAATCCATTTTAGAATAAGGCTGTAACGTAACAAAATGTGGAAAACATCAAGGGGTCTGAATACTTCTCGAATGCACTGTAAGTGGTGGTCCCACCTAGTTATCTTAAGATGAATGCGCTAACTGTAAGTCGCTCTGGATAAGAGTGTCTGCTAAAAGACTGAAATGTTATTGTAGATAAAACAATGTCTGGAACTGTACGTATTTATGGCTAGGACTGGTTCGATTTTGGGATATTCCTCATGGCTTTGAGGTGTTCTCAGGGGCGATGAAGAGGGGGAACGGAATGGATAATGGGTGAGAGGTTTAGATTATTGGAACAAAGCTAGGCATTCCTCTTTGTCCCCCTGCCTCTCCGTGTTTCACCGTAGGTAATTAAGATCACAGCTTTTATGGTTTTCTCGCTCACAATGGATAGCTCCAGAGGCAGCGAGTGCCATGCCAAATCTCAGTTGAAACCTGGCAGATCCTCATATTGTGAATAGAATACAAATGTTCGCACACATGCATACCTATATACACACGCCCCCCCCCCCCACCACCCCACACACACATATCTATAAAGCATGAGTATCTGACATCCAAGCCTGTCAATCAATCATACTGACAATAAAACAAGCATGCTACAGCAAGTCAGCCATTGTCAATCACAATAGGCTTCCTCCTTTACCTCGCTCTCCTTCTAGCTATTCACTAAAACATTTGTCATCCATTTTCACAAATGATCAAATTGTCTATCAGGCTTTTCATATGCTGCACTTACAGTGCAATCAGACAGAAATTACATTAAAGTACATGACAAGAATTCTTCTCTAATTTTCATTCACTTCTAGTGTACTAAATGTAAATCCTGGCACATGTGTCTTCAGAAACAATGGCAGAGCTACATAAAACACCGCACAGTGGATTGTGTGTGTAGCGAAGTTCCCTTCCCACATCGCTCTGTGCTGTTGGCTTTTAGATTGTGTGGAAATGCTGGTCATTTCTCAGTGCGTGTTAACCTGGAGAGCTTTGGGGCAAGTGGATTCAAATAGGGTTTGTCATTATCTCTCTTCTCTCACTGTCCAATCTGCAGCAAAGTCATTTTAGGAGACTGGGGGAAAGAATTGTGCAGCTCAGGAGGACATTACACATACAGTATCATGATGATAAGACATCAACACACACTGAAACAAACATACCCACATCCACTCACACATTTCTCTCTCTGAAGCACACAAAAGTCAAAACACGGATACACACACACACATTCATATTGCATTAAGCATATACACATGCAGCATACTCTTAACTCATAGGTATCTGCACATGTATTCTCAACATGTAGACACATAATACAGACTCTCCCGGTCTCTTAAGCACCAACATCCGGAGGCGGAGACATAAATATTACATGTGCTGTAACCACACACATGTATAGCCTACTCTAAACTAATAGGCCTGAACTCTCAACTTATGGGCACATACACACTCTCTCACTCTCATAACGCGTGCACCTACGCACCGAAATACTCGGAGAGAGGATGACACCATTGATTTTTAGAGGCGCCAAGAAAAACACTGAAACCAAATTCACATACGGTATACCCCTGTTGTCAAGGATCATCTCAGTGAATGGGAACGGGTTACTTTATTTACAAGGCTGTAGAGCCGCTGAGACATTTCCATCACGGAAGTGCTTCAACTTTGAGCTCTCTCTCTGGCAAAAAAAAAACCCAGCAGCATCACCTTTTGTCATGTAACAACTGCAATCATATGGGCAGACGGGAAGCGGCTTTGCCTCACTTAAACAGCTTCATCTCATCTAAAGGACGAATGAAAGTATACCTGGTATCGCTTTTCTTCATAGACCACTGCTTACCTAACAGGTTTACCAAGTAGATACTTCGAAATTGCTATTATTATATATTCAATTACTTTCTATGGTATAACAGTAATCAAATCAAATCAAATTTATTTATATAGCCCTTCGTACATCAGCTGATATCTCAAAGTGCTGTACAGAAACCCAGCCTAAAACCCCAAACAGCAAGCAATGCAGGTGTAGAAGCACGGTGGCTAGGAAAAACTCCCTGTAATCACTTAATTCCATAGTAAGGTGTCAGTTAATTTCGGATTAACTGACTCAAGGATCACTACCGTTTGGTACCAGGTAGTTACCAATTGTGTTGAATTTTTTCAGGTAAGTATCAGAAATGATCCCTTTTACCATAGTTTCTTAGTTAATCCACACCAGGTAAGTACTATCTTAAACTGGGCTGTAATATAAAGCACCATGGTATAACTCATGCTGTTGTGACCTTTTCATTCTAGCCATTACAAGGCTACGTAATAGAGTCGTGGCTGTATAAAGATAAATGTCGCTCAGGCCGGGGTAATGTGTCTATTATGTCCGCCTCATTTTGTTGACGGATGTAATGTGGGGGTTCTCTTAACATCGTTTAGCGTAAATGACCTAATTTTGCGCCCAGATGTGCCGCGACCCAGAACGGTGACCTCAGTCGAGATCATTACAGCAAACCAAAGCAAAGATTTCCCCATTTACAAGATCAATTCTGAGCAGCACCTATACAGATCCACTGATCTTCACGTCGCACAAATGTTCTGATCTCATGTGTGGCGTATGAATTTAGCACGTCCACATCTTGTAAAGAATTGATCGGCGTATGCAAGTATTACACGATTAGACTCCTGTGACTTTTTAGATTCCAGGAAATTCCAAGAAATGAAGAGAGGTCAATGGCTTCTATTGCTGCTTCTAGAAAGCACTTGGAGTTACGCCATATACTTCTCTAGATATGATATGGTGCCCTGAATGACCTTGATGCTGCTAACCACAGACCTTTGGCGATCTCAGTCTAGATTATTATATACATACTGTATAGCATACCATCAACTAACCTTAGCCATGGGGTTTTCATAGGCTACTGACATCCCATGAGGAGTTTATACATCATTTTACAAGTACTGTATATTTTCAATGACTTTCCTATCTTTATTTCTGGTGGAAATAAAGTAAGATGTTTAATTGTCACATACACCGAATAGGTGCCGTGAAATAAAGGCATGTGACAGTCAGAACATATGGGAATCACGTGGATGATTAAAGCAGACCTACAAAATGTCATAGTATAAAATGAGAGGTGCATATTACAGTACGTTTGCACGGATATATTGATTCTACTTGCAGAACTGATCAGTTGAAGCTGACAGATATTAGATTAGTCTCCTGTTGTCCTCTTATCAATTCATCTTTAAACCTTTTCATATTCTGCAAAATATCCAGTTGACTCCATGCTTGATTACCTCTTCATTTTACCTGATCATTCCATTATGTGGAAACTGTGTGCAATTACTTTTTCAATGAACCAGTACGAGTATTTTGTAACCCCGTACAACATCAAATTAATTTTGTCTTTTTTTTTAATGAATTAAACTAGATCAAAGGAAAAAGATTGGCTCCACGAACTCTATGTTCTTTTACAGCTCGATTTCATAGTTTTAGATGAAGATTAAACATCAAAACGAGATCCAAATATCCATAACCTCCATTCACACTCTTAGACACGCATACACACACAGTTACCAAAGACAGACACTTGCTCACACACAAACAAACATATATGCCCGACACTCGCACGTCCACGCCAACACACACGCACACACAAAAATTGGCTAAAACATCCCGGAGCAAATGACTATTCCTCATTCCGTGTGTTCCCAGGCTTAGCCTCCCCTTACTCCAAAGCAAACATAGCTCATGTTTATTTATGATATGCCAATAAGGAGCACTTCAAAGAATTGTCCAGCCTGAAAAATCTCAGAGGTGTTCTCACAGCGTCTGTAAATTAGACCCATAATTCTGGAGAACCGATGCACCATCCAAACCAATCAGACAGGGTCTGCCACTGCACCAGAGAGAGTACAACCACCAAACCCACAACGATGTCCTTTGGTTGGTAGCACTTTACATTAATGAATGTGTGAAGGGTTTCTAAGTAGTTTTAATAAGCTGGTTTCACAATAGCTCGTAAAGAGTCTGTCACACTCTGAGGGAACACCACCACCACAAAAACATATTTTTCTGTAGGTTGCACTATACATGAAGGTACCACAAATAGCTATAAACGGGTTTCTAAGTAGTTAGCTACTGGTAAGGGGTTGTGTTTAGTTAACAAGCAGATTTGTCAGTAGATAACAGCTCATAAGCGGTTTATAAGTCGCTAGTACTCTGGATATCAAGTAGCTAGTAAATGATTAACTAGAAGTAAATTAGATGGAAGGTAATAAAGGATTTATGAAGGATGTATACGTATTTCATCAACTATTCAGGACCTTCAAAATGATAAATGAATGGGTGAAATGTTGTGATCTAATCATTTCAGTGCTTGCCAAATAGTGTGATTCTTTAAATGGTTACCGTGGTTCAGTGCATGCCAAATAGTGTTTTTCTTCTGATGCATGGCTACTGTTATGATATATTTCTTTATTAGCATATGAATGCCTGTAAAGTACACCGCAGTGTGGAACGATACAGCCATTTCACGAGACGACTGCATGTTTCTATTCCTCTATAATGACCAGATATGTGCATTTCGATGTCAAGCCACAACTATATCCTCACCCTTGTCACATTGCTAATGGGGAGAGGAATGGGATGCAGGGGCGGTGAACACGTTTTAATACATCTCTCGCATAGATGACTGAATATCCTCGTAATAGCCCTTTCTCTGGGAATCAGATCCTCCTGCAAGGGCCTCTGTTGCAATATTGAAAGGGCCTGGAGTGGAGTCCTTATGCTTTCTTAGTACCATCGCTGAGCACATAAACAGTGACGCGCAGTGATAACATTATCAATGTGGTTCGACGTTTCTCTCCGCTTATAATAGCGCATGACTTAGGAGATGAGTCAAAATCTTTGATTTTGAATCTTTGAATTTGATTTGATGAGTCATGCAATGTTCATGCAAGTTCGACGATTCATTTCTAGATGTTTTGTATGCTTTTTATGGGCAGCACCTCAATGAAAAATAATAATAATAGGTTACTCTTAAAATACTCTCGAAATGTAAATGATTGTCCCACTCTTCTTTGAAGGTCATATTTCGCCCCCCCAAAAAAATCATATTGGACCGTAACACATCTTTCTCTGACAGCTAATCAATGGCTTTTGATTGGTCCCTATCGCAGCTGCCAGAGTGGTCGTCACAGACCAGGCATAAAAGGGTTCCCTTGACACAGGAAATAGGTTGCAGTCGAATATCCACCTTTCAACCCACTACTGATTTACGCTCCTCTCCATTAAAATCCCTCTTTATGTCCATTACGGGAGTCTGATCCCCACAATGACTTTGTAGAGGTGACTCACAACCATTTTTTTTTATAGGTGTCGAATATTGTGTGCTAAAGGTGTGAGACCATGTCCGAATATGTAGGCCTTGTTACATGCTTTCCCACATATCAAAGTGCGGAGTAGGTACATGTGGTGTAGAGATAGAGGTGTCAACAACATAAGTTAGGTTTCCATCCAATTGGTGACACATTTTCATGCAAATATTAAAAAATCTGCATAAAAACAATATGCGCATTTTCCCACCAGAGATGTGTTTCTATCAAACTGACTTTTTGCGATAAAAGGCTGTGGGTGATGATGTAGTGCACATAAAAAAATACTTTTGTAGTTCAATTCCCATGTACCGAATAAAAAAAAAAAGTTAAATGGGTGTCCATCGCATTTTCAACTCAACTGATGTTTTTGTCACAAATTGGGTTACAGTGTATAGCGATGTACCCACTCTGGTCTTGGCACGTGTGAACTAGCCAAAAGTTTGCAGATACAATGCGCGCAGGTTACTTTACATGATGAGATTATTATGGACAAAAGAGCAAGATGATTTCTATTTGTTAAAGTAGCCAAGCATCAATCATCATGTCACCAGTATAAGACCCTCGATATTTTTTGGAAAGGAGCATCAAGATCTTCACCGTGCGCTTTCACCATCCTGTGAAATTCATCACTTATTTCATCTGTTGCCTAATAAACTGCATGGTTTCCTGGGTGGTAGTGAGAGGACCACTATTACACTATTACCATCATTACGTGATCCCAAGTTTACTTTGATATGATGACTATTATACTAGTATTTGTGATTTCGCGCATTATTAATTTTACAGACACAAAAAGATTCCACCTTGTTCAGCACATTTTGTTTTGTCAACATTTGGAAAGTTTACCGACAAATTTGCTGTTTCCATCAGGCCTGTCGTGACATGTACTTTACTCACGTAAAATTTTTTGGAAGCAAACCTGTTTACTGCTACAAAAAAATGGGGCAACACTTTCCTTGTTATATTCTACAGAGAGTGTTTTGATTGGACAAGCAGATTATACATCCATGTTCCTTTACCAATGGAGCGTGGTGAGAGATAATTAAGGCTCTTTTCCGTGTTGTTTTTCACTTGCCCAAAACAACCTTTAGAGATGAGAAAAGGGGTTTGCAAAGAAGCATGTTTTTCCATATCAGACCTGGGTTCAAATGTGTATTTCCTTACTTTCAAAGACATTTGAAAGTATTACAATATTTTTTTCCTGAGAAGACAAGTAGTTGAATATTGAAATGTATTTTGAAATACACTTGAAATACACGAGTACTTTCAAATACTTTCTAACTCAAATACACTCCCATGCATTTAACCCAGGTGTTTTAAAATAGTATTTGAAATAAGTAGTTGAAAATACTTTCAAATAGTAACCTTGACTTTTTCCACATTATGTTAAGTTACAAGGGCCTCTGTTGCAATATTGAAAGGGCCTGGAGTGGAGTCCTTATGCTTTCTTAGTACCATCGCTGAGCACATAAACAGTGACGCGCAGTGATAACATTACTGTCATTTTATTCTAAAATGTATTAAATAGTTTTTTCCCTCATCAATCTACACACAATACCCCATAACGACCTAGAATATGTGGACATCTATAAGTACCTAGGTGTCTGGCTAGACTGTAAACTCTCCTTCCAGACTCATATCAAACATCTCCAATCTAAAATCAAATCTAGAATCGTCTTTCTATTCCGCAACAAAGCCTCCTTCACTCACGCCGCCAAACTTACCCGAGTAAAACTGACTATCCTACCGATCCTAGACTTCGGCGATGTCATCTACAAAATAGCTTCCAATACTCTACTCAGCAAACTGGATGCAGTTTATCACAGTGCCATCCGTTTTGTTACTAAAGCACCTTATACCACTCACCACTGCGACCTGTATGCTCTAGTCGGCTGGCCCTTGCTACATATTCGTCGCCAGGCCCACTGGCTCCAGGTCATCTACAAGTCCATGCTAGGTAAAGCTCCGCCTTATCTCAGTTCACTGGTCACGATGGCAACACCCACCCGTAGCACGCGCTCCAGCAGGTGTATCTCACTGATCATCCCTAAAGCCAACACCTCATTTGGCCGCCTTTCGTTCCAGTTCTCTGCTGCCTGTGACTGGAACGAATTGCAAAAATCGCTGCCATCTGAGCAGCTAACCGATCGCTGCAGCTGTACATAGTCTATCGGTAAATAGCCCACCCAATTTTACCTACCTCATCCCCATACTGTTTATATTTATTTACTTTTCTGCTCTTTTGCACACCAATATCTCTACCTGTACATGACCATCTGATCATTTATCACTCCAGTGTTAATCTTCAAAATTGTAATTATCCGCCTACCTCCTCCTGCCTTTTGCACACAATGTATATAGACTCTCTTTATTTTCTACTGTGTTATTGACTTGTTACTTGTTTACTCCATGTGTAACTCTGTGTTGTCTGTTCACACTGCTATTCTTTATCTTGGCCAGGTCGCAGTTGCAAATGAGAACTTGTTCTCAACTAGCCTACCTGGTTAAATAAAGGTGTTCTCAACTAGCCTACCTGGTTAAATAAAGGTGTTCTCAACTAGCCTACCTGGTTAAATAAAGGTGTTCTCAACTAGCCTACCTGGTTAAATAAAGGTGTTCTCAACTAGCCTACCTGGTTAAATAAAGGTGTTCTCAACTAGCCTACCTGGTTAAATAAAGGTGTTCTCAACTAGCCTACCTGGTTAAATAAAGGTGTTCTCAACTAGCCTACCTGGTTAAATAAAGGTGTTCTCAACTAGCCTACCTGGTTAAATAAAGGTGTTCTCAACTAGCCTACCTGGTTAAATAAAGGTGTTCTCAACTAGCCTACCTGGTTAAATAAAGGTGTTCTCAACTAGCCTACCTGGTTAAATAAAGGTGTTCTCAACTAGCCTACCTGGTTAAATAAAGGTGTTCTCAACTAGCCTACCTGGTTAAATAAAGGTGAAATAAAAAAATAAAAAGCTGAAATACTTTATTTACATACGTAAAGACCCTTCGCTATGCAATTTGAAATTGCATCCTGTTTCCATTGATCATCCTTGATTGGAGTCCACCGGTGGTAAATTCAATTGATTGGTAATGATTTGGAAAGGCACACATCTGTCTATATAAGGTCCCACAGTTGACAGTGCATGTCAGAGCAAAAACCAAGCCATGAGGTCGAAGGAATTGTCTGTAGAGCTCTTAGACAGGATTGTGTTGAGGCACAGAGCTGGGGAAGGGCACCCAAAAATGTATGCAGCATTGAAGGTCCCCAAGAACACAGTGGCCTCCATCATTCTTAAATGGAAGAAGTTTGGAACCACCAAGACTCTTCCTAGAGCTGGCCACCCGGTCAAACTGAGCAATAGGGGGAGAAGGGCGTTGGTCAGGAAGGTGACTAAGAACCCGATGGTCACTCTGAAAGAGCTCAAGAGTTCCTCTGTGGAGATGGGAGAACCTTCCAGAAGGACAACCATCTCTGCAGCACTTTACCAATCAGGCCTTTATGGCAGAGTGGCCAGACGGAAGCCACTCCTTAGTAAAAGGCACATGACAGCCCACTTGGAGTTTGCCAAAATGCACCTAAAGGACTCTCAGACCATGAGAAACAAGATTCTCTGGTCTGATGAAACCAAGACTGAACTCTTTGAACTGAATGCCAAACGTCACATCTGGAGGAAACCAGGCACTATCCCTATGGTGAAGCATGGTGGTGGCAGCATCATGCTGTGGGGATGTTTTTCAGCGGCAGTGACTGGGAGACTTGTCAGAATCGAGGGAAAGATGAACAGAGCAATGTACAGAGAGATCCTTGATGAAAACCTGCTCCAGAGTGCTCAGGACCTGGGCGACGGTTCACCTTCCAACAGGACCCTAAGCACACAGCCAAGACACAGCAGGAGTGGTTTCGGGACAAGTCTCGGAATGTCCTTGAGTGGCCCAGCCCAGACTTGAACCCAATCAAGCATATCTGGAGAGACCTGAAAATAGGTGTGCAGCGATGCTCCCCATCCAACATGACAGAGCTTGAGAGGATCTGCAGAGAAGAATGGAAGAAACTCCCCAAATACAGGTGTGCGAAGCTTGCAGTGTCATACCCAAGAAGACTCAAGGCTGTAATTGCTGCCAAAGGTACTTCAACAAAGTACTAAGTAAAGGGTCTGAAAACTTATGTAAATGTGATATTTCATTCATTTAAAATATATATTTGCAAACATTTCTAAAAACCTTTTTTTGCTTTCATTATGGGTTATTGTGTGTAGATTGAGGAAATAGGGCTTTCGAATAAGGCAGTAACGTAACAAAATGTGGGAAAATTCAAGGGGTCTGAATACTTTCCGAATGCAATGTACAGGAAATGATTTGAAAATACTTTCAAATACTTCCAACAGAAGTAGTAGATTCAGGCCACATTATTTGAAAATATTCAAATACACATAAAATAAGTATTTAAATAACAAATACTCAAATACACATGTATTTGAACCCAGTTCTGGTCCTTATGGATGATCCCTTTATTTGATTTATAGCTCATCTCTCTCTTTCATACGGCAGGGGGATTGGCTGGACAAGTTTGCCCGGACAGACATACATTTGCCAGAAGGCATTGGCTGTGCTCCAATGATTTAAAACGGCTCTCTTTCCTCATCATCTTCCTTCATGAACTTAGGTCTCAAAGTGCATGAGAGCAATATGGTGGATGAAGCGGGTCCATTACCTTCACCAATCATTGGTCCTGAAGTAGACAAGTAAAAAGTAGTCATTAAATGTATTGGGAAATGGCCATTGATTTCCCCCCAGTACCTTCGGCCTATAGAGATGAATGCCTTCCCAAGGCCAGTAACGGTGAGTGTGGGACGGCCCGGTAGAGCCTTGGGAAATCAGGCCGTAATTAAAGAGTCCAAGGCCCCTCCACCTGACGTAACCAAGGCGAAGAGCTGCCTCGTTATGTCATTGCTGGTCCCTCCTTGTTAGTTAGTAAATACCTTGCCAGTGGATACTGACCAGTGGATACTGTTGGGGAACAGAGGTAGAGGACGAACGAACATCACAATTTGGTGAACAATTCAGTGTTTGGTGAACACTGACCTCAATAACTAGCTTGTTAGCGATTAGCTACCATGTGTGAACTGTGCCATTGTTGGTGAATGTTAGTTGGACAGAGACATTTACTGAGTAATGGCTGTGCTACCAAGCTGAGACATTGATGCTTGTCGAATGCTGATGGAAAGACCCTGATAACTGAACCACTTTCGCACATTCACAATTAGGCTTTTGTTGTTACTGACTATTAATGCAATCAGAGGTCAGCGAACAGCTGTTTTTTCGTATGATTCCCTAATAAAGCTTGACATTTTTCTATACCCACAAAAGGTAACTATGACAACAGTTCAAATCTAAATGTGGTTTCTTAACTCTACCACTCAGTGTGGTTGATTTATTCCACTCTACAGCACCCAACACACAAGTAAACTAAGCAAATATTTTCCACAAAGATCTGACAGTTGCAGATCAGCAACCTTTTGAAACTGTAACCAACCACGTAACAAGGCACTGACTGAACAGCAACCATCCCAAACAAAGACTTCAAGAAGACCTTTGCACTTGACAGTGATTGGGATCCTATAGCATTGATCCTTTGTAATAGTGAACAAACAACATCGGCCTGAATAACAAGGTCAATCACCCTTAGGCTTGGGCTTTAATGCTCAAGGGCGATCACTGACCAAGACCCCTGACACTAGCTTTATGATGCTTGAACTAACAAGAGCCTTTGAGAGGAATGTTTACAGAAATGTGAAAGAATCCTACAGCCCTGTGCTGGATTCAATTGGTTTTGGCAGGGAACTCGAGATAACATCCTGAAAGGGGATCCATTCACTGAGTATTTTGCTTCACTGCAGGTGTCCTTGACAAAGCTCAAAATACAAATATGCTGGTTGATTATCATCTGCTATAGGCAAAACCATTTAAAATGTGAGGAATGACTCATTTGAATACACAATTACACCCTGTACTGACTCACAGTCTTTTAAAATCCATCTCTTAAAGGCCCAGTGCAGTCAAAAATCTGATTTTCCTGTGTTTTATTTAGTGCCTTCAGAAAGTATTCACACCCATTTTTCCACATTAAAATGGATTTGTAATTTTTTTGTCAATGATCTACACTTAAATACACTGTAATGTCAAAGTGGAAGAACAATTCTTCCACTTTGTAAAACATTTATGAAAAACAAAACACTAATATATCTTGATTAGATAACTATTTGAACCCCTAAGTCAATACATGATAGAATCACCTTTGGCAGCGATTACAGCTGTGAGTGATTTCTGGGTAATTCTAAGAGCATTCTGCACCTGGATTGTGCAACATTACCCATTATTCTTCTCAAAATTCTTCAAGATCTGACAAATTGGTTGTTGATCATTGCTAGACAACCATTTTTAGGTCTTGCCATGGTTTTATAAGCAGACTTAAGTTAACACTGTAACTCAGCCAAATATTCACTGTCTTCTTGGTAAGCAACTCAAGTGTACATTTATGTTTTAGGTTATTGTCCTGCTGAAAGGTGAATTCATCTCCCAGTGTCTGGTGGAAAGCAGACTGAACTAGGTTTTCCTCCACGATTTTACCTGTGCTTAGATTCATTCAGTCTATTTTTTTGCCCTGAAAAATTACAAACATACCCATAACATGATGCAGCCACCACTTTGCTTGAAAATATGTTGAGAGGTACTCAGTAATGTGTTGTATTGGATTTGCTCCAAGCATAATGTATAAGAGCACAAGGCGAGACCCAGATGCAGACACGGTAGGCAGATGGTTTTGAGTCTTTGATATTTATTGTATCCAAAAGGGGTAGGCAAGAGGATGGTCGTGGACAGGAAAAAGGTCAAAACCAGTTCAGTGTCCAGGAGGTACAGTGTGGCATGCAGTGTCAAGGTCAGTGCAGGCAGGCTCAAGGTCAGGCAGGCAGGTACAGAGTCCAGAAAACAGGCAAGGGTCAAAACCGGGAGTACTAGTAAAAGAAAATAGAAAAGGCAAGCGCACGGGAAAAACACGCTGGTTGACTTGGAACATACAAGACGAACTGGCACAGAGAGAAAGGAAACACAGTGTTATATACACCAGGGATAACAAGAGACACCTGGAGGGGGTGGAGAGTGACATAATGGGAGGGGGTGGAGAGTGACATAACGCTTTGAATGCAGGACAAAAAGTGAATTGCTTTGCCACATTGTTTGCAGTATTACTTTAGTGCATTGTTGCAAAAAGGATGCATGTTTTGGAATATTTTATCCTGTACAGGCTTCCATCTTTTCACTCTGTCAATTAGGTTAGTATTGTGGAGTGAGTACAATGTTGTTGATCCATCCTTAGATTTCTCCTATCACAGCCACTAAACTCTGTAACTGTTTTAAAGTCACCATGTTCACCACAGTGAAATCCCTGAGCGGTTTCCTTCCTTTCCGGCAACTGAGTTAGGAAGGAAACCTGTATCTTTGTAGTAACTGGGTGTATTGATACACCATCCAAAGTGTAATTAATAACTTCGCCATGCTCAAGGGGATATTTCAATGTCTGCTTTTTAGTTTAAACCCATCTATCTATATTTAGGTGTCCTTCTTTGCGAGGCATAGGAAAACAAAAAAATGTTAATTTTATCCATTTTAAATTCTGGCTGTAACAACAAAATATGGAAGAGGTCAAGGGGTGTGAATAGGTACACCCATCTAGTCCTAGGTCAGACCGCCCTTTGCCTCCAGAACAGCCTGAATTCTTTAGGGCATTCTACAAGATGTCGGTACATTCATGCTGCGTACAGCCAGTTCCATCTCGTCTGAAAGATGCTCTATAGGGTTGAAGTCTGGGGACTGCGCAGGCCACTCAAGTCAACTGAACTTACTGTCACATTCCAGGCAATCTTTTTCCAATCAATTATCCAGTGTTGGTGATAACGTGCCCACTGGAACTGCTTCTTCTTGTTTTTAGGTGAAAGGAGTGAAACCCGGTGTGGTCGTCTACTGTGTGTTCCGAGATGCAGTTCTGCACACCACTGTTGTACTGCGCCGTTATATGTCTGTTTGTGGCCCGTCTGTTAGCTTGCACGATTCTTGCCATTGTCCTTTGACCTCTCTCATCAACGAGCTGTTTTCGCCCACAGGACTGTCGCTGACTGGATGTTTTTTTGTTTGCGCACCATTCTCAGTAAACCCTAGACAGTGTTGTGCGTGAGAATTCTTAAAATATTCTTAAACATTCTTAAAATAAAGTGGTGATCCTGACTGACCTAAGACAGGGAATTTTTACTAGGATTAAATGTCAGGAATTGTGAAAAACTGAGTTTAAATGTGTTTGGCTAAGGTGTATGTACACTTCCGACTTCAACTGTACATGAAAAAGGTAGTTTCACCTCACTATCTAACAGAGCTCAAGAAGATTTCAAAATTCCAAAAAGGTGTCAACAAAGACGAACTGCAATAGAAGAGGACACCGTGGGAATGCTAGCAGCTGCGTTTTTTTGTCCCCACTCTCTCGATTTGACTGCAATGCTGACATTCCAGCACCTAGGAAGGCTCTAGAACTCTATATTTGTAACCTCTGCCACTGGCCGACTGGTACATCCTTTACTGCCGTCATCGAGGATGTGACAAATTGCTAAACAAAATGGGTCGATCCGATCCACCAATAGCAGGGTGACAAAACCCAGCTGAGGCTGTCCCACGAGGACATGCTTTGACCCAAACGCCTGTCCTGCTCCACTGTCCTCCGCCTTCCACCCAGCCGATAGTGCTTCTTGGTGTGTGTGTGTTCGTACACCCTCTCTGTCTGCGTGTTTGTTTAGTGGCAGTGTGTCTGCAACATGTGCTGACCCCTGTGTGTGCTGCAGAGCCTGGAGAGCCAGCGACGTGCCGCAGTAGAAGCAGCATCCTGCTCCAGTGAGCAGCTTTGACTAAGAGTTGAACGCTTGCACACACACTCCAGCTAAGGTGCTCATCAGTTGAGTTAAGGCCACCACGCATATAATCACTCCAACCTAATCTTAACCTACTAATCACTTACCATGACTGATATTAGCTATCGGCGCCCTGGCAGAAGTTTCAGTGATGTATCATTTCTTTCTGGCTGTGAATTTGGACCTCTTTATTTAGCGTGAGACGGTACTTAGAACGTGTTGCCAAGGTTGAGAAGAATAGATGAGTTCAGAGAAATGTTTTTTTTTTTTTTTTGTTGTTGAGGAAAACAATTGATGCCCATCCAAATGAGTTTCTAGCAGCACACAATCTGGAATTTTTAAAAACATTCATGCACACACTTGGCTTATATCCACCTCGTATCAATTTCAAACACAGAGCTGTTGTATAAGAATGTAAATGCAGGTTGCATTGTAGTTCATCCCAGATTGGCACTGACGTATGGGTGGATGAATCAGCATAAATCTCACTGACATATATCACTATGAATGGATCAACAGAGTGGTGTTCCGTGTGACGGACAAAAATCCTCAGCGATAAACAAAACAGAATCTGATCGCTAACGTGACTCACAGTCACTGAATGATTGCATTGTCCAAGCTCGTAGAACTGTCATTAAATCAACATAAAGCCATTCGATTACTGATGATATCCAGATCCGACGCTGACCTCAAAAACATATATTCCGTAGCGTCAACATCCGAAACGTCAACTCTGCAACCAGAATAAAAAGGGCAATAGATTGACAATCCATATTCAAGTCTTAAGCTATTGTACAAACCTCCCGGGCAACTTTTCCCGGGCAAGACTTATGTCCAGAGGGAGAAAAAAAATATATAATGTCCCACCAAGTGATTTACTGTAAATAGGGGTGATTTTCCTCCATCTAGATCAAGCAGAATATTAATATGGCTTTCCAATTAACGACCATGACCCTGTGTGTGTTCCCTGGAAAGTGATAGAGGTCTCAGCACTACAATATAGAGAGCTCTGCAGAACTAGGAGGTGTCAGTAGAGTTGGGATGAAAGGGCACAAAGACAAATTATCTTAATCGTATCATACACCACGGTTACTTATTGGAGGAAATAGCCTTCTTGGAGCTTCCTTGAAATTCAGTCGGTATAGATTGACCATCTATTGATAGACCTTGGGGAATTTAATTCTGTGGGACCATCAATTACTATCCCAGGGTTAATAGTATACTGTACCTGTAAATTGTATGAGCATAGTCCTGCTGCAATGTGGACTATTTAGCATTTTCTTTTTACAGTTGGATGTTACTCTGTATGAAATACATGCTGCTGTGTTTTCCTATGGTAGCCTAGTGAAGTGGTAAGCACTCAATACACACGTATGTAAAGTGTAGACCATCAATGTAAAGTGTAGGCCTTGCTTTGGCACACACAGTACACAAAAACACACATACACACCAGGGTTGGGGAATATACATTTCAAACATTTAACAGACACTCATCCAGTGCGACTTACAAGTAGTGAGTTGATAAATTTTTCATACTCGTCCCTTCGTGGCAATTAGACCCACAACCCTGGCATTAAAATCACCATGCTCTACCAACTGAGCCACACAGGATCTACTCAAATTACAGTTCAATCATGGGAAAAAAAGGGTTGTTTATTTTGCATGACTTGATAAACTGAAAAGTAGAAGCTATTCATTTCAAAAGGTTTTACATTTTCAGAATTTTTGTTATTCAAATCAATTCCTGAATTGACTGCCTTCAATTTTGAATTGAGCCCAGCCCTGATACACACTCACACAGCTTGAGAGCTTGTACATCAACACACTCCATCAAACACATTACTAAAAAAAGGAACACTCGTATACTCAACAAAAATATAAAACGCAACATCCAACAATTGAAAAGATTTTACTGAGTTACAGTTTATATAAGGAAATCAGAATAGAAATATATTTATAAGACCCTAATCTATGGATTTCAAATAACTAGGCAATGGTGTAGCCATTGGCCTAGGCCCACCCACTTGGCAGCCCACCCACTGGGGAGCCAGGCCCAGCCAATAAGAATGGGTTTATCGCCACAAAAAGGCTTTATTACGGACAGAAAAACCCGCAGGTGAAGACGCTGGATGTGGATGTCCTGGGCTGGTGTGTTGTGAGGCCGGTTGGATGTACTGCCAAATTCTCTAAAACAACATTGGAGGCAGGTTTTTATATTATTATTTTAAAAAATGTTTACCCCTTTTTCTCCCAAATTTCGTGATATCCAATTGGTAATTGCAGTCTTGTCCCATCGCTGCAAGTCCCATACGGACTCGGTAGAGGCTCTGGCAGGGTGCGACACAGCCCGGGATCAAACACGGATCTGTAGTGATGCCTCTAGCACTGCGATGCAGTGCCTCAGACTGCTACGCCACTTGGGAGGCCCTGTAGGCAGCTTATGGTAAAGAAATGAGCATGACATTCTCTGGCACAGGGAATGGTGGACATTCCTGCAGTCAGCATGCCACTTGATCACGCCCTGAAAACACAAGACATCTTTTGCGTTGTGTTTTGTGACCAAACTGCACATTTTAAGTGGCCTTTTACTGACCCTAGCACAAGGCGCACCTGTGTAATGATCATGCTGTTTAACCATCTTCTTGATATGCCACACCTGTCAGGTGGATGGTTAAAATTGGCAAAGGGGAAATGCTCACTAATAGGGGTGTAAACAAATTTGTGCACATCATTTGTGAGAAATAAGCTTTTTTTTGTGCGTATGGAACATTTCTGGGATTGCGTTTATATTTTGGTTCAGTATAATTACATAAGCACATTGCATTGAGGACACAAACATACCAGTATAATTCTCTACAATCATCCACCTAGTATCTCAGGAGCATCATTCATCAACACTACTGCCTCACTCACATGTAGATACGTCTTTCTCACACACACACACACAGAGAGAGACAGACACACCGACTAAATGGTCTACCCTTTAAATCGAGAGCATTAACACAAACTCGCCACTATAATCAAAAATAAGGGAGAGAAGACTTAAAAGGAAAATTCCACCCCATAACTATCTTTTGTTATTAGTCCATTGTTGACATCGTCCCAAAATGTTTTGCTTGTCAGCACAAGTTTTCAAGATATACAACTTTCAAAACACAGAAATCATCCCAATATGATACCGCGTTTTAAGAAAATGTTCACTTTTGAAATGAATAGCTTCTACTTTTCATTTGATTGAGTTCATTCAAAATATACAACCTTTCTTCGATTATTGAATTGTACTTCCTGTTTACTTCCTAAATTGACTGCCTTCAATGTTCCTTTAATAGGAGGCAAGGTGCCTGTAGACACACATTGACGTACTCACACACCAAAAGACAGGGGAGAGAGAGAGGAATACTCACAGAATGAATCAGACGACACCAGGAGCCGATATCAAAAGATTCCCGGGGATGCAAGCCGGCTTAGTCCTGGCAGGAAGTAGGATACCCCACGGATAACAGGAATGGAGAAAGAGGAGTAAGATCCGAGAGGAGGGAGAGGGAGGGGTGAAGAGAAGGGGGGGGGGGGGTCTCTGGGTTTGAAGTAGAGGTTTGGAAGGATTTTCTATTTCCTTTCACCAAGCAGTGTTTTCTTCTTGATATGGTGATAAGATATAGTATGGGGGAAACCTATATAGGAGTAATGTCCAACCCCTAGGGATGTCCTTTACTAGGAAAAGATTCCCTTCGGGTGGAAAATTAGGATTTTTGTAGGGGAGAGAAAAATATCCAACAGCAGTGGGAAAGGGGATGCAGACAAATGGAAAGGGAAGTCTCTCACTTTCTGCCCTGACGGAGCAATGAAGAGATGGCAGGATGAAAGAGTGTGTTGCTGCTAACATATATAAGAGCTGGGGAGGAGAAAGACCATTCTGTTTCAATTGGGAAAAAACAACCGTTTCTCTCTCCTGCCTTCCCTTTCGGCAAACGGGCAAAGGCCTTCCTTGCCTCAACCAGAACAGCCCTCAAAAAGGATCTCGTTCCCGAGATTAAAGAGAGGGGGGGGGGGGAACTAACTAAATTAAAGAGGAAGGCGATAATGACGTGTATCTGTGGCACCTGTTCCCCTCTCGATTTTGGTTCCCTCTCACTCTCTCTGTATATATATATATATATATCTCCCACCTGACTGGCAAGATTAAGGCATATAAATTATAAATTATCTTAATTGGCCCCGATTGTGGCGACAGTCCAATCTTTCAGTCACTAGTTTCTCTCTCTTTCCCCCCCTCCCCCCTCTTGCACTCTCGCCTGAGGAACAACGAGGAAGGCAGTGCAGAGAATGCCAATGACACTGGTGGGTGTCAGTCTAAAAAGGTTGGGCGCCTACTGTTACCCCACTATCTGACTGAAATGCCCCCCCCCCTTATCTTTACCCAGAACCCCCCCACCCCACCCCCCCACTATCTATCCACCTGCCTAACCTTCCCTACGGATTCTCTCCCGTCTCTCTGCTCTCCTGTCTCCTCTATAACCGGGCTTCTGCAAATATCAGCCTGACTCTTAGCCTCACTCTCTCTCTCTTTGATCTTTTTAGATTCTCTACACCTGTTCCCCACTTGACTCCCTTTCTTTGTCACTCTTTATCTTTAACCAGACTTTTTTTTTAAATAATAAAAAAACGAATGTCTTTGTTTCAGATGTCTTTTGCACCGGTAGGGCCAGAAGAATTGCATGCTGGCTCTTTGATTAAGCCAATGATAATTACTCAAAAGCAAAAACTGAAACGATGGCAATATGAGAGAAGAGATGGGCAGATAATAACCTAGTTGCAATTTCAAATTCTCTCCCAGTTCTGGGTACTGAGAGTTAATCCACTGCTTTGTAGATCACAGTATGATACAAAAAGTATTTACGTTGAACCAAGATTACCTGGAACGATAATTCACCTCGTGTGAGACATCATGCCACAGAATCCTTGGCAGGAAATTCTTGGGAACCGATGGGCTTTCCTGTCTTTTAGTTCTCACATCCACTTGTGTGAAGCTGTATCATACAGAAGAAAAATGACACCAAGTCCGCTCTTCATTCAACGTGGCAGCAAATGGAACAGGTTGCCATAGCACCCCCCAAAATAAATCCAGCTTGATGCAAAGTCTTTAGGTGTGAAGGACGCTGGGTACTCTAGAGGTTATCACACAGAAGAGTGGCCCCGTGGAGGGAAGTGTGGCCCTTGGCAGGGCAGGAAATGGACACCATGTGGAAAAGTCTCCAGGGGTGATTTGGAATCTGTAATGAAAGGGAAAGGGAGATTAAGAGGGTAGAATAGAGAGCGAAAGAGTGTAATTACACTGAAGTCTTGCATTTCAACGTCATATATCCACAGCCATTATTTACAGTATGTCTCCTAGAAAATGCAATGTAAAAAATGAAATAAAAAAAATCTAATTTGATTTAATCTTATTCCATTTAAATATCAAGGGACCATGCTCAACTACAACATCAATTTCCGTAGAGCTTCATAGCAGGCACAGTCACCTGTCAACATAAAAATGACCTTTGCAGTTGCGCATACTAGGACCTTCCATCCAATTAAATAATGCATAGTTCAGCAGACTTGAATGTAAACACCACTTGCTCAAATCAGGAATGAACGATAGTATAACTTTCCCGCCAACTTAAAACGATAAAGGTTACTAGCTGTGGAACTGGTTACATAAACGTTTTAAGTTGTGGGAGGCATTTAAATTATTATTTTTTTTTACAGCGTTTAGTATCTCTCACTATTTTCTCTTTACAATGCAGTACATACATATCTGCTCTTCTAAGTGTAACGTCGACATTTACACATGCATCTGCTGCAAACGAACACTCCCTAAATGTTCCCTTACTGTTGTTATTACATTCCCAGCGCGGTCATATCAGAAACATTACCACCAAGGGCATTCGTTTCAGAAAACGCAGAGGCTGGTCAGGGGGGGGGGGTCAAAAAAATAAATAATGTAACACGTGTTTGTGCAGCCACAGCGGTGGACATAGGAGATGATCCGTAGCGGCACGCTCCGTAATATTCCACCAACGTTTTAGTATAACAATTGCTTAATGTTAGTTCCCTTTACCTAACGCCATCAGTGGCAGCTGGAGCCGAACAGCCGCAGCTTGCCTGCCATTGCGGGGGATGGTGGTCAAGTGGCCTCTATGATCCCCATGATGCTACCGGCGAGCGGCTACACTCCGCTTTAGCACTTAGATCTACCCGGCATCACCACAACACTCCAGCCGAAAGTGCATCTGCAGAGTACAACAAACTCCAATGTACCGATTGGGGAACGAGTTCTATCTGTGGATGTGGATGCTTTCAATTCTTGTGAGACAGATCGACAGATGTCTGAGTGTGTGAGAACTGAAAGTGTGTGTGCTGAGTAGGTGTTGGGAGTTGGGAATTCATGTAACGGTGAACGATGATGGCAGGCAAATTAGCTGGATGCAGAGAAAAGCTACAGGCAAAGGATGCCCCTTATAACAGATCTCAGATCCGCTCTTCCTCACCCCTGCTCTTAACGTTTACCATCCTGAGATGAAAAACAAACTGGCCCTGGATCTGTGCTTACGGGCAACTGCAATACGAGTATGAATGGCTTTCCAGTGGAATACACACGGTTTGAGCCTTTTAAACATGAGTAATGTCCCCTAAGCATTGTCTGATTTATCTCTGTTTACATCATCTGGGTTATAAATTGAGGCCCAGACAAAAGAAGTGCTGGTTTGCTCTGATATCATCTCAACTCTATTTCAATGTAATTTATAACTTCTGTTTCCAATCCCATGAGTCATTGTTTTTAAAATCACAGTTCTCTCCTTTTTTTCCCCCATTATTCGCTAGGCTAGGCTTCAGGTTGTTTTAGTGGCAGGCCATCTTTGCATCTTTCTACGCTAAAGCACCATGCACTGTATGTCTCAGAATGGAGAAACCTGTGGAACGGCCAGATGGCAAAGCAGTGTGTTTGTGTGCTTGTGTCTGTACCCCTTTGTGCATCTGTGTTTTCCTGGTTGTTTAAGAATGAGTGTGTGTGTGTGTGAGTGAGTCAGGCTGTGTTTGTATGTGCACGAGAACCCACAACATCCCCTGAGGTGTAGCTATAGTGTTATTGAACAAACACCGGTTTGTCATTGCTGTGTTCTATCCCCGAACGCCCCCTGCTATATATATATATGGCACAACACTACCCTGCTTCAGGTGTTTACACCAATGCAACAACCAAACCTACCATCACTCCATCACACAGAGTGATGGTGATATCAGTAGCACAACACAGCTTGTGCTATTATCACCCTCAATCACCCAGAGTGACGGCTAGCATCAGCATACAGCCATACATTCCTTATGGCTTTTCAGACACTGACAAAAATCTATTGGGGTCAGTGGAACTGTGGTGATGGTAGTGGTGAATGGTATGGGGATGTCATGGAGATGGAGTAGGGGGGGAACTGGGGGGGGGGTTGTCTGGACAAATGGGGATGGCGGGGTAGTGAGCAATGTTTTTTTTTGCTGTGAGCAACGTTTTTTTACCCAAAACTCCATGGTTTTTTAGGTTGCATGTCAGTTGACGTCCAGTTTCGTTCATATGTATGCGCCCTCGATGGACGGTGGGAATGAGTGATGTGAGAAACAAGGGAACGAGAAAGAGGAGAGGAAAAGAGGGGAGCGAAACAGAGTAAGGTGATAAAATGGCTGATGGATGACAGTAGTCGATTTGGATGAGGGGTGATTGATGAGAAACAAATGGACAAATACCAACGGTCGAGATAAAGACGTGACAGAAAAAAAGGGAATGAGAGAACGGGAGGAGAAGAAAAGGGGGAGAAAAGAGGAGGGAAAAACCACACTCACCCATCTCAGTCCCCTCTCCATGGGCGAACGAACGGTTGCCCCTGCGAGATTAGCGGTTGCCACGGAGAGCGAGTGAGGGAGTCTCAGCCAAATGGACAGCTATAATGAGCATGTGCACCAGCGCCGGGAAAAAGTGGAGATAGAAGGGGAGGAGGAAGGGGGAAAAGAGAGAGAGAGAAAACAGAGAAGAGCAGAGGAGAAACACTACGACCCCATCAGGACTGTGTCCCTTAAGCCTTTCTTGAATTCCCAAAAATCCGTCCCGTCCAAATCCCCTTTTCCAAACAGAATGATAGATCACTTTCTTTCCAAGAGGCAACCACAGCTCCAGAGTCTGACAGGCAGACAGATACACGCACTCCCTCTCAAATACATGCAGGGAAAACGCTGTCACAATGACACCCCGAAACGGCTCCCCAGGCTGTCACAAGAAGAGAGAAATTGCCCTCTTCCTCTCTGTGCCTCTGTGGTGCTCCTCTTGTTCATACAGACCAGCCCATTTAGAGATGAGTGAAAGCCGCGTAATTGATCCTCTGTTCCCCGTTTTCTTTTTGACTCCTCTCTTTTCTATCTAACACGTCTCTTCCCGTTGTTCCTCCGCATTGAGCACGCTGTATTTCCACAGTGTGTGGCTTAGCGAAGGAACTGACTGCAATCACTAGCAGCAAGCTCTTGCTCGCTCCCTCTCTGCATCTCAATACCTCTTCAGCTCTCTCCAATTCAACCAGCTCTCTCTCTCTCTCTCTCTCTCTCTCTCTCTCTCTCTCTCTCTCTCTCTCTCACTCACTCACTCACTCACTCACTCTCGCTGTCAAATATCAACTGGCTGCCACCCTTTCATCCCCTTCTGTCAATCAAGGATACATAAAATAAACATCAGCCAGTCTCTCTCACTCGCTCTCACACACACGTGCCTGTAATGGATTCTCTCACATGGCCATTCATCTTCCTTATGTTGTTTAACCACATTTGTTTGTGTCACACACAGTCAGGCATATTGTAACATACTCACACAGTAACACACTGACATACAGATGTAGGATCTTAATTTGATCATCCTGTTGCAGGAGAACGTTTCTACAATGCAGGAAATGTAAAACTTCGTCGTGTATGAGGTTTAAAAAGGTTTCAAATTTCTTTGAAATTTCTGACTTGATCTTCCATTACGAAAAGTGTATCAACCCTTACAAAAATGCACATTCATTATAATCCACATAATAATTCACATTTCCTGTTGCTGCAGGATTATTTTCCTGCTGTAGAAAACTGGCTCAAAATAAGATCCTACATCTGTAGAACTACACTGAAATTCCATGCACAAACAAACACACAGGCATATCAATGTCTATCCACACACTACAAAGCTCACCATATTCTGTTTATGAGTCACAGGAACAAAACACACATACTGTACACACATGAATACACAAAACACACAAGCTATGTGGTTAAACAACATAAGGCAGATGAATGGCTACAGGAGAGAATTCATCGCTGAGGACACATGTGTGTGTGTGTGTGTGTGTGTGTTCAGCAGTAGCACCCAGTGAGGGTAGAATAGAGTAAAAAGGAATGCCTGATCACAGGGGGAGACAGGGCTCATAAACCTGCCCCACTGGAGTGTTATGTACCGTCGTCCCTCATAATTGACACTTTTCCTTTTTTTGTCTTCTCTCAATGCAGAGCCCCCTGGGTCATGGTGTATAGGTACTCCCCTCCCCTCTTTGTCATCCTCTTACACCCCCCCCCCCCCACCCACACACACCCTACACAAACAGAGTCACATATAGGAATCACAATAAAGCATTCGATACGGAGAGCTCCCTAAATCAATGGTACACACATCTCAATATCCATTTTTATTTGGTCGGGAACTAGTCACGGCGTGTGGCTGCCACTGGGTGCTTAAGACACAGCAGGAAATGAGAAGCACTCACTGGGACGTTATTGACATAGAGAACATGGCTAGCTCCAGATCTTTATATGAGATTAGGACAAATGACAGGGAGAGATAAAAGCAGGAAAGACTGGAAAGACTGAGGAAATAAAATGGGGGGAAATTGAATGTGAAGTGACGCAAATTGAGTCACGACCGATCACGAAATCAATACTGCCTAGATATTCAGAAGGATGAAACATGACCGGGAATGTCTAGTACATCAGAATAGAAACTATAAAACTAATCAGAACCAGCCTAGATGTATTGGGAAACAAGTACATGAGCCACATGCAAATGTCAAGCTACATTCTATGGCCTGCAAGTCACACATACTAAAAATGAACGCACATCTACACACAGACAGGCACACACACACCAGCACACGCTAATGCATTCACACACAAGCACACCTTGATATGTGTCCCCTGCTTAAGGGCAGTGTGGTCCCCACGTCTCTTTATCTGCATGTATAAATTGTGGTGTTTTATCGTCCTCGTTCACTCTTCCGGTCCTCTCCTTTCAGGGCCCGTCTGCGTGGTCCCACTGTTCACCACAGCCTGAGAACACTATGGAGGGGAAAGCCAGAGAGAGTGAGAGTGTCAGAGAGGTGTGCTAGGAAGATTACGAAGGGGAAAGCCAGAGAGCGTTAGAGCGGGGGGGGGGGGGTAAAAAAAAAGAAGAAGCAGAGAACTGACATTCAGCCCCGGCGCCATACCTCGCCTGTGGAATAATGATTAGGCTCTCAGCATGCCAGTCACTATCAATGAGTGAGTGAGCAAGAGAGAGTAGAGGAGGGAAGAGCAGGAGAAGGAAAGCAATGCATTGGGGTGAGAAACAAGGTGAATAAGAGAGAGGGTGGAGTGAAAGGGGGATTGAGCGGGGGGGGGGGGGCTATTAAAAAAAAAGAGCCCCGGGGCCTATGATTTCTTAATCTGGCCCGGACTCACACACATGCACACACACAGCAAATCACTGCAGGTAGCACCCGTTCTCAGCAACGCCAGATGCCACGTGTATGAGTGATGCTGTGGGGAGGCGGCGTGGCAAGGATAATCATAGGTCAACAAGATGGTGCACAGGACTTGAATTATGTGCAGAAAATAACACTGTATGACTGTAAATGTGAGGATATGATTCTGGACTAAAAACTACAGAGAAAATATAAACAGGAAGAGAATGTCCCCTCAAACTAGGAAGAATACATCCTCTCAAAATAGGAAGGACATATCCTCTTATACCAGGTTCCACACACAACTTCGACACAACACTAAAGGGACACATTCACTGATTAAAGGGACTAGCTGTTACCACACTTGCCCTTTTCCAGCAGTGGACACATTTCCGCCGTTGTTTATGTGGATGGGCTAGTCACCCATCAAACAGGGGCCATTTTAGGTCTCAGCTGTGGTTGCTAGGTAGTAGTGGGCCTAATCAGTGTTACATGTTAAAGCCTCCCCCGTTTCCCCATTCCAGACAGGCAACACCTGACATAGGCGTCATGATTTGGCTTATTTTGCATGACGCAAATTGAGAAATATGATCTGGCAGAGAAAATGAATTGCTGAGATTTCACTAGCGTAATGCCTAGATGAGATGATCTATCTGGTTTGCGTGGCTACTCTAGCGCCTCGTCCAAATTTGAAGTGCGAAGAAGACAAAATGAAGTAACAATGACGAATAGCCATAATATAAATTCTGAAATCACGATTGAGCAGAAATAGACTCTGAATTTTGCTCCAATGAAGCTCCGAAATGTCAAAAGGGAGTTACACCATTGAAGTTGACATGGACAAAGTGGTTATGTGACGTGTGACAAGACTTTACACAAAACTGTTGGAAGGTTAAACTCTCCGTCTCACTACCCTCTAGATTCTTACCTCAGGAGTGTCGAAAACAAACCAAGCTTGAACTTGTTGGGCTCCCGCCTCTCCAATGTCTGTCACAGGAATCACATCAGTGGCAAGAGTTGTTAGAGGCTTTACTGCTTAATGTAGTAGACACATGAAGCAAGTGCACCATGCCCCGTCTCAAGGCACCGATGCTTGTGTCCAAGAATTGCTGACATTTGTTGGATCTTCTAGACATCAGCTGGATTTCAGAGCATGCACACACAGCAAAATAAAAAATTAAAATGTAATGCTCTTTAGGGCTTTTCACACTACTGACCCAAACCAAGCTGTACTGAGCCGGCGTGGTTACGCATCTGTACTGACCCAAACCAAGCTGTACTGAGCCGGCCTGGTTACGCATCTGTACTGACCCAAACCAAGCTGTACTGAGCTGGCCTGGTTACGCATCTGTACTGACCCAAACCAAGCTGTACTGAGCTGGCCTGGTTACGCATCTGTACTGACCCAAACCAAGCTGTACTGAGCCGGCGTGGTTACGCATCTGTACTGACCCAAACCAAGCTGTACTGAGCCGGCCTGGTTACGCATCTGTACTGACCCAAACCAAGCTCTACTGAGCCGGCCTGGTTACGCATCTGTACTGACCCAAACCAAGCTGTACTGAGCTGGCCTGGTTACGCATCTGTACTGACCCAAACCAAGCTGTACTGAGCCGGCGTGGTTACGCATCTGTACTGACCCAAACCAAGCTCTACTGAGCCGGCCTGGTTACGCATCTGTACTGACCCAAACCAAGCTGTACTGAGCCGGCCTGGTTACGCATCTGCCGTGATTGCTTGAACTGTGCTTAAAAAGGAGAACGTGAAAAGAGAATATCCAAGCCAGCAATTTGGTTCGGATAAGCACTATAGTCTGAAACAGGTAAAAACGTGAAGACATTAGCCTCATTCATGCTTGATCTGACTAAATCGGAATAATACGACAAAGCAAATGACCGACACTTATCCTTCATTTCAAGGTTTATATCAGATCAACGTGCAGCCATTCCGTTTTAACGACACCCCCTGCGATGCATACACACCATAGGAAGTGAGGGCACTTCAAGCTTGATGCTTCATTTGACAGCACAAGTGTCTCATTGACTTAACTGCCTACATGCCCATCTGCCCGCATTGCAGACATGCTCCTGGAAAAACAGATCAATTTCAGTTCCAGTCTGACCTGGTGTCAAAATGTGCTGGCATTCTAAACAAGCCTGGCTGGGACTGACACCATTAGCACTTGGATGCCTCTAACCCAGACAGCTGCCAACAGTCGGCATCTTTAGACCTCCCTCCCCATCGCATCAACTGCTGTCAAGGGATTTGTTACCACAAATATACCACTAAATAGCTTTCCCACGCCAAACAATCTCTATCTGAATCAAAGCCTAGTTTACCTAGCTTTGGGGAACCTTTTCGTGAGTGGGTTTTGTGATTCACAGATCCTTCAGTTCACCTCGTTCTTAATTCTCACTCTGAGCAAGGGAGAACAGGTCATTGTTGACTAGTAACAGTGAGTAAAACTATTTAGAAACAGAAACATTTTGTCAAGCAAGCACTTTAGTGAAGGGCCTTACATTTATTGTCTTTCCAATAAAACCCATTGAATCGTTTGAGAGAACCCCCATGCTGTCTCCCTGCAAAAGGATGCAAATTAAATGGAAAGAGCATTTTATTCAAAGAAATAGAACATTGTGAAGGCACTCTGTGTCAAATTGAGATTGAACACAGGCTCAAACATTCTACTAGAAATAACTTTCTTCAAAGCCATTCTATACATCTGTACTTAAATTGAGAACTGATCCTTGTAATCCTAACACCGCACCAACCCTTCACATTCTATTTATTCAAGTCCCACTTCACTCCGTTCCCCTCACTCCCTGCTCTCCACCCACTTCTTATCCTCCTTTTAGATTGTGACAGTTCTTCTCAGAAATGATTTTCATCCAGGTGTCCTTAGCAGCCTCTTGTGAAATGTCTGAAGTTGCATCAACTTTTCACCCGCTGCTCACCAGGCTGCTCCACGATGACCTCGATGACCACAGTCCCGGCCTGCCCGTTGCCCACAGCAACTGAGGGGTGCAGGAGGACAAGGGGAGCAGATACGGAAGAAGACCCTCCCTGAGAGACCACTTGGGGCTGAACAAGTAAGATCGTACGCACAGCCGCCTGACCCTCCATATTGTCCATATGCCCCTGTATTTTGAGCCCTAGGACAGCGGTCTGTTCGCTGATGCCCTCTTGTGGCTGTGTGGGGGGGCAGCAGCGGTGGGTCTTGCGGTGCTTTCCCAGGTTGGAGAGGGAGCGGAAGGCCCGGTGGCACACGGGGCAGGAGAATGGTTTCTCGCCGCTGTGAGTGCGGGCGTGCTCGGTGAGGCGGGCGGCCAGGACGAAGCTCTTGCCACAGACACCGCAGACGAAGGGACGCTCGCCGCTGTGCAGACGCTCGTGGTCGCGCAGGTGAGGGATCTGGCGGAAGCTCTTCCAACATTGGGAGCACTGCGGAGAGGAAAAGGAGGAGGGTAGGGCAGGAAGAGGGAGGCAAGGTTGGAGTAGGAGGGAGGCAAAGATACAGAAAGACAGTTATTGCTAATGTGAGCACTCAAAAACATTATCAGGTAGAGGGAAACAGCATTTAAGTGAAAATACTTTGAAAAGGCTACCTTACAATGGCCTTTAGATACTGTCCCAGAGTGTTCAAAGATTAATAGGGGTCTAATGAGCTGCTAAGAGCTTTATACTCAACACCCTGAGCTTGGAGTGTTACCCAATAGACGGTTGCTAGGTGACGTACAGTGTCACCCAAGTATTCATCCCCTTGGCGTTTTTCCTATTTTGGTGCATTTAATTTAATTTCATGTAATGGACATGCACAAAATTGTCCCAATTGGTTTAGTGAAATGACAAAAATAACCTCTTCCAAAAATGTAAAGAAAAAATACAAAACGGAAAAGTGGTACGTGCATATGTATTCATCCTCTTTGCTATGAAGCCCCTAAATAAGATCTGGTGCAACCAATTACCTTCAGAAGTCACATAATTAGTTAAATAAAGTCCACCTGTGTGCAATATAAGTGTCACATGATCTCAGTATATATACACACACACCTGTTCTGAAAGGCTCCAGAGTCTGCAACATCACTAAGCAAGCGGCACCATGAAGACCAAGGAGTTCCCGAAACAGGTCAAGGACAAAGTTGTGGAGAAGTACTGATCAGAGTTGGGTTAAAAAAAAATATCAGAAACTTTGAACATCCCAATGAACACCATTAAATCTGCTTTTAAAAAATGGAAAGAATATGGCACCACAACAAATCTGCCAAGAGAGGGCCGCCCACCAAAACTCATGGACCAGGGAGGAGGGCATTAATCAGAGAGGCAGCAAAGAGACCAAAGATAACCCTGAAGGAGCTGCAAAGCTCCACAGCGGAGATTGGAGTATCTGTCCATAGGACTACTTTAAGTCGTACATTCCAGAATTGGGCTTTACGGAAGAGTGGCCAGAAAAAAAGCCATTACTTAAAGAAAAGAATAGGCTAACATGTTTGCCTAAAGGCATGTGGGAGACTCCCCAAACATATGGAAGAAGGTACTCTGGTCAGATGAGACTAAAATGTAGCTTTTTGGCCATCAAGGAAAATGCTATGTCTGGCGCAAACCCAAAACCTCTCATCACCCTGAGAATACCATCCCCACAGTGAAGCATGGTGGCAGCATCATACTGTGGGTATGTTTTTCATTGACAGGGACTGGGAAACTGGTCAGAATTAAAGGAATGATGGATGGTGCTAAATACAGGGAAATTATTGAGGGAAACCTGTTTCAGTCTTCCAGAGATTTGAGACTGGGACAGAGGTTCCCCTTCCAGCAGGACAATGACCGTAACCATACTGCTAAAGCAATACTCAAGTGGTTTAAGGGGAAACATTTAACATTTCTTGGAATGGCCTAGTCAAAACCCAGACCTCAATCCAATTGGTATGATTTAAAGATTGCTGTACACCAGCAGAACCCATCCAACTTGAAGAATGGGCAAAAATCCCAGTGGCTAGATACGCCAAGCTTATAGATAAGGGGGTGAATAGTTATGTACGGTAAAGTTCTGTTATTTTGTTTTATTTCTTGTTTGTTTTACAATAAAACATATTTTGCATCTTCAAAATGGTAGGCATGTTGCGTAAATCAAATGATACACCCCCCCCAAAAAAATACATTTGAATTCCAAGGCAACAAAATATTTAAAAAATACCAAGGGGGTGAATACTTCCGCAAGCCACTGTACAACGCCTCCTATCAGCCATGTTGGAAGACCACCATATCAATTCTTCCGACGACAACAGCTGAGTGGCTACCCCAAAGTTCATGATAACAGTGCCTAAAAACTAGTTGATTCATCACCACAGTCAATTTCTGTGCAGTAATTGGCTGCTCGAAGGCAGGAAATCATGTTTTTCCAGATTACTCGCAATCATGAAACACTAAAAGGAGATATGGCTCACTAAGGCTCTACAGACGGTAGTGCATACGACGGTAGTGCATACGACCCAGTACATCACTGGGGCCAAGCTTCCTGCAATCCAGGACCTATATAATAGGCGGTGTTAGAGCAAAGCCCATAAAATTATCAGACACTTCAGTCACCCAAGTCAGACTGTTCTCTCTGCTACCGCATGGCAAGCACCAAGTCTGGGACCAAAAGGCTCCTTAACAGCTTCTACCTCCAAGCCATAAGACCGCTGAACAATTGCTCAAAATGGCCGACTGACTATTACATTGACACCCCCCCATCTTTTTGTACAATGCTGCTACTCAGTTGGTGTATTATCTATGCATAGTCACGTCACCCCTACCTACATGTACAAATGACCTCTAACCTGTATATAGCCTCGTTATTGTTATCTTATTGTGTTACTTGTTATTTAAAAAATTTACTTTAGTTTTTTGGTAAATATTTTCTTAACTATTCTTGAACTGCCCTGTTGGTAAAGGTAAGTAAGCATTTCACGGTAAGGTCTACACTTGTTGTATTCGGCGCATGTGACAAATAAAGTTTAATTTGCCTCAAGAACTGTCAGAAAAGCGAAGAAACCTTTCTGCCCATCAAGACCTGAACCCAGACAGCTGTCAGTACAGGGTCTGCTCCGATCATTTCATCACTGATAAGTCTGATGAATTTCAAGTTTAGTTTAGCTGTTACGCTAACTAGGCGCTGACAATTCTGTTAGCCAACATTAGCTAGCTAGCTAAATAGCTTGTAGTCTAGCTGTTAGCATGCATCTCTTATAGGCAGTGCGTGAGTTTCACATTTTTGAGGAAGCTATTTTTCACTACAAAAATGCACCTTTATAATAAATAATAATAAAACATTGCATCCATCATCACATTTGCAGACTAATGAAAAACTATTCCTAATGTGGTGAGTAGATTGAGTTATATTAATAGCCTAATAAATTGACTATCAAATCTACAGTGAGGGGAAAAAAGTATTTGATCCCCTGCTGATTTTGTACGTTTGCCCACTGACAAAGAAATGATCAGTCTATAAATTTTATGATAGGTTTATTTGAACAGTGAGAGACAGATTAACAACACAAAAAGTATTTGACCCCCTATCAATCAGAAAGATTTCTGGCTCCCAGGTGTCTTTTATGCAGGTAACGAGCTGAGATTAGGAGCACACTCTTAAAGGGAGTGCTCCTAATCTCAGTTTGTTACCTGTATAAATGACACCTGTCCACAGAAGCAATCAAACAATCAGACTCCAAACTCTCCACCATGGCCAAGACCAAAGAGCTCTCCAAGGATGTCAGGGACAAGATTGTAGACTAGGGCTACAAGACCATCGCCAAGCAGCTTGGTGAGAAGGTGACAACAGTTGGTGCGATTATTCGCAAATGGAAGAAAGACAAAATAAAATGTCAATCTCCCTCGGCCTGGGGCTCCATGCAAGATCTCACCTCGTGGAGTTGCAATGATCATGAGAACGGTGAGGAATCAGCCCAGAACTACATGGGAGGATCTTGTCAATGATCTCAAGGCAGCTGGGACCAGTCACCAAGAAAACAATTGGTAACACACTTCACCGTGAAGGACTGAAATCCTGCAGTGCCTGCAAGGTCCCCCTGCTCAAGAAAGCACATATACATGCCCGTCGGAAGTTTGCCAATGAACATCTGAATGATTCAGAGGACAACTTGGTGACAGTGTTATGGTCAGATGAGACCAAAATGGAGCTCTTTGGCATCAACTCAACTCACCGGGTTTGGAGGAGGAGGAATGCTGCCTATGACCCCAAGAACACCATCCCCACCATCAAACATGGAGGTGGAAACATTATGCTTTGGGGGTGTTTTTCTGCTAAGGGGACAGGACAACTTCACCACATAAAAGGGACGATGGACGGGGCCATGTACAGTCAAATCTTGGGTGAGAACCGCCTTCCCTCAGCCTGGACATTGAAAATGGGTCGTGGATAGGTATTCCAGCATGACAATGACCCAAAACACACGGCCAAGGCAACAAAGGAGTGGCTCAAGAAGAAGCACATTAAGGTCCTGGAGTGGCCGAGCCAGTCTCCAGACCTTAATCCCATAGAAAATCTGTGGAGGGAGCTGAAGGTTCGATTTGCCAAACGTCAGCCTCGAAACCTTAATGACCTGGAGAAGATCTGCAAAGAGAAGTGAGACTAAATCCATCCTGAGATGTGTGCAAACCTGGTGGCCAACTACAAGAAGCGTCTGACCTCTGTGATTGCCAACAAGGGATTTGCCACCAAGTACTAAGTCATGTTTTGCAGAGAGGTCAAATACTTATTTCCCACAATAAAATGCTAATAAATTTATAACATTTTTGACATGCGTTTTTCTGGATTTTTTGGGATGTTATTCTGTCTCTTGCTGTTCAAATAAACCTACCATTAAAGTTATAGACGGAACATTTCTTTGTCAGTGGGCAAATGTACAGAATCAGCAGGGGATGAAATACTTTCTCCCCCTCACTGTGCATAGCTGAGCGCATAGTGGAATAGGCCTTTAAGGCCATATCAGATAATTTTTTTCTTTGCACAGGAAATATTTGGCTTTCGATAAACACATTTCATGCAACTCTACTACACTTTATATGACTGGAGACATAAGCAATCTTTTTTTAATACAACAAATCACAGGGTAGCCTAGGCCTTCCTTGCTGAGACTGACAAACAGAACAATAAAAACAACCCTGTATTGAATGCAACCGTCTCATCTAGGCCGGCGAAAAGGGGAGACACAAATTGTACAAAATCTCAGACAATGTTTTGAACGGTCATCCAACTCGGAATGCCAAGTCGGAAACTCAGACATTTTTCTAGAGCGCTGACTTTCCTACCTGAAGATCACTGACGTCAAGATTTGACATGCATATTCATGGTATGAGGCTAGTAGCATAGCATCGCTCTCCAATTGAATACAGGCACATCAAATACTCAGAAAAGGATTACAATAATTTGATTTATCCACCAATCCAAAAAGAAAGGATAGGTGGGAGCTTGAAAGCCCACCATGCCACTTTGTGGACAACAACTCCCATTGTTAGAGCAGAGAGACATTGTACAGTGAATTCAGAAAGTGTTCAAACTCCTTAACTTTTCCCACATTTTGTTATGGCATTATTCTAAAATGGATGAAATAGTTTCCCCCCCCTCAATCTACACGCAATACCCCATAATGACAAAGCAAAAACAGGCTTTTTGCAGAAGTTTTTGCACATTTAAATAAAATGTAAAAAACGTAAATATCACATTTACATAAGTATTCAAACCCTTTTACTCAGTATTGAAGCACCGTTGGCAGTGATTACAGCCTCGAGTCTTCTTGGGTATGACATTACAAGCTATGGCACACCTGTATTTGGGGAGTTTCTTCCATTCCTCTCTGCAGACCCTCTCAAGCTCTGTCGGGTTGGATGGGGAGCGTTGCTGCACAGCCATTTTCAGGTCTCTCCAGAGATGTTCGATAATGTTCAAGTCCGAGTTCTGGCTGGGCCACTCAAGGACATTCAGCGACTTGGCTGTGTGCTTAGGGTTGTTGTCCTGTTGGAAGGTGAACTTTCGCCCCAGTCTGAGGTCCTGAGTGCTCTGGAGCAGGTTTTCATCAAGGATTTCTCTGTACATCTTTCCCTCAATCCTGACTAGTCTCCTAGTCCATGCTGCTGAAAAACATCCCCCACAGCATGATGCTGCCACTACCATGCTTCACCGCAGGGATGGTGCCACGTTTCCTCTAGAGGTGACACTTGGTATTCAGGCTAAAGTGTTCAATCTTGGTTTCTCGTGGTCTGAGAGTCCTTTAGTTGCCTTTTGGCAAACCTCAAGCGGGTTGCATGTGCCTTTTAGGGGAGAGTGGCTTCCGTTTGGCCACTCTACCATAAAGGCCAGATTGGTTGAGTGCTACAGAGATGGTTGTCCTTCTGGAAGGTTCTCCCATCTCCACAGAGTAACTCTGGAGCTCTGTCAGAGGGACCATCGGGTTCTTGGTCACCTCCTTGACCAAAGCCCTTCTCCCCCGATTGCTCAGATTGGCCGGGTGGCTAGCTCTAGGAAGAGCCTTCGTGGTTCCAAACTTCTTCCATTTAAGACTGATGGAGGCCACTGTGTTCTTAGGGACCTTCAATGCAACAGCAATTTTTTGGTACCCTTCCCCAGATCTGTGCCTCGACACAATCTTGTCTCGGAGCTCTACGGACAATTCCTTCAACCTCATGACTAGGTTTTTGCTCTGACATGCACTGTCAACTGTGGGACCTAATATAGACAGGTGTGTGCCTTTCTAAACCATGTCCAATCAATTGAATTTACCACCGGTGGAATCCAATCAAGTTGTAGAAACATCAAGGAAAGGGTCTGAATACTTATGTAAATAAGGTATCCGTTGTTTGAAAAATTTGCTAACATTTCTAAAAACCTGATTTTGCTTTGTCATTCTGGGGTATTGTGTGTAGATTGAAGAGAAAAAAAGTGTATTTAATCCATTTTAGAATAAGGCTGTAACATAACAAAGCAGAAAGGGTCAAGGGGTCTGAATACTTTTCAAATGCACTGTATATGGTTCATTCCTACAGTTACTGTGATGGTCTGGTTTCCACCAGACTGACTCCGGTCTTCCAACATGGTGCCTGGTGTGGTTGCTAGGTGATTTGTGACGCAACTGAAAACCCTCTATACAACAACCTGTTGAAGGGGACTAAAGCCGGACAATTTGTTTATCTAGAACTGGTATTTCAGTTGACAAGTTGGAGTAACAATTAACACAGGGTTGCCCTAATACAACCTTTGGTCTATGTAGGGCTGCAAAAATCATGAAACTGTCACAAATTCCCTTGTTTTTCAGAGAGTATTTCTGGAATAAGCAGGGAATGAGCTGAGAGGGAACCCTCTACCTTAGAAATCTGAAAAAGCAGGGAATTTGGGGAAAGTTTTGAAATTTTGCAACCCTAGACCTGCATTGACATCTTTCACCTCTGACCTGAAAGGGCTTCTCCCCCGTGTGGACTCGAAGGTGGACGCTGAGTGATGAGCCGGTGGTGAAGTCCTTCCCACAGTGATGGCAGTGGAAGGGACGGGGCTTGGGGAGGTCGGCGGCAGCCACCGTGTCCCCGGGCGCCGGGCAGTGGGTAAGGAGGTGCTCTTCCAGGGAGGCGGCCGTTGCATAGCGCCGTCTGCAGGGGGTCATCGGGCAGCGCAAGGGGGTCTGGCCGGCGTGGGACAATCTGTGGAGGTCCAGGCCTTCCTTGGTGACACAGCGATGGCGGCAGAACTCACAGTCCAGAAGCCCTGTGGTCTTGTCCCGCCTTCCGCCTTGGCCACGGCCTCTACCCTGGCCTGTTCCCTTAACCAGGCCTATGTCCACCACTCCTGTACAGAGAAGAAAGTCTGATTACATGGCACAGAAGCAGCCATGTTAAGTGAGCATATGCATAAAAGCAGAGGGTTAGAAACATAGAAATTTACATGGTTGATAATATCAGTGAATATATCAAAAGAACCATACAATAACAAGGAAAATTACCAAAGTCCTAATTTAACCAAACGAAAATACTTCAGTTGAAATACACTACCGTTCAAAAGTCTGGGGTCACTTAGAAATGTCCTTGTTTTTGAAAGAAAATTGTGTTGACCATTAAAATAACATAAAATTGATGGACAACAAATGTGCTTTCTTTCAAAAACAAGGACATATCTAAGTGACCCAAATCTTATGAATGGTAGTGTAGAACATCTTCCATCTTTGTAGGCAACAACTTCTAACAGATACACAAAAATTATTAAGGGGTAAATAAAGTGGCGGGGGAAATTCATTAGTCAAAGTGAAAGGGGGAGTATTCACAAGGCGGAGATGACTGCGCGAGGCCTTGTAAGTTGTGTTGCAACACTGCCCTTGACGACCTCGGTAACTGGGCCCTCGCCAGCGTGATATAATAATGATAACAAAGAACAAAAGCAACAACATAAATCAGCAGGTAATGGCCTGTGAAACGCACAACGCAGCGTATTAAAATAGATCATGTGTTCTGACAGGGGCGGCAGGGCTGGCAGTTGTACGGCATTGTGGGATAGCGGGTCCTTTCTCTTATACGTTTAGTTAGCGGTTAGTGGTTCATATGGATATGAAAGCCCGCTGACTTTATTAAATGTCATTTAAACGATATTACGCTGGCGCACTCACCCGCAGAGTACGGGCGCGATCCATCGCTTAGCCGAGGGCAGACTTGATGTAGGGAAGAGCATATGGCACAGAGACTGGTGTAGATAAGCGTGCATATGCAAAGCAACAGGCAGACGGCCAAGTGTAGTAATACAGGCAAGCAGGTGCTCGAAGAGCCACCCACACAGTCAAACACACACCGAGAAACCCACAGAATGACATCACGCAGGGCCATCTAAACCATGCGGGTAAAAGATGAAAGATTTGAGGGCACAGACACGAACGCATGCACACACTATTAGTATTCCTCTGACCGTCATGTGTGAGAGCATGAAGCTTCAGCCTGCTCTTGTGGAAGAAGTGTTCCCCACAGATGGAGCAGGTGAACGGATACTTCCCTGATCGAGAGTATCTGACGGCCATTTCAAGGGAAAAGAGAGGGGAAAAAGAGACAATTAGATGTGTTTTTCTGAAAATATAGATAACATTTCAAGCGAAAAGCCCTTATTTCCAACATTCACCATAAGGCCAGGATTCCTTCCCTACCGCGTGACGAGTCCAGGAAAGACTTCTGGCCCTAATCATGGTCCTATATGCAATTCACAATAAGACAACATCTACACCACCTCATACAAATTCAACATAGGACAGTCTTATACATGTGTATTCAAACAGAGTGGTGCTAATATATTGTAGACTGTTTTAAAGCTTTGCGCCACAAGTCATGACTGTTGATCAACACAATCCTTCTGCAATAGACATGACACGTATAACACTTCTGACCCTATGTTTATCACATTCCCTCCCGCATATAATAAAAGCTGTGTTGTCTGTGTGTGTGGTAAACTGTCCTAGTGGATGATGCAATCAGAAATCGTCTGAATGAAAGCTAATGAGTCGTGGCGCAGTGTCATTACTTCCACCCCCCACCCCTCCCCAAAAACAGTAAATTGTGAGTGAGAGCAGGTTGGTTGGCACTGTGCTGGATTGTGTTCATTAGGCACCAAATGGAAGAAAACAGGCTGAAACAGGGAGGAACTACATGGAGTAGTCTAATAAGAACATAGAATTGTTTAGTTTTCCGATGAAAAACATTTTGCTACGGTGTGCCATAATGAATACTGGTGTCTATGATGGGTGGTGAAGAGCAAAAAGAGAACTAATGGGCTAGTCACATAATGGCACGTGTGTGTGTGTGTGTGTGTGTGGGGGGAAGTCTTGTGTAGCCACATAATGGTGGGTCTCACCAGACAGATCTCTCAATGTGATTACACTGTCAATACATATCCTCGGGCAATAATTTTTTTTAAATGCCAATGGAGTATACCCATCACTAATGAAATAAGATTGACCACGAGCGACTTATAAATCGATTCCTTATACTTGTGTTATTATACTGGAATTTGTTATGTCCATGATGGTCGGGAACTAAGCATCCGTCTATTAATAATACAAATATCACTATTATAATTCCATCATTGACTGAACACTTTCCCGCTTCAAATGGTCAAATACTCCAGTCCCCCAAAATCATAGACTTTTCTCTCTGCTACCGCACGGCAAGCGGTACCCAGAGCGCCAAGTCGGAGACCAAAAGGCTTCTGAACAGCTTCCACCCCCAAGACATAAGACTCCAACACACACACACACACACATTGATGCCACACAATCTTCACACGTGCTGCTGCCACTCTGGTTTATTACCTAGTCACTTTAACCTCTACCTACATATTACCTCAACTAGTCCTTGTATGTAGCCTCGTTATTTTATTGTTACTATTAACTTTTTTAATTAGCTCATTTTTTCGTTCCTTTTTAAGTTGGGAAAGGGCTCGTAAGTAAGCATTTCGCGGTAAAGTCCACACCTGATGTATTCCGCATGTAACAATGAACGTTTGATTCGTTTTTATTGGTATAAACTACTTTGTATCTCTGTGCACATTAATTCATACAGAATGTCAAATGTACAGTCTGATGGTTCTGTATGTACGAACGCAGGCCTTCATATGTTCAATTGTATTGTATGAGCACGGAGCAGGATGTATTTAATTATGCTCTTGTGCTTCCCATGATAACGCCTTCTCAATTGCCCCAAAGTATTGTACTGGTCTGAATGAAGAGCAATCGGTAATCAACTTAGTATTGTGCTGTCACACAATGTAATTAGCAGTGTTTTTTAAACACCTCAACTAAGAGGCCACATCTAAGCAGGCATAGAGAGAGGCATAATTGCCCCTAAGGCGATAAAGTTGAATTGAATTGAATTCAGGCCAAACTGAATTGATGGCCAGACATACCTGTGAACTGGCACCTGAGATGACATTCGGAAGCAGCGTGGATAATCAGGGCATTTGTATCGAAAAAATGTTGGGTACTTTGAGTTCTTTGACTCTACATCATTGACCGCACCGCGACCCTCCTCCTTGACTGTGCCCTCCTTCACCACAACACCATCTTTGTTCAAGGCATCCTGGCGTTCGTGTAGTAGGTGGTGGGTCTGGAGCGTGCCCAACAGCGTGTAGTTCTTGCCGCAGCGCAGGCAGTTGTAAGGCTTGCGGGCGCTGTGGGTGATACGGTGGCGCGTCACGCATCTGTTGTAGGCGAACGTCATGGGGCAGAGGTCACACTTAAACGGCTTGAGGCCTGAGTGGGCCTGGATGTGGGTGCGCATGCGGCTGCAGCTCTTGAAGAAACACCCGCAGTGGGGGCACGGTCCGAAGTGATTCCCGGGTGTTGTTTCCAGGGCCGGTAGGGGGGTGGAAGAGTCGGGGAGGGTGGTGGTAGTGAGGGGTGGATGGATCGGGGTCTCTTCTCCGCCACTCACCACAGCTGAAAGAATTACGGCAGTCAATAAAGAACACTAAAGTAGGCACAAAATGTGAAAAAACGTTTTGAAAACGTAAGAGGTGCCCCTGGATATTATTCAATGAAAAAAAACAGATGAGCATTCTCCTTTTCAAGATTTTTTGCTACATTGTACTCTACTGAACACAGCCCAGTCTTCCATGTTCCTTTAGTAAGCCTACCTAGTACCTACCACTGTTGCTTTTCCACTGGAACAGAGGCGTAGGTAAAATGTGGTCCACCCGGGGTTTGCAGCCCTCCGAGTCCTTTTCCCCTCTGTCTCGATGCTGCCTGCGGTGGTAGAGGTACTTAGTAGTGTTCATAAAGCTCTCTCCACACACGTCACAGTGATGTAGCGCCCCCGGCAAGCCGTGGATGGCCACACGGTGCAGCTTTAGTGCCGACTCAGTGTTGAAGCCCGAGCCACAGGCCGCACAGAAGGAGGTCTGGCTCGAGGAGGAAGCAGTTGGATTGGAACTACAGGCAGCAGGGTTTGTTTCTGATTCCAATTCATTCTCAATGCTATGTTCTTGTTCCATCCCTCCTCCATTGTCTACCTCTTCCTCCCTCTCTTTGTCACCATCCTCCTCTATATTCACATCCATCCCTCCATCACTCTGTCCCTCTACCCCCTTTTCATCTCCTATCGCAGGCTGACACTCTGTGTCCATTTCCTGGTCCCTTGGTTCTGACCCAGTGGTTGCAGAACAGTCACCCAGCTTGCTGTGCTTCTGCCACAGCTCCAGGGACTCAAACAATGCCTCACATTCCCTACACTGATAGTGGATGAGCAGGGCCGGGCTAGTCAGGTTTTGCGTTTGGGTCTGGTTCTGAGGGATGTTGGAACCGGTCGGACTTCCAGTCAGGTAGGGCAGGTTTGGGTTCGTCATGAAGGTTCTCTTTTGGTTTCTCTCTTGGTGCTGGGATGGTCCATTCTGAGACTGAAGCACCACTCTGGAGCTCTAGGACATCACCACACACAGAGAAATGAAGGAAATACTTGAAACACAGAAAAAAATAGAGTTATACAAAAACCAAAGTTATTTTTGTGATCACTTAATTCATTTTTCGATGCATTTTCTGAATGCTTGTCATGAGTGCAAACCTGTTGCAAGCTGATTAGTTTGTTGCTAAGGATAATAGGTAGCTAGGGACTAATTTTCATAGCAACATAATGCATTAGCTCAGGGAATGTCACGCACCAAGGTCCTCAAGGGCTACTTTTCACATTTCTCCCTCCCTGACACTTATGTGATCGATATGACATGTCTCAAATGGCACCCTGGGGCCCAGAGGGTCTAAATAGTGCTCAATAAAGGGAATAGTCTCCCATTTGGGACACATCTAAGGTCTCCAATCTGATGAAAGAAGGCTATGATGAATAGAGGCAGACAACCTGCAGCCCACAAGGACTGTCTGGAGGTTCAGAAGTGGTTGATACCAAACATTCTTCCTTATAAGATTTCTTAGTCATCACTAGCTGCCCAGGCTAGAAAAGGACAAAGTTATCAGACTTTGTAACCAAAAAAACAATTTTAACTACTTTCCATGACTTTAACCCTAACTTATCCTTACTCTTAATCCAACATAAAGAACAAATAGCTCATGTTCATCATCTCGATCAGAAAGTCTTGCCATTTTGGTCCTTTCAAACATGAGACTGAGGCTGCAGTACCTCGGTCTGTGCTGTAGGTGGCGCTGCAGAGACCATCTCCTCTGTGTTGACAGGTTGGCAGGTGAGCTGATGAGAGATCACCACCTCCAGTGAGTTGAATATCTGGTAGCAGGTAGAGCACAAGTAGAGGGAGGAGTCCATACCTACTGCTGAGAGGAATGCACACATTATACACAAAGTAATACAGTAAAAGTGCACACACACACAATTGCAACCCAATGAACCCATGATTCAAGCAAACACACAAATACTCAACAAGACTGCAATCCAATTAAAACACGCACACACACCAGGACAGAGAGACACAAACACAGTCACAATGAGTCACATACAGCTGTCAGCCGTCCCTATCACATTGAATGCTTAGTGATGGATAATGCTGGTCGGCTGACATACGGAGGCTGGCTGCACATTAGCTGTTCCCTGGGGGGGGGGGGGGGGGGGGTCGATGGGTGTGAAACAGTCAGTGTGAATTTCTCTATCTATTGTCTCTCTCTCTCTCCTCCTGATCATCCCTGTCTTTCATTGGACAGTGTGAGAGCTTTCTGAGGGTAAAACAGATGGCTGTTCAACTGTTTGGCTAGGGACCCTTTCTGCCTCAGCCTCCATGTATACACACACACACGCACACACAATGACCCTCGCATCAGAGCAGATTACAGACACATGCTGCACCATTTGGTTTCCCTTGGATTGTCACACGCAACCGAGTGTCTATCCGCGTCTGGTGCCGTTAATAACAATCGCAATTCGATTTTGACCTCGATAGGCGCTTGGAGCTAAATATGTTTTAAACACGTGGAACAGGGTTCATTTACTGAGTTGGCATGATGTAACAGGAGAGTGCAATACCCAACACAACTCTAAGGAGATATGGGAGATCTTAGATGTGTTTCCCAATTCCAAACTCTTTGACTGTGCCGATCCTGACAACCTTAACCTCTGAGCTCTGTGTCGATCCCAGGGGGTGTCGCCATTCTAACGATGTGGACTTCTACTAAACATCTAAAAGACTCAATTAAATATTCAATCACCTTGGTTGGGTGAATTATAATATGGTGTGGCAGTGTGAGAGTAAAGCATGTCTGTCAACAATGTTTCATCTATTTAGTCAATGAATAGTAAATCACTCAACGTATTAATCTTCAATTTCCAGTCAAAAGTGCTGCCCATGCACTTGTTTGTAAACTGAGGCGGTGGGTTTTGGTGAATATAAGCCCTTTTATTTTGCATCTTTGCAAAAATATGTTTGTGGAAGGTTATATAAAAACTACAGAGAAACTGTGAAATATGGGAGACTGTTGTGCTGATAGTTATAGAATGCCAAACAGTTGGCACCATTGCTGACAGCAGCCTTCAGTGCAAAGCAAATACTGATGGACTGTTGCAATGAAGCCCCTAGGCTTAACAGCGTATAATGTGCAAACGGCGAGGAATTTCCAAGGAGACAAAACCATTTTATTTTAAATCCCTTAAAAGCTTTGGCACTCGAGCTTGCCTCTCTAACACTGTACTTAAGGTTAGATATTTTAATGATTTCATTTTTTTTTTTTTTAAGGAAAACATTGGCAGTTAATCACGTGCACAGGAAATAACCAGGCAACACATCTTTACATACCAAGTGGAAAAACACTGAACTGGCCTGCAGGACTGTAGGGATCCGAAAGTCATTGAAAAAGAACTAGCCTATAGGGCCTTCTTGAATGGTGTTACTGTGTGTATGACAAAGGCAAACACCTTTTAGAACATTACAGACCATGTTCTGACCTAGGCCTATAGGCGTATTCAAGCCTTGATCCTCCAACGGTTTCTTTTGTTCGTCTGTAGGCCCACAAGTGCATTCGGAAAGTATTCAGACTCCTGCCCCTTTTCTACATTTTGTTACGGTACAGCCTAAAATTGATTTTTTTTTTAAAGAAGAAAAAAGTTAAACATGTCAATCTACATACAATACCCCATAATGACAAGCCGAAAACAGCTTTTTTGACATTTGCTATGAGAGCTCAGGTGCATTCTGTTTCCATTGATCATCCTTGAGATGTTTCCACAACTTGGAGTTCACCTGTGGTAAATTTAATTGATTGGACATGATTTGGAAAGGCACACACCTACCTATATATTTTCAATGTCAGAGCAAAAACCAAGCCATGAGGTCGAAGGAATTGTCCGTAGAGCTAGGAGTCTGGATTGTGTCAAGGCACAGATCTGTGGAAGGGTAACAAAACAATTCTGCAGCATTGAAGGTCCCCAAGAACACAGTGGCCTCCATCAGTCTTAAATGGAAGAAGTTTGGAACCACCAAGACTCTTCCTAGACCTGGCCGCTCGGCCAAACTGAGCAATCAGCGGAGAAGGGGCTTGGTCAGGGAGGTGACCAAGAACCCAATGGTCACTCTGACAGAGTGACCAGAGTTCCTCTGTGGAGATGGGAGAACCTTCCAGAAGGACAACCATCTCTTCAGCACTCCACCAATCAGGCCTTTATGGTAGAGTGCCCAGACAGAAGCCACTCCTCAGTAAAAGGCACATGACAACCCGCTTGGAGTTTGCCAAAAGGCACATAAAGGACTACCATGAGAAACAAGACTCTGGTCTGATGAAACCACAATTGAACTATTTTGCCTGAATGCCAAGCGTCACGTCTGGAGGAAACCTGGCACCATCCCTACGGTGAAGCATGGTGGTGGCAGCCTCATGCTGTGGGGATGTTTTTCAGTGGCAGGGAAACTAGTCAGGATCGAGGGCAATATGAACGGATCAAAGTACAGAGAGATCTTTGATGCAAACCTGCTCCAGAACTCCCCATCCAACCTGACAGAACGTGAGAGGATCTGCAGAGAAGAATGGAAGAAACTCCCTAAATACAGGTGTGCCAAGCTTGTAGCATCATACCAACGAGTCGAGGCTGTGATCACTGCAAATAGTGCTTCAACAAAGCACTGAGTAAAGGGTCTGAATACTTATGTAAATGTCATATTTTAGTAGCTTTTTTTCTACATTTGCAAACATTTCTAAACCTATTTTTGCTTTGTCATTATGGGGTATTGTGTGTAGATTCAGAAAAACAATGTAATCCATTTCAGAATAAGGCTGTAACGTAACAAAAATATGGGAAAAGTCAAGGGGTCTGAATACTTTCCGAATGCACTGTATGTGGCAATTCTGCCCCTAGCTATAAAAGAAGTAATCTACTAGATGCAATGAACCAATAAACCATTATATATTACAGGCCTAAACACTTCACCGCATTCTATTGTACATAAAGTCTCTTGTAAAATCAGCGGCCTAACCTTTGATAAACTTCTCAGAAATAAATTCACTGTGAAATCCATCCAAGCCTAACAAGTGGTTCTGTTCAATATAGTATTGGAATTTTAGTTAAGTATTGGTGCATATATATATTTTTAGTCTGATTTAAACCGTATGCAATGTCGCCCCCTGGCGAGCTATATACAACTTCACAACTTGTGGAAAGATGAGTGTGGAAAGAAATAGTTGCAGGCCTAAGTGTATGTTCAAATATTATTTTGAGCAGATGGTTACCCCGATCTTGTTTGAGATATTGAATCAAGTGACATACATTTATATTGTTTTTGTCTTGTCAAGCATTATTCTTTATGCATACATATTTACAATATTTAAATGGTCCTAAAACATTTCCAGGTGTTGTTAGTAGCTGCATTGTTTGCGTTCTTGTATCAAAGTCGGCTAACTGTACCTGCAAGCCAGACAAGTGGCGTTGGTTGCTATCCCATCGAGCTGAGAAACACTATTGCGCGTGCTTTCTATGGTACAATGGCCGCACCTCTGTAGGTCGATCGTCTAAATACTCCCTCTTTCAGAATACATTTTCCTCTCACGAAGGCTTGGTTGCTTGAATACAAATGATCGTCTGCTTCTCGAATAAGCTCAAAAGTAAACGGCCTTTCATGAAATGACATAAATGTATTGATACTAACTGCAAATCGACGCTACCAAAATGTTTGCCAAAACATTCGTTGACGTCCTCCTAGTAAAACGCTACTCGATTGGTTACTTTGGCGCGGAATATTCACCAATCACGTAACGTCTTTGGAGAATTCGCTACTTGGGCTTCAAATTAGCAAGCAAGTGGCACTGGCCTGCTAGTGTGGTAGCATTTGAAGAGTAGGTACAGTACATTGTAACGCTGGTGCTGTTTTATATTAAAGCTGCAATATGTAACTTTTTGGGGACCCGACCAAATGCACATAGAAATGTGTCATAAACAGATATACCAAGAAGCGGTATATCTGTTCTGTTCTTAAATTTAGTTTTTGAATCTTTTACTTTCAGTTTAGGACAATGCAGAAGGCTCAGAGCGGTCTGGTAGGCTGTTTGGTGGTTTAAGCCAGCTGTATTTAGGACCGCAAAGACACCACAGAGCGTGCGAACAGAAGCAGCTATTGCCTGTGTGTTATGCTTTTTCTCTGAGTTGTAAAAGTAAGCAGAGCAGAAACAGGCTACTCTTTATTTGACTGATGTAGCTGGCAGGGTAACTGCTGTTTGACTTATTTAAAAAAATATATTATTCCCGTGCTGAGCTAGTAGTGCAACTGACATGTAACGTTAGCTAATGTTTCGTCCCCTCTCGAATGAAGTTCTGTCTGAGGTGAATGAACTAGCAAGCTACCATAGCCAGTTCAGCTCTAGCCTCCAGCTATCTGTCAGGTAGCAGTATCTGACATCTGTTGTCTGTATGGAAATATTTTGTAGCCTTTATTTTGTCCAGTTTCAACAGAAGTAAATTAATTTGGCTTGTTTTCGCCAGTTGATGTACCATTGGAGTTACAAAAGTTGTCTAATATTAATGTTATTTTGGCCACAATCAGTCAGTATAGCAATGTAACTTTATTGGTCGGTCAGTTTCCCTATCTAATTCCCTACTAATTGACACGGTATAAACAGCTCTACAGGCTTCACTGTCATGGTGCACAGTTAGTACACAGCACTATGCTCATCATGTCTTAAAACCACTTAAGGATCCGCCCCTTTTTTCATTTTTTTGCCTAAAATGACTTACCCAAATCTAACTGCCTGTAGCTCAGGCCCTGAAGCAAGGATATACATATTCTTGGTACCATTTGAAATGAAACACTTTGAAGTTTGTGGAAATATGAAAGGAATGTAGGAGAATATAACACAATAGATATGGTAAAAGATAATACAAAGAAATGGTAAAAGACAATACAAAGAAAGAAAAAAACTGTTCTTTTGTAAAAAATAAAAAAAATTGTACCATCATCTTTGAAATGCAAGAGAAAGGCCATAATAAATTATTCTAGCCCATGTGCAATTTAGATTTTGGCACTAGATGTGCAAAGTTTTAGACTGATCCAATTAACCATTGCATTTCTGTAATTTATTTTTGTCAACACTTCCCAAATGTGCCTCATTTGTTTATTAATAACTTTTCATGTTCAAAACTGTGCACTCTCCTCAAACAATAGCATGGTATTCTTTCACTGTAACAGCTACTGTAAATTGGACAGTGCAGTAGATTAACAAGAATTTAAGCTTTCTGCCAATATCAGATATGTCTATGTCCTGGGAAATGTTCTTGTTATTTACAACCTCATGTTAATCGCATTAGCCTACGTTAGCTCAACCGTCCCGTGGATGGGACACAAATCCCAAAGCAGTTTTAACAGGATCAGATGGGGACAGGTGTCCCAGCAGGGTCAGACAGCCAGGAAAGACCAGTCTACGGAGCTCAGCTCAGGTGAATTTTCCAGTATATTATAACAATCAGTGAATGGATACAAAGTTCCATCTTGAGTTGATGTAATATAGCCTACAACGTCACAATAAATTCATTATTTATTTTAGACAGGTCTAAAGAAGCATAACATGAAGGAAATGTAGTCTATTTCAGAAGAACAGAATTGCATACTCTGAGTTTTCCTTATGTTAGGTCCTGATCTGGCTAGCAGGCAAGATTTGCTTAGAATTCCGTGGCATTATTTTATAGTATGAAGAATACAATTGAACAAAGCTGAATAAAATAGAAAGGATATTTTCTCCAAACGATTTGAGGGAGTCCGCACATGCGGCTTTTTGTGTTGAGCGGTTAACAAAGAAATAGGTATTCCTATATGCTTAATTTAGAGTTATTAATGTAACTTTAGTTGTTCTACAAACGTTGGGCTATACGTTTAGATGTTTAATACATTGTAAGGCCTCATGATGCGACTCTAATGATGATTTGAAAAAAAAGTTGCTTAAAAAAGGCATGAGCTCTGCTTTTGAGAACTGTCCACATTTACTTTTCGTCAGCCAACAAGATGAAAAGGTCTAACGAACAGCAAAAGCACTCGTCTATGTCAATCTACTATCCCCTATAGTACAAACGTCAACCTATTCTAATCTGTGCGTGAAATAAATATTCCAAACATAGTCTGGGACCGTTGTGGGATGCAATAGATCCCAAATTAATACAACCACTAGCATCAAAAAACCTTTTTCAAGCATTGTGGCTGACGCAACAGATCAAAATGATTAGCTTAAAATGTTGATCGACTATTAGGTTATTTCTTCACATTAGAAGCGCAGCAATGCGCACATGGCAGTAAGCTATAAGTGCAAATGTTCCATGTTCCATTCCAGTAATGCTTTTATTATAAAGGTGCATTTTTATGGTGAAAATGATCTTCCCCAAACTTGAAACTCATGTGCTGCTTATGTATGCCAGTTAGGCTCTACACCCGTTGTAAAGCAGATTAATGTGCTTAATTTTAACATGTTATTTGGCCACTTTAGTTGTGATTACAAAGCTTAGCAAAACATATAGATGTATGGGCTAGGCTACATTAAGTGTGCGACTATGATTTTGAAAAAGTTGCAAAACAAAGGCATTGTTTCTTATGCTGGGCATCATTCACAAGTGATAGTATATAATTCACAAGTTGATAGGCTAATATTGTCATCCATCAGACTATTCTTAATTTCATCTTGTCTTTACATATACTAAATAATATATGTGTGAAATTTGTTTTAAATTTAGAATGGACCATTATCATTTACCTGTATCGAAACAGGGGCAGGGGGAAAAATACATGTAATATATGCACTTAAATAGCGAATGGAGGACGCTTTTCCAGTGGTTCATTTTCATGCCAGCAAGGTAGGCTATACTCCTGTTGTAAATGTAAGCAATATGCTTAATACTAAAAACGTTCAGAAATAAATATAGTAGGCATAGCCTATAGAAAGCTGATGGCCTCTACTAAAAGGAGGAGGATCCCATCACTCTGTTTTCTCGCACAATTGCATAGCCTATAGAAATATTGCACAACCTGAGCTCATGGGCTCTCATGAAGTGTTTGATTAGATTTTTTTCGATTATATTTGCATTGATGTCAGAGGGATTAGAGGGACAATTGAGTGCTGAGTACCAGGCTGTTAGCAAGTTTGGTAGGCAACTAATGACCAGCAGCAGCGTCAGAGCTTGAAGAAGCCTAATTACCTTGACTAAACGGTCACGTGGAATTTGACTGCCTTCATGACTTGTGATAGCGGGTGTGGCGGTAATACAGTCACCGCAACAGTACTACATAGGAGTAACATGAATTGGTGCATGAGGCAGAAATAATGCAGAGCGAAGGGGAAGACTGTCCCCTTTTCTTAGTGTAGAGAGGAGGGATGATGAGTTGGATGAGAGGTAACCTCCCTCCCTGCCCTCACTGATCATCAGATGCAGGCCATCAGTACAGTAAAAAAATAAAATTATTATGCTCACTTAGCTGTGCCTCACAAGGAATACAACGAATGATCTATTACCAGTGTGATCAGATACCTAAAATGTGGTCTAAAAATGGTCTGAGAAGAACAAGATTGGCAGGGCAATTCAAGCATAGCCAATATGCAGTGATAATGTATTGGGCCTATAGCCTGCTGCACAAACCTCATTGTTACAGAACTGTTTTTAATATGTTAATGTTGCATAGGCTTATGTTTTTTAAGTCATCTGAGCGGTAGATCTCAGCTTGCATTTTGACTCAGAAAGGGATCTTGACTCAGATAAGGTTGGTGACCACTGCACTACACTGTACCTGCTTGTTTTGTCACAAACTGATATTAAGGCAGAGTGGTTTCTGTATAATTTACCTTTAAGTGTGTAAATGCTGTGTTTATTGTTGCACATCAAGCTAAGCCTAGGAACGGTAAATCATTGGTGATGCAATGCAATGACAACATCTACACAAAATATTAGGGATATTATTTATTAGTAGCAAAACTTCACTATGACATTTTACATGATCAGCATCATTGAAAAATTGGACGACAGCCTATTTACATGATAGAAAATCCCCCTTCAGTTAAATCTCATGCTCGACTATGATTCACAAAAACTATAGGCCTACCATATATTTACATTCTTCAATAATACTGTACAGTTTTAATGACAAAAAAGTGGTTCAGTTGATGTTATGATGGCAGATTTAACACAACCTTTTGGAGCACACAGATGGAAATATAGATCCACATTGAATATCATTCCAGCGTTTTTCACCTAAAGAGGAAACAAGGAACGCCAATTAGCTCTCCACTTGATTGCGAGTGCATGAGTTAGACTGGCAGAAAACGTCCTAATGTTTGTGCTGCTGCTGCACGGAAACGGACTCAAAACAGACATCGACTGATTTAAGTCTGGTTTTACATTTCCTCGTCAGACATGTTTTTCTAAACACACTCTATAAATGAAGCTCAATGTCATTTAAGGATATTGGGATAAGAGTTTGATTACTGTACCTCCATTGTTCATCATCATGCATGGCTCTCTGCCACCGCCATTATTGGGTTCTCCTGTGAGCCAGTTCCTGTAGTCAAATCTGGAGCCGTCACTCCAGAGCCACACTCGGTTCTGTGGGGAAGAAGTGGTCTCAGTGTCAAAGAAACGTAACCATAGAATACAAAACAATCCAATTGTTGCCAGTAGATAATACATAGGTAAACATGCTCTACTGTAGGCCTACAGTAGAATACTGTTTTTAATATTTCACAAACTTAGATATGACATCGTTGATGATCACTCTACCTGAACAGCGTCAAATCCTCCAATCCAGGCAGGGGTAAAGTCTTCTGTCTGTAGTATGATCAACTCTTGCACGAAATGATACTCTTCAGAGCTGTGGATGGATGCAAGGTTTGCTCCGAAGTGCACACAGTACCGCTAGAGAGAGAGGACAGGAACGGAGGACAGAATATAATATCACTTAGATTCTATAATGTACGTTTTTTAAAAACATACTTGTGTTCTTGCCACATGGACGCTTTTCAATGTATAATCCAGTGTGGAACTGCAGCACCGTGATCGGTGATACCTGGTGTATACGTATATTATCAGTCTTAAATATCTAAAGCCAAAAAATGTAAAGGATGCAACAGGTTAAAATGCACCTCAGCATTCATCCACGTCTTGCCGGAACGCACAAACATGAAACACCGTGCCCCGTACTTGAGCCAGCCAGGTGGGCAAGAGTCCCTGCCCCACCTCTCCGCCTTCACCACCTCTGAATGAGACAAGATATGATCAGAACAAACTCATTGAAGCCTAACATTACCAACTTACAAAACTGAAAGCACTGTGTTGATCAACTGGCTTATGTAGAGGAAGGAAATCGGATTTCTTCTTTGCACCAGGTTTCAACGATCAGTGGTGTAGTTCCACACTTTCAAAAGCTATTACAAGTTGCTCATTCATTGAAGACGGCGTAACATCATCAAGCATTTACCAGCAGGTGAGCTCTGTTCCATGTGGTTTTCCGTGACAGTTGTAACCTCTGAAGAAAAGAGATTCCATTTTCAAGTAAATCATGTGAGCTCTATCATTTCCGTATGAGGATGACATGTATTTTCTTGGTTTACTGTGTGTCTTACCTGTTGCACCGCTCAGAGCAAACGCAGCACAGAGAAGCAGGGAAATTGTAAACATTGCCATGGTGACGAGATCCCTTTGTTGTTAAAAACAGCACTTAGTGATGAACTGATGATTCCCTCAAAGTTTAATGGAGTAGAATAGGTGGACTAATCTGTTACACTAATGTTTCCTGTCAGAAAGTGTCAAAGTGAATACCAGGTTATCTCTGTCGCTTCTCTTTAGTCAAGCAACAGGGAGCACTTTTATACTGTTGGCTCATATGGCCACAAGGAAACACATTTCCTGTAACTCCATATCAGTTGAACACAGTACAAACTTTCATGTTTGTGAGAGTTGTTAAATGTGATTGCCTACTATATTGGGATCAGTTGTTTATTGGGGCAGAGATTCAACAATAGGAAGAAAATACACATGCAGCATTTATTGAGCAAGTACAGCGGACTGATTAAAAAGTTGCCCTGCTCTCCCGCACAGGAAAAAAAAAGAACATGCAGAAAAACCCAGACATCTGTGGCATTGTGTTGTGTGACAAAACTGCACATTTTAGAGTGGCTTTTTATTGTCCCCAGCACAAGGTGCACCTGTGTAATGATCATGCTGTTTAACCAGCTTCTTGATATGCCACACCTGTCAGGTCGATGGATTATCTTGGCAAAGGAGAAATGTTCACTAACAGGGAAGTAAACAAATTTGTGCACAAAATTTGAGAGAAATAAGGTTTTTGTGCGTATGGAACATTTCTGGGATCTTTTATTTCAGCTCATGAAACATGGGATCATCACTTTACATGTTGTATTTAATAATATGAATATTTATTTTTCAAATCAAAATCATATCACATTTTATTGGCCGCATAGACATATTTAGCAGTTGGTATTGCGGGTGTAGTGAAATGCTTGTGTTTCTAGCTCCAACAGTGCAGTAGTATGTAGCAATTCACAACAATACACACAAATCTAAAAGTAAAAGAATGGAATCAAGAAATATATCAATATTAGGATGAGCAATGTCGGTGTACGGAGTATAAATATTACAGTGCTTTCGGAAAGTATTCAGACCCCTGGACTTTTTCCACATTTTGTTACGTTACAGACTTATTCTAAAATGGGTAATAAATAAAATAAAAATCCTCATCAATCGACACACAATACTCCATAATGACAAAGTGAAAACATTTTTAATTTTTCTTTGCTAATTTATTCAAAATAAAAAACAGAAATACCTTATTTACATACTTATTCAGACCCTTTGCTATGAGACTCAAAATTGAGCTGAGGTGCATCCTGTTTCCATTGATCATCCTTGAGATGTTTCTACAACTTGAATGGAGTCCACCTGTGGTAAATTCAATTGATTGGACATGATTTGGAAAGGCACAAACCTGTCCATATAAGGTCCCACAGTTGGCAGTGCATGTCAGAGCAAAAAGGTAAGAGGACTTGTCTGTAGAACTCTGAGACAGGGTTGTGTTGAGGCACAGATCTGGGGAAGGGTACCAAAAAATGTCTGCAGCATTGAAGGTCCCCAAGAACACAGTGGCCTCCATCATTCTTATATGGGAGAACTTTGAAACCACCAAGACTCTTCCTAGAGCTGGCCAAACTGAGCAATCGGGGGGAGAATGTGACCAATAACCCGATGACCACTCTGACAGAGCTCCAGAATTCGTCTGTGGAGATGGGAGAAACTTCCAGAAGGACAACCATCTCTGCAGAACTCCACCAATCAGGCCTTTATGGTACAGTGGCCAGATGGAAGCCACTCCTCAGTAAAATGCACATCACAGCCCGCTTTGAGTTTGCCAAAAGGCACCTAATGGACTCTCAGACCATGAGAAACAAGATTCTCTGGTCTGATGAAACCAATATTGGAGGAAACCTGGCAACATCCCTACGGTGAAGCATGGTAGTGGCAGCATCATGCTGTGGGGATGTTTTCAGCGGAAGGGACTGGGAGACTAGTCAGGATTGAGGGAAAGATTAACAGAGCAAAGTACAGAGACCTGACAGAGCTTGAGAGGATCTGCAGAGAAGAATGGGAGAAACTCCCCAAATACAAGTGTGCTAAGCTTGTAGTGTCATACCCAAGACGACTCGAGGCTGATATCGCGGCCAAAAGTGCTTCAACAAAGTACTGACTAAAGAGTTGTCGTGGACTATTTCTAACCAAAGGAGAAAGACTTTTAGATTTCAAATGTCATTATTAATTATTGCAATAATGGAGCTGGTTGCTGAGAACCCACGAGCAGATTTGGGTTTCAGCTCTTTATAGCAAAGTATATCCTTCTGAATGTTCATGACAAACAACAGATGTGTAGAATTACAAAGGTACATTGTGCTATCAAGCAGCAGACAGCAAGATTTACATTGCGCCAGGTTTCTGTCTGTAGGTCATTTACTGTTTGTTGATACAGGGTTATCTTCTCAGTTTCGCACTCCTTAACACACAGATACTAACGCAACATGGAACACCGGGTCCTCCTCACAATTTCTGAAGTCCAGTGTTCATCTGCATGTGGGAGAGAAACTGGAGGGAAGGTTCACCTGGCCCTGGCAGACAGGCCAGCATTTCAGACAGGAATCATTCAATGGAATGCAGGCTGTCGGTTTTTATCACTAAAGCCATCATAAATCAACTGCCAGTGTTAAGCTGCAGAGGTCCAACTCAGTCCCACAGACACAGATGAGAGAGTACTAATCAAAGCTATTCGATGCATAACCAGTGTTTAAACATAAGCTTGTACTTTTCTACCTTAGGGTCTGAATACTTATGTTATTGTGATATTGAATTGTTTTATACATTTGCTAAAAATACATAAAACATTTTTTTAAAGGTATTGTGTGTAGATTGATGAGGAAAACAAACAATTTAATCAATTTTAGAGTAAGGCTGTAACGTAACAAAGTGTGGAGAAAGTCAAGGGGTCTGAATACATTCTGAATGCACTGTATGTATTGGCATGTTTTTGTTAATGCACCATAGGTTAGGTTTATTGGTGTACCTTAAGATTGTAGCTAAAACGTGAACCCTTGACAGAGATCAAAACAAGCACTGTATCTTTAGTCAGGTGACAGGATTCCTGAAAACACCCACACATACACGACTGTGTACATTTCCATCCAACTGACTTGTAATCGAACAACACAAACTGCGCACATGATGTATCGGTGTATGCATTCCCATTCAACCCACCTCTAATCCCTACAGCTAATTCATTTGTTTTAGCACTCCCAAACGCGACACTGTGTAACATGATTTAGGCAGCTCTTGATTGGATATTGCAATTCAACCTAATTTCACAAAGATTAAAGAGATGACTAAAAGTGCTTGTTTTTTTCTCATCTTTATTGATATTCCATCCTGATCTGGCAGACAGCGAGGAATAATTCCAAAATAACAAATCAAGGGCTCGCGTTTTAATCTATGGTGCAGGGAAAAAACATGCCAAAAATATACAATATCAAGTGAAAGAAAAGTCTGATCGTTTCCTTGTGGCCATGTGAGCTAACAGCACAAAAGTGCTCTTCTTTCTCCATCGGAACAGAACCTGCAGAACTAACTTGTGGTTGACTCTAGTGGCTAAGTCCTCTTCTCACCTTCGACACTCTGTGTTGCTGTTTTGATCTCCTTTTCAGTGAGTTCTTTCTCAGAAATGTATTTTAATGTCTTGTTTTCAGAAGCCCATCGTCATCAGCGGCAGCATGGCAATGTTGACCATATCTCTTCTGCTCTGTGCGGCCGTTGCTCTGAGTAGCGCAGCAGGCAAGACACGCAGTAAGACACAGTAAGACACACAGTAAGACACACAGTATCATGCTTACTCCACTAGTTGACAAAATATTGACACTTTTCTAACTTCAGACAGATCCATTGATGATGTTTTCTGTTATCCAGGAGGCCCTACCTTCACTCTTTTATTGTGTGACAGTTCTTGTTTCAGAACCTTTATTGGAGGGAAACATGGAGCAACCCCCCCCCCCCCCCCCCCCCCTATTTGGTAAGTGTGTGTACATAAGTCTAGATTGCCCTGCAGACATTATTGAAATTCATCTTTTACATAACTGGCATGTTTATTCATACCTATCCTTTTACGGAACCCTTTCTGGAGACTAATATGGAACATATTCCTCTAGGTGAGTGTGTTATTTATCAGGGAATACCTAGTAGTGGCAGAATGGACAAAATGAGCTTCCCATGTCTTTCCCTCCATATGTTTCCATTTCAGTGAGGATATGGATGATGAGGGAAACACCTTTAAACAGAACCCACCTCTTGGTAAGTCTTTACCAGGAACACTCGCTTCACTAGATGCTTCCAGTAAGAGGTGGTCGTGTTAAAAGAGGAGTAGCGATCAAACAGAAATGCTGTGTAAATATTGCTACGAGAGCTATGATTGAATGCATCCCTTTGTGTTTCACTGTATAAAGCCTTGAGGAGATGATGGACTTTGAGCAGACATTGCCTCTGGTACGTTAGCGGATATTAATGTTTGCCAGTGAAACATGTCTATAGTTGTTTTGTTTTGCTTGTGACCCCTACCAGTGAGTCAGTCACATGCACTTTGAAACATGCACTTAGAGATATTTGTTTATCTCTGTCTTAAACTATGTCCTGTGGGTTCCAATATACCGGAAGCCTGATTCCACACATGAAATAAATATTCCAAGCTAATAGAAAATGTAAATTAAACAATAAGGGGAGGTTTAGTATTTTACATGAGGCATGCAGTGCCTGTTAAAAGGACAACCACTTATAAGGCAACGTCAAACCAAGTAAGTTGATTTTAATTGAACTTCCCCTTTAATTCATAGTAGAGGATAAGCATGATACCTCTGCTAGGAGCCATGCCCTTGTATTATCGACAAACATGATGCAGCGTGAACCAAATTGGAACCAGCCTGTGGGGCATTGGCTCCTGCTTTCTGCCCCCTTAGCTCCTGGAAGTACAGACAGACAGGAATTCAAATGGACCAGTCGCAGCAACATTGTTCACAATCAACTGCCCCCAATCAACTGTCATCATCAAGAAAGTAATCAAAAAAGTAATCATCAAGTCTATATTCTTGGTTTGCTATGTGTCTTGCCTGCTGCACCACTCAGACCAAAGGCAGCAGAGAGCAGAAGAGAAATGGTTGACATCGCCATGGGGATGATGGGGTCCTAAATACTAGATAGACAGTCAGAGGAAAATAATGGCAGAAACAATCAGAATTCAGTGAAAAAAATAAAATAACAGCAAAGTAAATGGATTACTTACTGAGTAGAGGACTTACCGGTTGCATTACGTCACTACATGACTGTAAGGGTTGCGGAACTGGTGGCAGTGAAGTCAGACGCAGGAGAGTAGAAATTGGTAATAGCCGGAGCAGTTTAATTTCAAAACCAACGGCAATAAAAAAAATTACCTACATGGGTACAGAACCTGACGCTCAGCAGTAACATAGTGCACAAGCACTTACAAACAAACAATTCCACACAAGGACATGGGGGGAACAGAGGGTTAAATACACAACACTTAACGAAGGAAATGGAAACCAGGTGTGTAGGAAAACAAGACAAAACAAATGGAAAATGAAAAGTGGATCGAAAAGACCGGTGACACCGACGGCCGAACACCGCCCGAACAAGGAGAGGAAACGACTTCGGTGGAAGTCGTGACAATGACATACTCACTCGATCGTCATTACACACAAAAAAAAATACACGACACACCCAAAGTCTGCCGTCCGCAGATAGACCCTTCTCCAAAAATAGGTGAGAAATCCATTTGAATTGATAAGCTCGATTTACACACATGAAATATGTACTTATTTCTTTATTGGATCTAAAATTGATTTATTCGGTTGATAGAGCATCCCATGTAAATAGCTAGCTAGGTATTATGGCACCCTATTATGACACCCTATTACCTTTGAAGGTTTTGTGTAATCAAATCTCGTAGCACATTCAAGTGTCAGTTTTAACAAAAGACACCCTCTATTTAATTGAAAGGATAATTTAAAATCACTTGCTGTAGCATTTGTTGCAAAGTTATTCCTATCAGTGGAGGCTCCTCAAAGAAGGAAGGGGAGGACCATCCTCAGTGAATTTCATAAAAATTGTAAAGCATTGAAAAACTATACTAAATATATTCACGTCATAAATAATTGATTAAAACACACTGTTTGCAATGGTCTACAGAAGCCTAAACAACACTCTGTAGGGTAGCACCATGGTGTAGCCGAAGGACAGCTAGCTTCCGTCCTCCTCTGGGTACATTGACTTCAATACAAAACCTAGGAGGCTCATGGTTCTCACCCCCTTCCATAGACTTACACAGTAATTATGACAACTTCCAGGGGACGTCCTCTAACCTATCAGAGCTCTTGCAGCATGAACTGGCATGTTGTCCACCCAATTAAAGGATCAGAGAATGAATCTAGTACTTAAAGCATAAGCTACAGCTAGCTAGCACTGCAATGTGGTGAGTAGTTGACTCTGAGAAAGACAATAGTTTAACAAATTAATTTATTCAAAAATTAAGGAGAAGCAAGAGAGTGTGATTTATTTTCAGTTCCACTTACTTAGCTAGCAATTGAATCTTGATAGTTCAGCCCACTCCAACAGAGGGATGCTATATTAGCTAGCTGGCTATGATTATCCAACTGTCACGGCTGTTGAAAGGAGAGGACCAAGGTGCAGTGTGGTGAGCGTACATTTTCGTTTATTCATCAAAATGATGCCGAACAAATCAAATCACACCCTGACCAAACCAAATAGACATGAAAAGGCTCTCTCTGGTCAGGGCGTGACACCAACAACACTGGAACTCTTTCAAGTCAAGGTAAGCTTTTGGTTTGATTAATTTATGGCCACCGGTGTAACTGCTTACTGACTACACACTTTAACGTTACAGCATTATTGTAGCGGGTTTACTAACATGTTACTTCTATTAGCTATATTGACTATGACGTTACTTTAGCTAATATGGTGACAACGATGTAGGCTGTGTGTGGCGGATATGATGTGGTTTGGAAAGGTTTTTTCTCCTGGTCACGTGTTGTTCATTGAAGTCCACAAACGAAGGTAAAAGGTGAGAGGAGGAGAGTGCATAGAGGCTAGAATGAATACAACGTGGCTGCTATGATCAGGGGTGCATTCATTCCACCGATTCTGTTGAAAAATCTTTCTTAAACGGAAGCAAATGAAACGGTGATAAAAATACAGGAATTTATCCAATAGAAATTCTAGTTTGCAACTGTTGGAAAAATGATTACACTCTAGATAACCTAGACGCAGGCAAGACTGTGCAAGGCAGTATGAATGTGTCACTGTCATCTCAATATTTTCTCTCGACCTGTGTGCACCTACGTTGTAAACGTTCATTCATAGGCTAGGTTGCAGCAACCTCTTGATGGGTATAGGGAAAATTGGAGTATCATCTAGTAGCCTAAACCCATCAATTTTTACATTGAACTGGGTAAATGGAATATGAATGACAGTCATCCAACATGCATGGTGTTATAGAAATAAGGCCGTGCTAATGAAAACAAAAATGGTCCTCCCTCATCATAAACGGCACCGAACCGCACTGATTCCTATAATATGAGTCATGGAACAGCAGCATGAGAAAGCAGCACTAAGTCACTTGGAATGACTTGTGGGTACATTTGTTTTTTGTTGCCTCATGTTATTGCCTGTGTGGAAAGTGAGGTGCCTTAATTATTAAGCACCTCTCCAAACCAATTTTATGACAGAGTAAAGGTGATTTCCAATAATAGTTAAAAAAAAACGGTATGGACTTTTCTTACTGAGTAAATACACATTTGAACTTAAATGGTAAGGCACTTCATTAAAATGAACAAACACTTTTTTCTTGTTTGCCTTGAGGCTGGTCCCATACACAACATGCGACAGGAACTCACACCCTGTCTTGAGGAGTGATTGTGTTATGTGCGTGATGATGTGTCAATAGACCACGGGAAGAATGATTCTTTCCTTTGTGAGTGATTATTATTTGCTCTGCAAACTAGTATTGTGTTGGGTTTAAAACATACAAATACATAAAGTACAGAACAGTTAAAGACAAGAACATAAGATTATTACATTAAATTCTAAATAAATAACATATATTGGGGGGGGGGGGGGGGAACAAGAGACAACTAAAATACTGTTTACACAATATTCATATACTGTACATATTCATATATACAGTACAGTTAAATGATCTGTTTTATAAAGCTAAACTTGCTTTTTGCAAGTAATCTTGAGAATTCCACTAGGACATGACTCTATACATAACTGAGCAATGTATTATATCTGTTTTTGGTTTGGCCACAGTGAAGAAACCCATAATGGTGTGTCTGGTGGGGTATTTATGTATGTATGTATGTATGTATGTATGTATGTATGAAGTGCATGCAACTAGATTATATGGCATTTTCAACACACAAATGTTTCTTAAAAAGATCAGAGCCTGAACGAGTACAGTTGATCTTTGTGTCAAAAACGCAGAACATATTTTACAACAGACATAACTCTCCCCTTCTTCTCAACAACTTTGTCAATATGACTTGACCATGCTAACTGACCATCCAATGTTACTCCTAGGACTTCATCCTGTCTAAGAGAATGCTTTGAACCAAATACAATGCTTTTGGTTTTAGATGTATGATAAATGTCCATTGGGGTGAGGGCAGGGAAGAACCTCCACACACATTCACTACATGCGTCCACATACACATAACACACAAGTAGACCAACACAAAACAAACACACATACATACACATTACACCAGGGGCGCAACTTTCACTGGAGATGTGTGGGGGGGGGGGGGGGGGCATGACCCCCCACCCCCCAAAGATTTATAATTGCACTGTCCCTTACAAAAAAGAGTGGTCAGAGTGCAGTATAACTGCAGTATGCTGCAAATTTTTTTTTTTACTGCAGTTAGAGTGCAGTATAACTGCAGTTCAACTGTAGTACACTGCAGTTATTCTGCAATTACTAGGTCCAAAATACAACAGTTCAGTTGAATTTTGTTAAAGGAATTTGATTCCTATATGTTTATTAACCAATTAAATTAGAACACTCTGCCCATTCCTAAGAATTTGTAAGATACTTATTTGCATAAAATGGACAGAGGCCAGTCTCAAAATCAATCAATAGCGTTTTATCTCGAGAGTACTGATCATGGTACAATTTACAACAGGTTATAAACTAAAAATGACGTCATAGGTTTTAAACTGTCCTTCCTCCACACAATGGCAGTATAGTTCAGAAGCCTTCCCACATCGTCCACCACCTGTTAAATAATTTACTACTAGCCCAAGGTCTCTCCTCTCCCTGTGTAGAGATAAGATGTCCCGTAAGGAACACAGCATTCTAGCCAGTCTGACGATAACTTCATTCGTTTCTACCAAGGAACAGACAGTCTTTGTTCTAATTCTTGATTATAATTACACACATTATATTCAGTACTATGATTATAATAAGATTCATACATCCATACAGTAACATAGTAGTATTATGTTTAGTTGTAGTTTTAAGCTAAATAATGTATACCTAATTTAGTCATTATTCATCAAAATCTCATTACAAATGTAGAGTTGAAGTCGGAAGTTTACATACACTTAGGTTGGATTCATTAATTAAAACTAGTTTTTCAATCACTCCACAAATTTCTTGTTAACAAACTATAGTTTTGGCAAGTCGGTTAGGACATCTACTTTGTGCATGACACAAGTCATTTTTCAAACAATTGTTTACAGACAGATATTTTCACTTATAATTCACTGTATCACAATTCCAGTGGGTCAGAAGTTTACATACACTAAGTTGACTGTTCCTTTAAACAGCTTGGAAAATTCCAGAAAATGATGTCATGGCTTTAGAAGCTTCTGATAGGCTAATTGACATAATTTGAGTCAATTGGAGGTGTACCTGTGGATGTATTTCAAGGCCTACCTTCAAACTCAGTGCCTCTTTGCTTGACATCATGGGAAAATCAAAAGAAATCAGCCAAGACCTCAGAAAAAGAATTGTAGACCTCCACAAGTCTGGTTCATCCTTGGGAGCAATTTCCAAACACCTGAAGGTACCACGTTCATCTGTACAAACAATAGTATGTAAGTATAAACACCATGGGACCACGCAGCCGTCATACAGCTCAGGAAGGAGACGCGTCCTGTATCCTAGAGATGAACGTACTTTGGTTCAAAAAGTGCAACTCAATCCCAGAACAACAGCAAAGGACCTTGTGAAGATGCTGGAGGAAACCGGTACAAAAGTATCTATATCCACAGTAAAACGTGTCCTATATCTACATAACCTGAAAGGCCGCTCAGTAAGGAAGAAGCCACTGCACCAAAACCACCATAAAAAAGCCAGACTACGGTTTGCCACTGCACACGGGGACAAAGATCATACATTTTGGAGAAATGTCCTCTGGTCTGATGAAACAAAAATAGAACTGTTTGGCCATAATGACCATTGTTATGTTTGGAGGAAAAAGGGGGAGGCTTGCAAGCCGAAGAACAACATCCCAAACATGAAGCACTGGGTGGCAGCATCATGGTGTGGGGGTGCTTTGCTGCAGGAGGGACTGGTGCACTTCACAAAATAGGTGGCATCATGAGGGAGGGAAATTATATGGATATATTGAAGCAACATCTCAAGATATCAGTTAGGACGTTAAAGCTTGGTCGCAAATGGGTCTTCCAAATGGACAATGACCCCAAGCATACTTCCAAAGTTGTGGCAAAATGGCTTAAGGACAACAAAGCCAAGGTATTGGAGTGGGCAAAGCCCTGACTTCAATCCCATAGAAAATTTGTGGGCAGAACTGAAAAAGCATGTGCGAGCATGGAGGCCTACAAACCTGACTCAGTTACACCAGCTCTGTCAGGAGGAATGGGCGAAAATTCACCCATCATATTGTGGGAAGCTTGTGGAAGGCTACCCGAAACGTTTGACCCAAGTTAAACAATTTAAAGGCAATGCTACCAAATACTAATTGAGTGCATGTAAACTTATGACCCACTGGGAATGTGAGGAAAGAAATAAAAGCTGAAATAAATTATTTTCTCTCTACTATTATTCTGACATTTCACATTCTTAAAATTTAGTGGTGATCCTAACTGACCTAAGACAGGGAATTCTTACTAGGATTAAATGTCAGGAATTGTGAAAAACTGAGTTTAAATGTATTTGTCTAAGGTGTGTGTAAACTTCCGACTTCGACTGTAGCTACTGCAGTTTCAAAACTGCACTTTTTTTTGTAAGAGGTGATACAAAACACGGCACAGGACCATGCGGATGCCTCACAGCAGTCAGGAAAGCTGTTTTCCGGTTTCATCAGGCTGGATTTCGGACCACACGAAGTGGTGTGTGGACAGGCTGTGTGAAGGGAAAGCTTCTGAAAGGCTGGCGTATAGGAACAGCACGGGAGAGATCTAGAGGCAGCTGCTGTTTGTGTTGCGATATGTCTCTGATATGACCAAATACTTATTTTCCACCATAATTTGCAAATAAATTCATTAAAAATCCTACAATGTGATTTTCTGGATTTTTTCCCTCATTTTGTCTGTCATAGTTAAAGTGTACCTATGATAAATTACAGGCCTCTCTCATCTTTTTAAGTGCGAGAACTTGCACAATTGGTGGTTGACTAAATAATTTTTTGCCCCACTGTATGTGTATTAGTCAGTATAACAATGTAATGTTATTGATCTGTCAGTTTCCCTAGTTAATTACCTACGTTTTAAACAGCACTACAGGCTTCACTTGTCATGGTGCTCAGTCAGTACACAACATTATGGTCATCATGTCTTAGCAGGATCAGGTGGTGACAGGTGTCCCTGCAGGGTCAGGCAGCCAGGGAAAAACAGTCTGTGACAGCGCAGAAGTGAACTTTTGCAGATACAACACTTTATTCTCTACTGTGCAGCAAACACTGGACAAGCAAGAAACGTCCAAGATTGAACTTATTTTAAGGCAGTATGACAAACCTCTAAAGTTGATTACCAAACTGTATCAAGAGTTATTAAAGGCTTTTCCCAATGACACAAAACAGACCTGGGAGACACTATTGATGATAATGAATGGACACAGACTATGTATACAAAAGTATGTGGACACACCTTCAAATTAATGGATTTGGCTATATCAGCCACACCCGTTGCTGACAGGTGTATAAAATCGAGCACACAGCCATGCAATCTCCATTGACAAACATTGGCAGTAGAATGGCCTTACTGAAGAGCTCAGTGACTTTCAACATTGCAGTCATAGCATGACACCTTTCCAACAAGTCAGTTAATCAAATTTCTGCCCTGCTAGAGCTGCACTGGTCAACTGTAAGTGCTGTTATTGAAAATGGAAACGTCTAGGTTCAACAACAGCTCAGACACAAAGTGGTAGGCCACACAAACTCACAGAACAGGACTGCCAAGTGCTGAAGTGCTTAGCTACTTGGCACCACACGTCCCGCTAGGGCACCTCCCCCCACTGCTCAACTGACACAGTAGCACACAGAACGCAAAAAATATTCTTAGAAATATTTAACCTCCACACATTAACAAGTCCAATAGCTCAAATGAAAGATAAACACCTTGTTCATCTAGCCACCAAGTCAGATTTCTAAAATGTTTTACGGCGAAAACATAGCACATATTTATGTCAAACCACCACCAAAGATAGGCTAATTTACATAGCCATTTTGTAGAACAATAGATGCAATCACAAAAGCAGGATTAAAAGTAAAATAATTCACTAACCTTTTGAAAGTCTTCATCAGATGACAGGAACAGGACATGTTATACAGTACATTTATGTTTTTTTCAATAATATGCTAAATATATCCATAAATCACGGTTTACATAGAAGGTCATGGCTAAAAAATGCTACAACAATGCCTGGAGAAATTATGGTAACTCTGCCAGATAACAGAAATACACATCATAAACGTTGACTAAATATACATGTTCTACATATACTTAGAAAGATACACTTCTTCTTAATAAAACAGCTGTGTTACATTTATTTTTAACTTTACAGATTTCGTTCACTAGGCTATAATGTGAGTCGGCGCTCAGGAATTAGCATTTTGGCTCCTCCACAGAAACCCAAATTTAACACATAAATGTTCCCTTACCTTTGCTGTTCTTCCATCAGAAGACCTGGAAGGGTTTATACTTACCAAAAACAGCTTTAGTTTTGAAGTCTGTGTCTTTCGGTTATCAAACACGACATATTTCGGTTGAAATGCAGCCAAAAAGTAAAGTTAGTTCGCACCAAAACGTCGAAATTACATATTATATGTCGACTAAACTTGGTTCAGAACACAGCGTTAGCATGCTATATAGCTTCACAGCAATTCTCAGGACAAAGAGAAACACACGCATCGTTTAATCAATCTTGAAAGAAAGACAGCACAGGCGCAGATTGCGCATGAGAGTAACCTGTATTCTCACGCGACCGAAAGGATTCGGCCCATCATTAATCTCGTGAACGCGCGATTCACACAATGAGAAGCCCCATTGAAAGCGGACACCGCGCTGAAGGCATAGGAAGTGTTCCCAGGACCGTAGGTGCTTGGGAAGGGTGGGGGCGATGACGTCAAAGTTGGGCCAACTTTTTGGATGACAAGAGAGAGTTTGGGAGAATGAGTGCCCTGAGAGTTCTGCTTTACTTACAGACATAATTTAAAGGGTTTTAGAAGCCTTAAAGTGTTTTCTATTCAATAATATTTATTATATGCATATATTAGCAATTTTTTACAGATTTTTTTTCTGTTTACTATGGGCACGCATTTCACCAACGGGGGCAGTATTCTGCCCTAGCCTTAACTGGTAGGCCACACAAACTCACAGAACAGGACTGCCAAGTGCTGAAGTGCTTAGCGCATAAAAATCATCTGTCCTCTGTTGCAACACTCACTACCGTGTTCCAAACTGCCTCTGGAATTAACGTCAGCACAAGAACTGTTCGTCGGGAGCTTCATGAAATGGGTTTCCATGGCCGAGCAGCCGCACACAAGCATAAGATCACCATGCCAATGCCAAGCGTCGGCTGGAGTGGTGTAAAGCTCGCCTTCCATTGCCGAGCAGCCGCACACAAGCATAAGATCACCATGCGCAATGCCAAGCGTCGGCTGGAGTGATGTAAAGCTCGCCGCCATTAGACTCTGGAGCAGTGGAAATGTGTTCTCTGGAGTGATGAATCCTGCTTCACCATCTGGCAGTCCGACGGACTATTCTGTGTTTAGTGGATGTCACGAGAACGCTTCCTGCCCGAATGCATAGTGCCAACTGTAAAGTTTGGTGGAAGAGGAATAATGGTCTAGGGCTGTTTTTCATGATTCGGGCTAGGCCCCTTAGTTCCCGTGAAGGGAAATCTTAACGCTACAGCATACAATGACATTATAGACAATTCTGTGCTTCCAACTTTGTGGCAACAGTTTGGGGAATGCCCTTTCCTGTTTCAGCATGACAATGCCCAGGTGCACAAAGCGAGGTCCATACAGAAATGGTTTGTCAAGATCGGTGTATAAGAACTTGACTGGCCTGCACAGAGCCCTGACCTCAACCTCATCAAACACCTTTGGGATGAATTGGAACACGACTGCAAGCCGGCCTAATCGCTCAACATCAGTGCCCGACCTCACTAATGCTCTTGTGGCTGAATGGTAGCAAGTCTTCACAGCAATGTTCCAAGGTCTAGTAGAAAGTCTTCACAGAAGAGTAGAGGCTGTTATAGGAGCAAAGAGGGGAACAACTCCATATTATTGGCCATGATTTTGAATGAGATATTTGACAAGCAGGTGTCCACATACTTGTGATCATGTAGCATGTGTTAGAATGCTATGTGATGTTCATATAATTCAGACATAAATTACTGCAGTTTAAGACCATCTATAGAACAAACTATATGCCAGTGAAACTGAATAACATGCCCTTTCACTGTATTGTAATTCCTCTGCTGGATGTGTAAAACACAAAAGGAACATATTTGCATATGTTATGATCTTGTGAAGGCTGGCTGAATTCTGGCAGAGTTATTTTATCTCAGCATGTCTGCAGATTCTCCCTTCTCCCTGTTTTTGTTTGCTTGGAAATGTTGATTGATACTGGAGACTTATCAGAAGAAACTGCGTAACCTAGAATTTATAGCGGCTAAGAAATGCATTGACATTAATTGGAAGGTTGGCTATCCTCTCACAATAGATGGCAGAACTGTAAAGTTATGTATCACTAGATATGATGTATTAAAAGGGTATACTGTGCAACTGTTATAAGGTCTGGATGCCTTATATGGAATACAGTACAAAACAAGGAGACTGTATTGAAAACATGCCCACTTCAGGGGAGATACCTATTTAGGCAATCTGCCGTACAGTTGGTTGTCACTCTGGCCTTGGCCCAACACCTGAAACCAATAATGAATGATTCACTAAGATTCTCAAGCTGAGTGGCGTGTGTTGGGTTGGGGCACCGCAGGGCTGTGGACTCTTCGGGACAGGACAGGGTGATCCAGCTATATTGTGTGCAAGTAAAAATAACTCTACAGTAGGCCTATGATATGAATTATATGGAGGATGTACTGTTGATGTGTGTTAATGTGTAGGTGTATGTGTTTTTATAAAACGTTTGTTTTCCAAACCTTCCCTTGAGACCAAAAAAGAAGAAGATGGGAAGGCAGTTGTGTTGGGGAGAGAGTTGAGTTATTGAATAGACTGGTGGGGGTTGTGGCGTGCAGGCGGCAATCAAAAGTTAAGACTTATTACTTCATTTGTTAGGCTACTGGTTAAAGGTGTGACCCAATATTGATTATTGAATTATCATTGATCTAGTTCACTCTTATCAATCACTTAAACATTTAATAACGATCTTAACTAGCTTAATGACAGTGGGCATTTTTGCTTACTTTTTGATGTTCCAAATAGAGACAGCTAAAAGGGCCATGGGTCATGGGTCATATTAGATTGTGTAGAAATGCAGGAAATTAGCTTTAGATGCCCCCCCAAAATTGGAGGACCCCCAACCCCCCTGCCAAGTTATGTCCCGCCCATTTCTAAAACCAAAGTTGCGCCCCTGCTTTACACACACTTTTACACTCATAATTTGCTGTTGCTACTCTGTTCTTTATTTTACTCTTATTATTATTATTATTATTATTATCTATCCTGATGCCTAGTCACTTTACCCTGCCTTCATGTACATAACTACATCAAATACCTTATTATCTATCCTGATGCCTAGTCACTTTACCCTGCCTTCATGTACATAACTACATCAAATACCTTATTATCTATCCTGATGCCTAGTCACTTTACCCTGCCTTCATGTACATAACTACATCAAATACCTTGTACCTCTGCACATTGATTTGGAACTGGTACTCCATGTATATAGCGCCATAATTGTATTTAATTTGATTCCTCGCGTTACTATAAAAAATTTTTTTAACTATTGTTGCTCATAAGCAAGCATTTCACAGTAAAGTCTACACCAGTTGTATTCAGCGCATGTGACAAATACAATTTCATACGTGTACGCCACGGAAATCTCCAAGACGGGGGCGTGCCCAGCCTGGTTCCTCCTTAAGTCCACAATCAACTCCCTTGTTTTGCTGACGTTGAGAGAGAGGTTGTTTACCTGGCACCACACCGTCAGAATGCCTACCTCCTTCCTGTCAGGTCTGTTACTGTCGCGTCGTCAGCAAACTTGATGAATGTGTTGGAGGTGTGCATGGCCACGCAGTCATGGGTGAACAGGGAGTACAGGAGGGGGCTGAGCACGAACTAAACTTGGAGTCACGCAAGGATATGTTGTGTGGTCCTCACACTACGACTCAGGAAACCATGCAGTTTATTAGAGTACAGATTAAGTTACAATGAACTTCACATGGTGGTGAAAGTGCACGGTGATGAGCTTTATGGTCCTTTCCAGTTTGAACTGTGTGAGGCCACACAGTCGTTGGTATACAGGGAGTAAAGGACGCACCCTTGTGGGGCCCCCGTGTTGAGGATCAATGTGGAGGAGGTAATGTTGCCTACCTTCACCACCTGGCCCCTCAGGAAGTCCAGGACCCAGTTGCATAGGGAGGAGTTCAGTCCCAGGTCTGTGAGCTTTGTGCTAGGGAGGGTAGTGAGGGTTAAGCAAGTAGCCCTCTTTGTCCTCAGAGGCTCTCCTCGGCATCTCAGAGTCGTTTCGCTCAAAGTGTAAAAAAAAAAGGTGTTTAGCTTGTCCAGTAGGGTGGCGTTGGTATCCGTGAAGTGACTGGCTTTCTTTTTGTAATCCATGATCGTTAGAAGCCCCGACCTGCTGAATTGCTCCTCCACTTTGACCCTATACGTGTCTCGCCATCTGGATCAATCTGCGTAGGTCGTATTTTTACTGTTTAACAATACAATTGTCCTTGGTCACCTTGCCGTGTTTATAAGCAGCATCTCTCTCCTTCAGTTTCCTGACAAGGCTGCCATCAATCCACAGTTTTAGATTCAGCTAAGTTTTGAAATTCACCATCAGAATCACATCTATGCATTTTTTGATGAATCATGTGGCTGAGTTGGCATATTCATTAATGTTATCGCTAGAGGCGACCCGGAACATATTCCAGTCCACGTGATCAAAACAGTCTTGGAGCATGGATTCTGATTTGTCAGACCAGCGCTGTACAGACCTGACCACCGGAACTTCGAGTCTTTGTTTGTAGGCGGGGTGGAGCAAAATGGAGTCATGTCATGGTCAGATTTGCCAAAAGGAGGATGGGAAATGGCCTTATACCATGTCGAAAAGGCATGTAGCAGTGGTCCAGCATAGAATCTCTGCGAGTTGGACAGACAATGTGTTCATAGCAATTCAATAAATGAGTTTTGTTAAAGTCCCACGCCTCCGGGTACGCAGTCTAGTTTGTTCAGGGTCCAATTAAGCATTTTTGGTGTCTGCTTGGGGTGGGATGTAGAAAGACATAGCGATAATCCCTGCCAACTCTTTCGGAAGATAAAAATGGCGACATTTGATGACCAAGTATTCCAAGTCGGGAGAGCAAAAGCTCGCAAGTTCCTGTGCATTTCCCCCATCGCACCACTTATTGGTCATAAAACAGAGCTTTCCGCCTTTGTTCTTGCCAGAGAGAGCCCTCTCCTATCTGCTCAATGTGTAAAACCCGCTGGTTGTATATCATTCATTTGGATGTCAGAGGAAAGCCAGGTCTCAGAAAAAGAGTATGTTACAAAATCAGATGTCCCCCTGGAAGGAGAACCTCGATCTGAGTTCGTCAAGTTTATTCACTAATGATTGAACATTGAACTTGCCAATCATCATATTCCAATAGTTCTGCCCGAGTGTATGAAGTTTGCACGAAACAAACTGAGTAAGAACATGAGAAAATCACTAGGAAAAACACTAGGAAAAAGTAGAAACCTGTAATGTTTTGTAGGAGCTCAAGGCGAGGCGCCATCCATGATGAATAGGTTGTGCAATCAGCATAGTCATTTTAGCTTCTTGTAAGACAAGTGGCAAATAATTTGTAAAAATAGAGTAACGGCCCAAGAGAACTGCCCTGAGGGATACCGCACTGTACATATGTTAGAGAAGCTTCCATTGAATACTTGAGTTCTATTGGATAAGTAACTCTCTAACCATGTGATGGTAGGTGATGCAAAGCCATAACAAGGGACGTTTTTTCATCAACAAATTGATAATATAATATCAAAGGCTGCACTGAAATCTAACAATACAGCTCCAACTATCATCTTATTATCCATTTCTTTTAGCCAACCATCAGTCATCTGAGTCAGTGCAGTACAGGTTGAGTCCCCTTCCATACTTGCAAGTCAGTAGTTTACTTGTTCTTTGACAAACAATTTTCTCCATCAGTTTAGTAAGAACAGGCAGCAAACTAATTGGGTGGCTGTTAGAGCCAGGCAAAGGGTGCTTTACTATTTTTAGGATGTGGAATTACTTTAGCTTCCTTCCACGCCTATGGACACACTCCTTTAGGCTTAGGTTAAAGACATGGCAAATAGGGGTGGCAATACAGCCTGCTACCATTCTCAACAGATTTCCATCTAGGCTGTCTATACCTGGTGCCTTATCATTATTAGGCTACCCTAATGGTAGTGGTTAGAGCGTTGGACTAGTAACCGGAAGGTTGCAAGTTCAAACCCCTGAGCTGACACGTCTGTCATTCTGTCTGTCTGCCCCTGAACAGGCAGTTAACACACTGTTCCTAGGCAGTCATTGAAAATAAGAATTTGTTCTTAACTGACTTGCCTAGTTAAATAAAAGGTCAAATAAAAAAATATATTTAAAAAAATTGACAGAAAATAGTTTTCCCACCTCTTCCATACAAACTTGACCAAATTCCAAATGGCAATCCTTTCATTATTAGATCTTTAATATGCAAATATGATGGTTCACTGTGTAATGTTGTCATTTCACTTCTGTTTGTCCTCGAGTACCCCCAACAGTACACAGTTTCGTTGACAAACAACTCATTCAACTCATTGAGGGCTTGATTAGTTGAATCAGGTGTGTTTGTCCAGGATTACAATAAATATGTGTACTGTTGGGGGTTCTCAAGAACCAGGGTTGGGAAACACTGATGTAGCCAATAATTTCAAATGACTATTCAGAAACTGGACAAACAGAAGTGAAATGACATTACACAGTTAAGTTTAGTCAAAAGTTCTCAATTGATAGTTTGTCAACCAACCAGCTGAGCAGCCTGACTGGTTTGCCGCCAATTTCTGAACAAGACAATTTTCCATTCCTCATCGATCCACGCGGCTCTAACAGTTCAGTTAGTTTAACAGGTGCATGTTTGTCAACAATTGGCAAGAATACTTTTACAGACTTCGAGTACTGCATCTGGTTTCCCCTCCTTATACACGTCAGACCAACATAAATGTTTTACATCTTCAATAAAAGACCTGAGAAAACATGTATGATAGCTTATTAAATACCTTTAGGCCACGCCTTTGGCATTCCTTGTTATTGCCACAATGTTATGGTCAATACAGCCAATGGGAACTGACATTGCTTTGGAGTGAAGCTATGCCGCATTAGTGAAGATATGATCAATACAAGTGGATGGCACAGATCCAACACTATTGGTTTACACTAGTTGGTTGAGAGATAACCTGGGTCATGTTACAGAGTCTCACACACAGTAAGAAGCTTCATCTTGAGTAGAACCAGTCAATGTTCAGGTCACCGAGAAAATACGTCCGTTAGATAAGGTCTCGGATGATAACACCACACACATTCTCCAGATACTGACAGTTTGCTGTGGCCTATAGCAGCACCCTAAAAGAAGAGGCTTCAGATGAAGCAGGCGAACCTGCAATCACAGCACTTCTACTTCATTTGTCATGAGATCCTCGGAGCTTGACAAAAATATGTCTCCCCATAGACATTCCTGTATTTTCTAGAATGTCATATCCTTGTATTCCTACTGCTGTATCATCACAATTGCTGTTTTGAGTCTCAATATGTTCTGTTGATTAACAGATAAGACTGAGTCATCTAATTATTCCTCAGAAAGCAATGTCCAACTGATCGTCACATTCCCTCTAAAACAAAGTCCCCTGACATTACAATGGCACTCCATTTCACCACAGGCTTTCCCCATCATTTAAATCAAATTTGAATAATTAAAAAGTATAATTAAAATGCAGAAAAATACCACGCACAAACCAGAAAGTCAGATTAGATTTTTCAGACCTATTTTACACTTTATTAAATGAGATCATTTCATACAGACAGTTTGGTTCTCTCCCTCCTTCACTCTCCTCCCTCATCCCAAAAACACACACCAGTTCTCCTGGCCAGGATGACGCAATTGAAACAGGATTGGAATGAAAAATGACTGAGCCACGTCACAGAACAGTAAAAGTGACCTCACTTGGGTTGCTATACATACACATGTTGATACACACGCAACATGGTACTTATAGGATAAACACTAGTAGCCTGATACTGCTAAGATTTAGTTATGAAACCAGCAGCTAGGCAGGTACATAAAAACACACACTTCCACACACGCTCACGGAAGCACACACAGAAGGTGAGGGGGGTTGGTACATGGCTCGTCGTACTGCAGTCACTGAATTTTGTCTATGGCTGCCATTTTAAAAGCAGCAGAGGTCAGAATTGTCCGTGATGGGCTCAGGCATTGTCAAGGGCGGGAAGCTGGCTGCATCAACCGACCTTGTCGCCATCATGGCCCTCAGGTTTACCCTTCACATTACACTGGGTAAAATAAAAAAAATAAAAAAAGGTATTATGGCTCCTCTGCACCCAACATGACACTTTCACACACTTGAATTCTTTTTTTTTTTTTTAGGTACCCATTGTAATGAATGGGGGCAAGTCATTGGCCGAATGGTTGTCTGGTAAACTCAAAACAGCCCACACTCAAATTTCCCTGTCATAGGTCAGTACATATATGTGAAACTGGAAATTATTTAGTTGGAATCGTACCAGAGAGTGATTAAATCTTGATATGTCCAACCAAACACCTTTTCCACATTCAAAAAAGTAACTTGCTTTAAAATACCAATGTGTGGGTGCCAAGTACAGTACATTTGACATAATGCCCACAAAACAGTTAGGTGCCTCAACCTCTCCCTACATGAGAGAACACCAAGTGAGCAATAAATAAAGCAGCGAGATACAGTACAATCGTATGTTGATGGGGTGCACAACCAGAGAGATGGAGAGAGAGATGACAAATAGGGATTTTTTGGGGGGGGGGGGGGGGGGGGGGTATTTACATCTTAAATCAGGACATCGAAAACTAATTTTATTTACAGACTTTTGAATGGAAATGAGACCAGTCAGTTTCGGACGGCTTCAACAGGTAATGGAAAATAAACGCTAATACAAATAATGAGGAAAATGGGAAAAAAATAAAGTGGGTGATATTTACAGATGTGCAATAAGATGAGGGGGGGGGGGGGGGGGGGGCATGGGTTAGGGAGAGAAGCAAATGGAATCCAAAACGATATGCTACATTTCAAGCAAATCAGTTGGGATTCTGGGCTAGGAAGCAGATGGCTTCAAAGAGATAAAGGGAGGGAAAATGAGTTATTTAAATCAATGTCAGCACATGAGGGTTGTTCATACAAGGGGGTGGCTGAGGTTGTACAATAGCATAACGCACCTGCACTAGAAAGCATTCAAGTGGTCATTACTGAGAACTGAGCTAAACCTACAACACTGGCTTTTTAAAAACGGTGCAGTTTGAATTGGCGGGTACAATTCTTCACATGAACACACAAATACTCCGCTATTCCCCCCACCCTTCAATTTCTCACTTATTCTCATGAACTCCCACAAGCACATAGCAAAGTACAAGCCTATAGGACTACTATGAACTAGCTATCTGCCCTTCTACACCAGTAACAGAGTATGTCTTCACACAGACCCACCTTGACTCCCATTTCAGAAAATGTATTATAAGGAACTGGGATCATGGGTCTGTGTCAAAGTCCAAACTGGAGTTAACTACTCTATATAGTATATATTTATGTCCATATGGCTGAACCCCCATAGTTGATAATCCCTTCGTCCTCTACAATCTAGATGGGTGCCACACTGACAAAGATTCTTACAAGTGTGCTGTGAAAAGTCCACTTTCTTCACTGCAAATTTCTCAAAACATAGCACGGTTTGTATATACTTCCAGAAAGCTTCCTCTTTCAAATCAGGAGTTCTGAAGAGTTCATGCTATGAATGGATAACAAGCACCAAATATAATTGATGGTATGCCATTTATTGAAGCCAATAGGAAGGTGACAATTGACTACCACAGCAGTCTTAATCATCGATAGCACCTTGATCGTCTTCCCACGGACAGTAAAAGTAGGCTCAGTTTGGGATTGTCAGTGGGAGAGATGCTGCTACATAGATGAGAATCCTGGATCTCTCAAACTCCACCACCCTCTGTCAAAACTTTTCCTTTAGGTCCTCAACACACATGGGAAATTGCTAGCAAGTACGGCTACCAATTCTAACTTGCACTCCCGTTTCAATGTAAAAACTCAGTGCCTTTTCCGAAGCAAATTAAAAAATAAATACATTTACAAGTAAAAGAAAAAAGCAGCTGTCATTTAATCTCTTTTTAAATATCATTTAAAAGTATAAAACAAACACAGCCTCTTCATCTCTCCATCTTGCAACCAACACCATTTTATCCCATTAGAATCATTTGGTCGCATCGTAGACTAACTGGGGAAACACCTCAATTGGCTTCTAGAGACAAACTCCTGTTCACTTTGTGTGGTGGTGGCAGGAACTCTTCATGAAGTTCTCAGTCAAATAAATAAAACAGAATAAAAAAATAAAAAAATACCTTGATTTAAAAAAAAAAAGATTTAAGAAAAAGATTTTAAAAAGTATTATAGAGAGGACCTGTCCCACATACTGGAGCTTTAAATGTCACCCCCAACAGCAGGGACATGAGTGTTATAAACAGCCCGGAGAGAAAGAGGGCCAAAGGAGATGCAGCGAGGGAGTGGGATAACACTTAAGGTGGCAGTACATGAGAAAGTGTGTTTGTGTCTCTAACTCTTAGCCTGTAGTGCTGATCGAGTTTCAATTTCATGTAACAAAACTACCTTGTCAGCTAATGATCTCCTCTTCCGGCTATGAATGGTTTGTTCAATGTATGTACAGTACAAAAAAGGTATGTTTGTAACCAATGGGGAAAAATAACAAGCAGCGAGGAAGAAAGAAGCAATACAGTGTGTGTGTGTGTGTGTGTGTGTGAATTTAGGCTGGCAGACCGAGGTGTGTGTGTGTGCATGTGTGCGTGTGTCGGGCTGGCAGACCGAGGGTTTGCAGGGACATTTCAGGTGCTGTTGTTTAGTGATCCGGGTACAGAGCTGTGCTGAGAAGAGCCGTCTAACCCAGAGCCATCTACAAAGGGACAGGGGAAAGAGGAAGGGAAGTGGCAGAGAGATAGTGTTAGGTATATTGAGAGGATATAATACATTGCTTTTGCTTGTCAGGAATATACTGGAAACATAAGCAATTACACAGCTAATTGTAGTAAGACCTCTAAAACTGATTAGAAAACCTGTCCCAGGTTTCCAGTTAGAGGACCTCCTTTAGACTACAAACGTTCTCAATGCAGAAAGGTGCGGTTCTCAATGCAGAAAGGTGCGGTTCTCAATGCAGAATGGGACCAACATGTGTCTCTCAGACTGGTGCCCCTTTGGCTGCTGTCTTCTACAGAAAGGTTACTTTGACCAGAAACATGACATTCTTTTTGCCATTTGTAAAAGCAGCATTCATCTTACTATCCATTTGGATGCAGCTTAGAGCTCCACCTAACCTAGAATGTCTGCAAGCCAATCACTGCTTCATAACACCAGGTGCAGATATGGAAATGTATGATTGACAGCTACTCTATCTACTGAAGTGAAATGCGTAGCCAATGCCTGGAGACGGGGCGGGGATCATACCAGAGGACGCAGTCTGTGCGCGGGCATGAGGAGGAATGAGGGTGGAGTTCAGCTGGGGCTGGATTGACAGTTCTGGAAGGAGGAGAGATGGGAAATAGCATTAGTTTTATAAGACTGTGGTAAGACCAAGGTAATCGCATTTCAAAATTAGGTCAAAGTCTTACAACACATATTGAAACAAATATATTCTAAACTTCATATTGTAGATATTCTGCACCTACTTTTAGGATATATGCATAGGTTACAAAAGAAAGTTGGGGTCAGGTCCATTTACATTCTTGAATTGATTCCCTGAATTTAAATCGAGTCAACCCCTTTCAGGTCACAGAAAGTCAGGGTTCAACAAGGTGTACTGACCGGTGGTGCTGAAGTTGAAGAGAAGGGGCAGCTCTCGGCCGCTAGGCAGCCGGGCGTTGGGCTGGCGCAACTCGTCGAAGAAGGAGTGAGCGCAGGCCTCCAGGGGCGAAAAGCGCGTGACCGGGGTGTATTCCAGCAGGCGCGAGCACAGGGCGACGGCCTCCGGAGGGGAGCGAGGCTTAAACACCTGTAAGAGGTGGTACAAGGACACAGACAACATTAAACAGTTGCATTCAAAATAAGACATTAGTTGAAAGCCAAAAATAGAATAATGTTTACACACACAATAACCATTTACCTTAGTCCAGGGATGCGCTTTGATCTGGGGGAATTTGAACTCTGTGTAATTGGGGTTCATTTCACGGATCTGTTCACGTGTTGGAGTTCCCAAAACCTGAGTAGCAGACATACAAGTATACAGTTAGTAGTGTACAATGGGTATCATTTGGTTTCTCTCCACAGCACTGATTATAATCCAAACACACACACACACACGTAATCAGAATGTCAGGTATTTTGTCCCTGTAGTGTAAACCATAAACAAAAACACACCCTTTTCCTATTTACTCACCTTGATGATCTCTACAAGCTGGTCCACTCCGCTGTCCCCGGGGAAGATGGGCTGTCCCAGCAGCAGTTCGGCCAGCACGCAGCCCGCCGACCAGATGTCGATGTTGGCCGTGTAGTCGGTGGCGCCGAAAATGAGCTCTGGGGCGCGGTAGTACCGCGAACAGATGTACGACACGTTGGGCTCCCCACGAATCAGCTGCTTAGCACTACAGGCAGGGGTCAACCGCAGAGGTTAAAGGTTAGACCAGGGGTTAAAACTTTTTGGGCCCCCGACCCCATTCTGATATCTGAAAACTTTTGTGACCCTATGGTAGTCAATTGCAAAACATTCAAACAGTATTTCTGATTGTATTCTCAACTCACCATCATATATATTTGTAATGTGGGGTTAGGACAAATCGCAAATGAGTCTGACAACTTCTCTTATCTCACCGGCACTAATGAGATGGGTGTGCTTGACGCATGTTGCGTCGGAGCGTCTCAAAGTCAGTGAATGCGTGGTCTGCAGCATTCAGTCACATGACAGATCAATCAGCTGTTCCATTTCACTTACTGGCATGTCAACTGAGCCAGGATCACAGTCAAATGGATTTCGCTGATTCGGACACTAGTCTGTAGATTTTTGGGGGGTATTTCCCTGCATGCCTGCGTTCAGTTCGTTCTTTTTCAAAAAAAATGTCTGTTACATAGGTAAGGAGACACCTTTACGTACACAGAAAGTCAACAAAGTCTGTATTTACATCCATTGCGAATGACAACAGTTCCCCTCGCAACACACACAAAAAATCCAACACTCCCCCTCGATAACCACCAAGCCTCAAAGTGAAATACAACAGTCATGCTCTGATCCTGTATCTCCATGTAGTTTACAATTGAAGTTACCTGCTGAATATCTCCAGGTTCTGCGCTCAGCTTTTTTGCCGCCAGTTGCTCTCGTGTATCCATTATTGCTCAGTGGATGTGATGGGGGTGGGGTCACCTTGGGGTCGTGATAGGGGCTGCACCAAATGTTTGATGTATTATAATAATTGATTATGTTTAATTAATAGAAGGGGAAGGGGTATAAGACCCCTCCCCCACTACAGAGTCCTGGACCACAGATTAGCAATACATATTCATTATAATGTTTAATATTGTTCCACAGTTCGTTTCTTGTCTCTGCTTCTTATAAGAAACGGTCTGAGAGATGTGTGAGTTATTCCAGTCAAAACAGGGTGTCTGAGAAAGCGCCTCAAGGCTAAAATAGATTCATAGACACAGAACCCTGCAGGGGAGTGAAAGAGATGAGACTAGTGAGACATACCACTATAAAGCAACTTGGAGAGTGGAAGATTACTGCGGAGCACTTAGAAAACACTGGAACTATTGTCTCTCCTGCAAGTTTGTATAACAGTATGTGCATGGGCTTAGTCTCATGAGTAGAAGGTGTTGACGTAGGCAGTTACATCACTAGGGGTTGACTGCAAGCATATTAAAGCAACTTGGACCCTTTCCTATTTTGCAGAACTTACTCGGAAACATGCGTGCTATTTTGCCATGGTCAACTTCTGTCTGCAATTGCATTAAAAGGTTTTTGATTGATTTACTTAAAGATATTGTCTGATTTCACCAATAAGTACATTATTGACAAGGAACATACCTCAGCCGGTGTATGATACAATGCATCCATATGGCAGAGGGAGACATTCATAACTAGAGTGCAGAGGCCTGCCCGCCGTCCTGTGATAGATGGAGCCCCATCTGTGGAAAAGCCCACCTTCGATCGCATGAATTGGTTGTGTCAGTATAGCCACGCAGCACACTGAACAGCCCCTGTGCCGTTTCATGCTCAAAACAACATGTCCTCGTGAAAAGCATCCCCCTACATGTAGCGAACGAAGGTCAATACATCTCGGCCCTCACAGCTAACGTCCATTTGGAGAGCACAAGGTAGGAAGTTTCCTCAGTTTCCTCTTGATTGCTAGCTATAGCATCAGTTCTTAGTTTCACAGAGTTATCTGACAAAGGTATTGATGGAAGTTTGTGCCTCCCCACACATCGTTTTCACCATATTAATTGCGGCCGGTAATATCTCCATTCACCATGGGAGTGGTTCAAGTGTAACGATCAAGTGCGGCCTTTTCCCCACAATTTAAGGGAGCTCTGGTAGAATTTTTACTTATAGATTTGAATCATTTTCATTTAGATTTTTAAGGTTGAGAGATTATATATATATATATATATATATATATATATATATATATATATATATATATATATATATATATATATATATATATATATACACACATACACACACACACACACACATCTCATCTTTGTGGTTAACCAGAGTATTCTAAAATAAATCTAGTTGAAGCTAATACAGTCTCCTAAGCTGAGTCTAGGTTATGCCAAGACCGTGTTCTTACAATACTTCCATCTCTAACCACTGCAACAGTTGTTACTGGTAAGAAAAGCATTAGATGCTTAGCATTAGATGCTTAGCAGTAGAGCCATGCAGGTCTAACCATGTGGTATGGGAATAGACACGGCTCTTTGGTGCCTCCTTGAGACCACCTGACCACACTACCCTTTGGTGTTTAGCGTAAACTAAGGTATACAGCACGAGATAAACCAATGAACGAGGGGTGGGTCTCCCACATCTCAGTGTAGTTCTATTTTTTTTATACCGAAGTTAATATCTCAGTGGAGATTTCTACTTATTGATTTACAATTAAGCACAGTGTATACTTTTTAAAATAGAAAGCAGCCCTGCATCTGTCTGCATAGTAAAAGAACTGGATGTACTATGGGGAAAATACACATGAAACGGGTGTGAGTTGGTAACTGTAACTAAGGACAACTGGATCAGTGTTGCATAGCCCCATTCAAGGGAGGGCATAGATCCATTTCACATTGTCTGGTTGAGCCGATTTATTCAACCAGAACACATAAGACCCAAGTGTACTTCAATACTAGGTACCAGTCAGTCATATTGGCTCAATAGCATGTTAACACACTGTGTGGAGGGAAATATCTGACCAGCTTACCTCCCAAAGTCACAGAGCTTTAGGATGGCCGTTTCAGGGTCCACCAACAGGTTCTGGGGTTTGATGTCTCGGTGGCAGACACCCTGGGAATGGATATAGGCCAGGCTGCGAAACAGCTGGTACATGTACACCTGAGAAAAGACAAAATGTCCAAACAGAGACCAATTAGAACTATAAACAAATCAATAAGAGGGAGTCATTCTGTGTCAATGCCAAGCCTGTCTGGGAGAGTAAACAAAAAAGAAGATAAGTCATTCAATTATGAACTATACTGGACAATCAAAGTCCAATGAACAGACGCTGAGGCAAGCAAAAGTGGGACAATGAAAGAGAGCAAGTGAAAAAGAAGGCGAGAGAGTTTTACCTTGACGTAAATGATCGGAATGATGCTTTTGGCCTTGTTGAAATGCCGGGCCACCCTGTACACGGTCTCCGGGACAAAGTCCAGCACCAGGTTGAGATACACCTCATCCTTCTGTATAGGGGGAAGAGAAAATGAAAATCACTATATGACTACACTAAATCATAACTCCATACGTCCTCAGATTATTCTTGTACAATGAAAAAGCACTTTACAAAATGTAACAAACTTTGTAGTGAGAAAAATGACTTATTTGAAGAGGAAACAGACAGTTCAGGTGCTCAGTGTGCCAAAAACAATGGATGGCAACCTACCTTTTCACCACTAGAGTAGAAGAAGTAGCGTAGCCTCACGATATTGCAGTGGTCCAACTTTCGCATGATCTGTAGCTCTCGGTTCTACATAGGAACGTTAAACAAAGAATAGGGGGAAACGTCAAGGGTTTCTGATTGACCTATAAGCACATTGATCTTTAGTACTTTAGTACGTGATACGCGTTTGTTCAAGTACATTTCTGTTACCTAAAAAAAATAAAAACGTAGGCTACAATACTACAACCAATTTTCTCCCACAAACTAATATGGAAATGTTCCTTGTAAAATTACAAAGCGGTGTCCCTGTATTCAGACAAACAAGTAGCTACTCATAACATTAGTGGGAATTTACAAGACCAATCCAAAAATGGATATTCATATCACTATTATGTTAAACAAATTAGTGATAACAAATGTAAGTGATAACAATTTTAGACAGCAAAAAAAAAAAAAGCTCAGCATTACGGTCCATTAAAAAACAGCTTTCTATAAATTCTTATGTGCTATCGCTTGGAAATAAACAAATATGACTCTGGGTGACACGAAGCCTGTAAGTCTTCAAGAGAATGGCCTCCATACCTTGAACCTCTTGTCCTGCAGCACCTTCTTAATGGCCACCATCTCCTGGCTGTCGATGAGGCGCGCCTGGTAAACCACACCGAAGGAGCCATTCCCGATCACCTTGATGTCCGTGTAGGACACCTCCTGTGGACGGTCGGGACCCTGCCCAGATGTGGCCACCACTGTAGTCACCTTCCCACTGTCCCCTGGGAAACAACGATACGTTGTGTTAACGACATAGTTGTCTTTTCAGATTTGAAATGGAGGTGATCAGTGTTGTGTTCATTTGGTATGAAACTGAAAACGGGAAGGTATGCCCATTATCTGAACAATAAGAAAATATGTTTTACTATGGTGTGTCAATGAACAAGGACATTGATGTTAATATAGCGCATTCTGAAAGTATTCAGAACCCTTGACTTTTTCCACATTGTTACATTATAGCCTTGTTCTGAAATTGATTAAATAAATGTATCCTCACACACAAAAGCAAAAACAGGTTTTTAGAAATGTGGGGGAAAAAGTATTTTTTTACCCAAAAAACTTTACATAAGTATTCAGATCCTTTGCAATGAGACTTGAAATAGAGTTCAGATTCATCTTGTTTCCATTGATCATCCATGAGATGTTTCTACAACTTGATTGAAGTCCACCTGTGGTAAATTCAATTGATTGGACATGATTTGGAAAGGCACACACACCTGTCTATAGAGGGTCCCACAGTTGACAGTGCATATCAGAGCAAAAACCAAGCCATGAGGTCGACGGAATTGTCCATAGAGCTCCGAGACAAGATTGTGTCGAGGCACAGATCTGGGGAAGGGTACCAAAAAATGTATGCAGCATTGAAGGTCCCCAAGAACACAGTGGCCTCCATCATTCTTAAATGGAAGAAGTTTGGAACCACCAAGACTCTTCCTAGAGCTGGCCACCCGACCAAACTGAGCAATCGGGGGAGAAGGGCCTTGGTCAGGGAGGTGACCAAAAACCCAATGGTCACTCTGACAGAGCTCCAGAGTTACTCTGTGGAGATGGGAGAACCTTCCAGAAGGACAACCATCTCTGCAGCACTCCACCAATCAGGCCTTTATGGAAGCGTGTCCAGACGGAAGCCACTCCTCAGTAAAAGGCACATGACAGCCTGCTTGGAGTTGCCAAAAGACAACTAAAGGACCAAGACCATGAGAAACAAGATTCTCTGGTCTGATGAAACTAAGATTGAACTCTTTGGCCTGAATGCCAAGAGTAATGTCTGGAGGAAACCTGGCACCATCCATACGGTGAAGCATGCTGGTGGCAGCATCAAGCTGTGGGGGATGTTTTTCAGCAGCAGGGACTGGGAAACTTGTCAGGATCGAGGGAAAGATGAACAGAGCAAAGTACATTAGAGCTCATTGATGAAAACCTGCTCCAGAGTGCTCGGGACCTCAGACTTGAGCAAAGGTTCACCTTCCAACAGAACAACAACGCTACACACACAGCCAAGACAAGACAGGAGTGGCTTCAGGGAAAGTCTCTGAATGTCCTTGAGTGGCCCAACCAGAGCCCAAACTTGAACCCGAACAAACATCTCTGGAGAGACCTGACAATAACTGCGCAGTGACACACCCCATCCAACCTGACATTGCTTGAGAGGATCTGCAGAGAAGGTCACCAAATACAGGTGTGCCAATTTTGTATCGTCATACCCAAAAAGACAAGGCTGTAATCGCTGCCAAAAGGTGCGTCAAAGTACAGAGTAAAGGGTCTGAATACTTATTTAAATAAAAAAAACTGAAATATCACATTTACACATGCAAAAACCTCTGCTAGCCTGTTTTTGCTTTGTCATTATCGGGATATTGTGTGTAGATTGATGGGGGACGACGACTATTTAATCCATTTTAGAATAAGGCCATAACAAAATGTGGGAAAAGTTAAGGGGTCCGAATACTTTTTAAAATAAAATGTGCAAACATTTATTAAAACAGTTTTGCTTTGTCATTATGGAGTATTGTGTGTTTGATGAGAATTAGAATTGAATACGTTTTAGAATAAGGCTTTAACGTAACACAATGTGCAAGTCAGGGGGTCTGAATACTTTGAATGCACTGTATATGGTTCATTCCTACAGTTACTGTATCAGGAACTGTGATGCTCTTTTGAATGAATGTATGGCTATTGTGGGTAACATTAGTGACCTAGTTTAACATTGTGACGTAAACAAGGGCTCAAGTGATAATAGGCCTTTACATTTCCAAAACAGGCAGCAGGCAGAGAAAAGAATTGCTCAGCATAGGAAATAGCCCTACAGGGTCATGTTAAGGAGAAAATACTATCTAGACTTGTCCAATAAGATTGTTTGGCGTTGCAAAAATTGTTGCGCCAATGTCCTACTGAACAGAATCCAGGGCTCGAGTTATTAACTAACTCATGGTTGTTTAACCACTATAGTAACCGCCTGCCTTGTCGGAAGACAAGACAAATACATGCTTTACTGTAAAATCCAATATATCACTATTCCAGGGCTATTTGTGCGCCTTTGACCATCTTTTGACCTAAGGAACACAAGCCTTGCGATTACTCAATAGACCCATCCTCGAGCTCATCCATTACACTTGAACGCAAACAAGTTTTTGGTGGCCTGGATCAGAGAGTTCTCTGAGGCAGCCATACCTTCATGTGAAGGTTCATTCCCTGTATGGAGGACAGAACAGGGCCAGATGGCTGGAATTGAACTGGAGACCTTTGCACTGAGAATGACCCTGCTCTAACATACTGACCACACCGCTTGCGTTGCAAAACAAATATACACATACATATCATCGAAACTCCTTGCGTCTGTGTAGCCAGGCGCTAAAATAGAACTTGATTCTATTTTTTTATGCTTGATGAGCTGCAAGTCCCGCCTCTCCCATCTCCTAATTGTTTTTTTAAGAGCATTTACCCTTGTGGGTGATTGAAAGATGAACACTAGTCCATTTGGTGGTGGTAATGCACCTTAAAGTTGGTTGTCAACCAACATATAAAAATTCCTCAGAAGGACGACTAGAAACTATTAGTTTCCCCTTTTTAAAATCGGTGGATTAAATGTCGGAGAAATGGGCAAAAAAAAATCTGAAAAGGACTTTATGCATTTCAGGTAAAATAACAAGTCAATGTTCATATCCCAGGTGAAATGAGCAAGCAATTGCAAGCTGCTGTCCACATTTTTGCTCAATGTTTCACCAAGATTGACTTACACCATGAGGTTTGAGGTCAAATTTATATCATCAAACATAATACGGAATGGCTGCAGATCCTTTCCCCCTTGTACTAATGATCTCGAAGCTTCTGCGCATGGGTTTATGCTCTACTTTACGAAACGTCTCTGCTCTATTCGTAGCGAACAGGCTACTCTGGCGAATGGTCGTTTAACAAAGATAAATCCAAGCTGAATCAATGTCCGCAAGATCACAATGATAGTATTCTACATAACAGAACTTCATATAATAGTATCGTATGACCATTGCTTTACTTGGGCCGGAGTTGTTTGGAGCGCCGTACTGGCACCTCTAATTTTTGCGGAATTTTGGGAAAACAAAGTAGCCCATCTATTCTGGCCCAAGTTAACACAGTCAAAAATGGTTGATCAAAGCGGAAATGCGGCGGGATCTGCATTGAATAGCAATCGAGTGAGGGCATACATTTCCTGATTCCGCTTTGTTCGTTTTTATTTGCCACCAGTCTGAATCTGTGCGTAACAGTAAGTAGGCAGTTCAAGATTGCGCAGATTGAATATGTGCCAGCCTGAATGCGCGTGATGCGCTGTTCCAAATGGTAAAATTAGAGTTTTTTTTTTTTTTTTTAAGGTCATGAAAAGTCATGGAAGTTTGTTTCATCAGTTTTATGTAATGAATGAAGGCACACATACATATTATCAATCACTTAATCTACATAATCAGCAATCATCGGAATGACCCGTAATTGTGTGTGCGCGCCAGTGGGCTGTTGCCAGAGGAGAGAGAGCGTGACATTTCAGTAGCAGGTATAAAATAACGACAAACTAACTAGACAGCCAATTCAAAACTTGTAGCATTTCTCGCTAGTTAACTATAGCTAAACTAAGCATTAATGTCGTTGTCGCCTTCCCAATGGCAATAGCCTAAATAGATTTGCAACGTTGGAATGCTGAGATTCTCCTCTATTAAAACAGCAGCCATGTAATTGCAACAATTTTCAAAATATTCTAATAGCCTAAATGACAAATAACTTGCTGTGCATAGATCTCGCGTGATACATTCATATTTTAGCCTTATATAAAACATGTCTAGTTAGATACCTTGCTTTGAAGTAGCCTACCTTATCCATTTGACCCCTGATTCATTGAATGAGGGAATACTTTCATAAAGACAAAAAGTATTTGGTTATAATGTTGCAATATTTTATATCAAGGGTGGCAAACATCCTCCTTTTTGTTCACTTTGTAGCCTAAACAACAGCTCAACAGGACCTTGATAAGCAGACCTGGGTGTTTCAGGGCCAGAACAAAAGCCAAGCCTACACACCCAGGAGCTCTCCACATGGAGGTGTGACTGACAGTGCAGTTCTACTTTGTGGGGGTTAAGTGCCTTGATCAAGGGCACAACGGCAGGAGCTGGTAGGCCTACATGGGATCAGGCACCTTTGTGTCAAAGCTTACTTTTTCCATGTAGGCTATAATAAGTCATGACAATTTGGTTAAGTCATGGAGAAGAAATGGTAAATGTTTTTGAAGCCTTAACAGTAAATCAGGAAGTCTATAGCATAATGTTATTTGTGAACATAGTCTAATGGACAGACTAGGAAAATGACCGCTCCTGCACTTCTTTCATCAAGTCAAGCACTGAGTAAGAAGTTACTATAAGACAAAGACACAGCATTTCTCTCATGTGGCAAAAACTCAACAGCGGGCGCTCGCCACTAGGCAAAATACACAGATTGGCTATGCTACACTCTTAAAGTAGCTGAAACGATTTTTGAAGGGTCCTTTTAATAACCTAATACGATTACCAAACATGTTCCAACGCCTTAAATTGCAAAAACTTCAAAAGGTAAATATTTTAAAACGTGTATTTTTCCATATACAGATAAGGTGTCTGTTTGAATAAAATCAACTTTGTAGGCTACGGAGCTTGTCTGACACTAAGTACCGTCATTAAAAATTAAGACAAATTACTCAAGAGGGAGCCAGACATCAATATAGCCTAACAAGATGGGGGGGGGGGGGGGGGGGAACAGACTTACTGACACTCTTGCTCCCACTGCCGCTGCCTTTAGCAGATTCTGCCAATCTACCGTTACACTCCTGAAGTTGCCGGTAATAGGCTACGCCAGCAGCGGTCGGCAACCTTTTCCATTTGGAGTGCCAAGTTATCATTCCATTTCTACTGATCTCCGTACCCGTTGTGATTTTCATATGCACATTGTCATGGAACAGTTGCATTTCATTTATAATAAAGTCTTCATTTCTCTAAACCAATGTCATGTGGTTAAATCAAAATGATCTAAAAAGTCACTTCTATTCCTATTGCCAATGTAAAATTTAAAAAAAAAGCCTAAATAAAGCCAACAAATAAAAACATTGAATTGGCTACACATGGTCCGTCTGTAAGGAACTTGAAACATTGTATAACTTGGCCCAAAGCTCATGCTAGCAAACTTGCAACATTCTATAAAATATTCTGGGCCCTCAATTTCCCAGGTGCCAGTGAGCTCAGGACAGACACAGCTGTAAGCTATTTACCCAAGGGATAAGAAGTAAATCAGGTAGGCCTATTATCTTTTTTTTCGCCCGAAAGGGAGAGAGCTGGAACGATGTTTCAAACAGGCTAGGTTGAGGAGCTATTGTCATTCTGAAATGGAAGTAAAAACAGATTGTTTGTTTGAGGCAAAGAAAAAATTACTTTGAGAAGCTCCACAGTGATGGTGAGTTAAGACAATCAGAAATAGTATCAGATCCCCAAATGGGTACATTTACAGGCCTCCATTTGTGCACAGGTCAGGTAGCCTAGGACTACTTCTATGTAGTAATCAGGTGCGTGTTCTTACTCAAGACTGACAGGAGCGCTTCAAACAAAAGACAAGGAATAAATTGACAACTCGTTAATGGAATAAAATAACTTCTCACAAGTGTAGCCTAGGTTGTGCGCTCTGCAAACAACGTGTCCACTCCTATGACAATGGTAACTAACAATATATTGAATGCATTAACAGAAATTCCAGTAACCAAACAAACAGATTAGAAATTATGGGAATTAAATGGTAGGCTTAATGTACTACTGGTGTGCCTCTGCAATGGATTAGTCCACAGACAGGAGTGAATCAGACAGGTGTCTCGTGTGCCATACATTTTTTGTATACATTTTCCACTACTCGACAAAAAAGTACAGTAGGTAGCGTTAATGCACTAACGGCTGCCAGCCACCGATAAACCCCACAGAAGAAGGGGGGGCAACAACGGAAGCTAGCCATGCACCGGTAAACAGTGTCCTACGTCCGCGCCTGTCGGGGACTGTTTTCCCGCAGTTCTGTTAACGACGGCGGGGGGAATCAATGGGATAGAATGGCGCCGGAGGGGATGACCAGGCCCAAATTTCAGACATTTGTATGAAGAGGAGACGCCTTTACAGAAGTCGAAGCGCCAGATGCCTGGCGAGACAGCGTCGGTGAGTGGATAATCCGCCTTTACCCTCCGTTCTACTGGCGAAAGTGAAATCACTGGATAATAAACTGGATGAGCTCCGTTCGAGACCATCCTATCAACGGGATATTAAAAACGAATTCTGTTTCACAGAGTCGTGGCTGAACAAGGACATTCCGTGCACCGGCAAGACAGAACAGCATCCTACGGTAAAGATCGGGGTGTGGTGGGTCTGTCAACAGCTGGTGCGATCTCTAATATTAGGGAAGTCTCTAGGTTTTGCTCGCTTAAGTTAGAGTGCCTCATGATATGCTGTAGACCACATTATTTATCAAGAGAGTTTATCAATATTCTTTGTAGTTGTCTACTTACCACCACAAACCGATGCTGGCACTAAGACCGCACTCAACGAGCTGTATAAGGCCATAAGCAAACAAGAAAATGGTCAACCAGAGGCGGCACTGCTGAATGAGGTAAAATGTAAATCCGTTTTATCAAATTCCTACCAGCATGTCACGTGCGCAAAAAAATACAGTCCTGTCTCATCGCTGCAAATCCCGTACAGACTCGGGAGAGGCGAAGGTCGAGAGCCAGCATCCTCCGAGACACGACCCAACCAAGACGCACTGCTTCTTGACACAATGCCCACTTAACCGGGAATCCAGCCACACCAATGTGTCAGAGGAAACAGTACACCTGGCAACCGTGTCAGCATGCAAGCGCCCGGCTCGCCACAGGGGTCACTAGAGCGCAAAGGACAAGGACATCAATGCCGGCCAAACACTCCCCTAACCCGGCGACGCTGGGCCAATTGTGCACCGCCCTATGGGTCTCACGGTCGTGACTGGTTGCGACAGAGCCTGGACTCGACCCAGGATCTCTAGTGGCACAGCAGGCAACTGCAATGCAATGCCTTAGACCACTGCTCCACTTGGGAGGCCAGCTTAATTTATAAGTGTATCGACGAGGTTGTTTCCAGTGACCGGACGCACATATCCCAACCAGAAGCCATGGATTACAGGCAACATCTGCACTGAGCTAAAGGTGAAAGCTGATGCTTTCAAGTAGCCGGACACTAATTCGGACGTTTTAAGAAATCCTGCAACAAACCATCAAACAGGCAAAGCGTCAATACAGCACTAATATCCAATCCTACTACACTGGCTCCGCCGCTTGTCGGATGTGGCAGGTCTTGCAAACTATCACGAATTACACAAGGGGAAACCCAGCCACGAGCTGCCCAGTGGCACGAGCCTACCAGATGAGCTAAATGCCTTTTCTCATTTCGATGCACGCAACACTGAACCATGAATGAGAGCACCAGCTGTTCCTGGATGACTGTGTGATCATTCTCCATAGCAGATGTAAAACCTTTAAAACAGGTTAACATTCACAAGGCCGAGGGCCAGACGGATTACCAGGATGCGTACTCAGAGCATGTACTGACCAGCTGGCAAGTGTCTTGACTGACACTTTTAACCTAGCCCCGACCCAGTCTGTAATACCCACATATTTCAAGCAGACCACCATAGTCTCTGTGCCCAAGAACGACAAGGTAACCAAGGAGATGCCCACATGGACTAACACCCTGACCTACTGGCTGCAGTTGCGCACCAGAGGCCAATACAGCAACGAGCAACTCTGTTCGATGTGGGAAGAGAGCGTGAAGACGTGCTAGCCAGTTAGTGGAAAGAGAGGTAAGGTCCACAGCCCACCTGTAGCTAGATTACAGAAAGATTATAGCTAAATAACTGATGCGGTTTTCATGCTCACATTCATTTCAAATCTATTTATCAAACAGAAACAGAAAGATTTGCTCTCTCATAGCAGCTAGCTCGCGGCAGTATTATTAGCTGGGTCGATGCTCGTCACTGAAATTCTATAGCCCAGCTGTCCATATAGCACACACTATTCAACAACAACAGACTGCCACGGTGGAGGATGAATTGCACTAACAAGGTGTCTTGTTTACACTGAAAACTCCTGCTGCAATGTAGTAGGATTTCAAAGTCTAGATCAATCAGCCCAGAATTGATTTCACCACTGAACCTTCCAAATATGCCATTTCATTTCACCAAAATGCTTTGACCTCAAGATTAATAATTCTCACCATGTAATTGTTTTGTACATTAGAAGCTACTAAGCCCCAGCTAGGCTATAGCCTACACTATTGCAGCTAACCCCACATTTCTTATCTTCCCTCTCAACTGCCTGAGGGGGCCCTCTACCTGACTGTATGAGGCCACCCCCTCCCACCTTGCTTGGAGCCTGTCCTTTGTCTGCCCTTCTGCCACCTTATTTCAAATGTGTTCAGAAGTTATTCTGTACAATTGACCATATTTGATTGTTTTTCTCCATTGATGTGATTATAACCCATAAGCTAGTGGTGACCTGGGATAACCTCACCCTTGAGACCACACCTAAGAGTTGAATTATTTTCCATAACTTACACACCGATCAAGGCTCTACGCTGAAACGTGTCTTCTGTGGTTTACACATAATAAAGACCTTTATACTTAAAAAAACAAAAACAAGACTGGACCTTGGATTCCTCAAACCATCCAACACTCGTGTTGGCCTGTGCCATGTCATGTGCTTGTTTGACAAGACAATACTATCACGTGATAAGATTTCAGTGTTCCACAAATAAACAATGTTTACTTAGTTGCATTTTCTATCAGTTATCACAATACTCTAATCAACTAGAGTAACAGGAGTAAATATACTCTAGTTTAAGGTAGGTTTCAACATGGCTATTTACCTAATTAAAACACACTTTGCTGCTGACAGACGGTATTAGAGACATCTAAACTCTAAGGGGAAATATGGTGTGCTCCCTAAGAAATGTACAGGAAAACTTGGAAAAATTGTTTTGAACGGTCATCCAACTCAGAATTCTAAGTCGGAAACTCAGGCATCTTTCTGACCTGAAGAACACTGATGTCATACCTTCACCTTATTCCCTCCTCAGAGTTCCCAGTAGTGTTCAAAGCACCAATAGTTCTTTACAATAACTATGAACTGGTTCTGGCACCAGGAGCCTGAGTAGAATGTACTCACGTGTGCACTGTGTGGGAGAGAGGTCATACATACAATGAGAACAGCTTGAGAGAGGCAGCCTTTCATACACACTCTATAGGGAACAAAATGGTGGTGGTGGAATAAATTAAACCACAAGACATTTATCATCGTTAAATTCAAAAAGCAATTGTTATTCATTACAGTTTACTACAGTAAAGAAAATGTAATGTAGGCTGCATGAGCACATCAAATGTTTCTTTCCATTTGGGCTCCCGAGTGGTGCAGCAATCTTGGAATGGATGCACGGTAGCCTACTAATAATAGGCATTGAAAGTGGGTTGCATCGAAATCTGTAAAATGTCAAACGCACCTGTCAATACAGTAACCAGCAGTTACCTCTCTGACCAAGGCTCTTCTCCCCCGATTGTTTTGCCGGGTGGCCAGCGCTAAGTCTTCGTGGATCCAAACGTCTTGCATTTAAGAATGATGGAGGCCACTGTGTTCTTGGGGATCTTCAATGCTGCAGAAATGTTTAGGTACCCTTCTCCAGTTACGTGCCTCGACACAATCCTGTCTCAGAGCTCTACAGGCAATTCCTTCGACCTCATGGCTTGATTTTTGCTCTGACATGCAATGTCAAAGGTGGAACCTTATATTGACAGGTGTGCACCTTTCCAAATCCTGTCCAAACAATCAAGTTATAGAAACTTCAAGGACGATCGATGGAAACAGGATGCACCTGAGCTCAATTTAGAGTCTCATAGCAAAGGGTCTGAATTCTTATGTAAATAAGGTATTTCTGTTTCATTTTTAATTAATTTGCAAATTTCTAAAAACCTGTTTTTGCTTTGTTATTATGTGGTATTGTATGTTGATTGATGAGGATGTGGAAAAAGTGAAAGGGTCTGAATACTTTCTGAATGCACCGTATGAGAACAAGATAAAGATGAGCTGAAACGCTAAAACAATAACACTATCTGGCCTAAAATTCACTCACTGCAAATCATTAAAAACAACACTGTTGGCTACTTCGAAGCAACATTATAACTCAAGAAGATCTAAATGTATATCACCAGTAAAACCTGAAAATCACCATTCACGATTGACAGTGAGAAATGTGAAGGGGACCACAAAACTGTTTTGTGAAGTAGGGATAAAAGTAACACGAGCAGAACGTGATCTGCACATACGCAGAAGCTTCGGGACTTTTAGTTATATGGGAAAAAGGTCCGGGAAAAGTCGGCCAACATAATATACTCTACATGACTAACATGGACCATCATGGTGGATAAAGCCATCCAATTCGCACTACAAGGGAGAAATTGTAACCATGTTCTATGAAACAAAAACATTTGCAAACTATGCATGGAAGTTGTTGATGTGCTATGTGAGCAAGTATTTCAGCGTGTCATCCACTAGTCTACTTTGAGAATGATTAGCTAGCTAACATTAAAACAGCTGGCTCGGTTACATGTTTCGTCACTTTATATCAAGTTCTGTATCACCTGTTAATTAACGGCCAATGTATAGAGGGCTCTTTCAAGACTGGTTACTTGTCTGGGCTATTGGATAGATAAGTATCCACTATTGACTTAATTTGAACAATAGATACGGGTGCTATTAACATAAATCTGTGTTGGAAACGCAAAGCTAGTTATCTGGCTACAAGTAGCTTAGTCAACCGTTATGAACAAATAATTAGGCTACCTAGCGTATAGTACCAACTGACAGCTAACGCTCGCCTGTAGTTTGTTGTGCCAGTTAACGCGTTAGCTAGTTCAAGAAACTATTTCTCTTTACCTATCGCTAACTCGTTTGCTTGTTAACATGTACAAACGGTGTGTAACTAACGTTAGCATAGCTACAGTAGCTAGATAGCTTACTAGCGAAACTAGATCGAATCCCCTTTTTAAACTAGCTAGTAACTAGTCACCTAAAACCTATATTAGACGCTAGCTAGCTGCTCTAGTTACAAGTTAGCTAGCATGTCTTAGCACACGTAGTTAAGGTTGTTTGCGTTGCTTATGCTTTCTTTATATATTTAGCTAACTAGCTAGTTACGGTACCTCGATGTCATTAACTAGCTAACATAACTAACACAGACAGCTGCCGAGTTAAGAAAGCTAAATAAGGTTAGCTAACTAACGCGAATGTCTTGATTTTTGGCGTTGGTTAACAAGTTAACTAGTTTGCTAACTGACACGTTAGCCGTTTAGCCAACGATAGCTACTGAAGGCTGGCTAGCTAACTTGCTTTTTCAAACTAACGTGCAGAACTGCCCACACTATCTACAACATTGGACACTGGACTGCAATGCGTGTCTTTTAATAATCTAAAACAATATTTTTCATAAAATACATAATAAACTTACTGGACAGCTTTAAATTCGAGCATCCAGACGAACTGCTCCCCGAGGCCTGCGGGACCCCGGTCTTTCCCGTGCTGCTCCCCACGGCAGCGGCTGATCCAGTGGATGCTGCAGTGGCTCCGGGAACACCTTGTGGCTCAGCAAACGAGCTAGTTCTGGGCCGCCCGCTGCCGCTCATATCTCTGTGCAAGGGTAGCGGGCGGGGGGCTAGGGATTCACTATTTATAGCCAAGTGAGTTTAAATGTTGCCTGTTTTGACTGCAAATGCAATAATCATTGAAAGACAGACAGAATTGACACCGTTCAGATGAGTCGTCCCTTGCACTGCCTGTCTGAGCTCGTAGATCGTATAAAACTGACAGATTACATTTCCTCCTGGGAAATGAAGTTCGACGTGGCTGCTGCTTCCCGTGTCTTTGAAAATACCTATAGAACTACACTACTAAAATAACGTTGCGTTTCACCAGAGGTGGCGCTCCGTCTGGGATTTCTACCGTGACTGTAATAATGATGTGTAAACAAAAGGGAGAACAGACATGGAAACTACAAATCCAATAATGTTTTAAATTAGAGGAGAGAAAGAGTAATCTCTGGAATCCTTGGGACGTCCGCACCCTAAATCCTGACCCAAACCCATAACCTAAACTGAACCATTTTACATTTTAATGGGGTTAAAGGTTAGGGTTTCAATGGGGTAGGGACATCCAAAGGGTTCGGTCCTTCACATGCCTCTGGTGGCCTCACAGCAGTTGTCTCCCCATTCTGACACCATTGTAGCAAATCCAGGGCGGTTCCTGACCGGGCCTCGAACCTGGGTGTCTGGTTCCCAAGGAATGCACACAATTCACAACAATGTTGTCAGAGGTGGCAAGTAACTCAAATGTAGTGCCTGGTGTCAATTAATGGATGATGCAAAAAGTGTCACCCAGGTATCTGAATGGTCTGGTACACCAACTGTAGTTTTAGATTAACGATCGTGAGATTATGAGTTCATATCGCCACCTGCCTTGGCAGGAAGGATCTTAACATTGTAATTGCAGTTAATTCCAGGTAATCCCACTTTAAGATGACTGACGGCACAGGTGTGAGATGTCTACTTGTGTATGGAAAATCAATTAACAAAGGGAATCTCAAAATACTGGTGATTTCACTTTGTGGAAGCAACCATAGTCGACTGTGTTGGGGAGTCACTGGTTGACGTTCACTGAATTCAGATTCTCTTCTAGTCATCCTTTCAATTATCAGTATGGGCTCACACCTTTAGGCAAAACATGGGGGTGTCTACATCCACATAGCATAAAGTAGTTCTTTGTTATTACAGACCTTACAGGGGTAATTCCGTTGGAATCTTGGGTCAGTTGTACAGAGATGGATTCCATTATACCAGCACACTCACATTCACTAATCTGACTCAGAACAAAGACAAAGGATATTGTGTTAGGTCTTTAATATTTTCAATATTTAGTTTTTTGTGTGTTTTGTTTAGAAATATTGCACATGGTCAACATGCCTGTTTATGAGCTCACACTCATCTCTCTCATTCTAAAATTCCTTCTCCAAAGTATGGACAGTTTATTTTAAGCACAATCATACAGTGTACACGCATACATGTGTGTGTATGTATGTCTGTGTGTTTGCGTGCGCACATGCATGTTCATGGAATCATTTCAGGCCTCACCTTTGCCAGATTCAACAAATCTTTGATAAATTCTATGTCTTTGATCTTGGACTATCTCATTAATATAACAAATCAAGATGTCATATAATAGTCCTTGTGACTGTAAAAATACTGCCTCTAGAATACGTGAAGAACATATGATTGATAATGTCTTATTGTATGGTATGTGAAGGAATCCGGGTGTGGCTGATTCCATACATGCATGTGCGCAAACACACACATCATCTATATGCACATATGGAAATATATATATATATTTTTTCACACATCCAACTGTATACAGAGAAATAAAGGTATATCCATAACTACCCCAACTCTTCCCAAAACAAGTGAAGAGGCAAAAAGTGCTATTTGAATTTCTTTGACTTTAGTTAGTTAGCTACGCTCTATCTCTTCAAATATAGTAATCTCAGATCATTCTTCTTATGCCATTGTTATTAGAATGGGTCTTCTGACTGTACTGTAAATATCTATGGCACCGACCCATATAACCCACCCATTCCAAATATCGTATTGCACCATTTAATAAGGAAAAAATAAAGTGGCAGAGAGGGAAGAGAGAGGGCTCCAGAGAATGCCCTACAGGGCTGGTCTAGGATCTGCTTTCCCTGAACTAAACCCTAACCAGAGCCATCCTGAGCTACATAACAGAACTGACCCTGGACCAGTGCTTAAGGGCACTTTCTAACAACACTTGGATAGAGGGGCAGTGAGAGGAAGCAAGGGGGGAAGGAAAGGGACTAGAAATGGAAGAGGGGGATTGATAACAACAAGGTTATTTCTATGAAACAATCTCTAAAAACAATACTTTCCTGATTTAAGTTGCAGTCACAAGACCACACATTGTGCAAACACCTGATTTCAACGTTTAAAAACAAACTGCCTGCCCCCTCCTCTATGTGTCTACTGAGAAGTCATGGGAGAGGGGAAATGGCCCAAAGTAAAATTTAAAAGAGGGCTCGCGTGGGCTGTTTCAAAACCCCTTTTATATAAGTTTATGCTGGAGAAACACCAATAAGAGCCACGAGAGAAAACAGGCCACATAAAACGTGTTATTTCCACTGCAACAATAAAAGATAAAACAACATATCCACTGTGTGACTACTAGAAGTTGATTCAATATCCACTTTTGCTTGTGAACTGTCACTTGGGAGCCAAGTGAGCCATGTCACATCATCTGCTTCCGGTGTCCTTGGTGGAATCCGCAGCCTCCACTCGAGTTGACCAATGAATGGACCATCGTCTCGTTCAGCCTTTCTCTTTGCTCTGTTACAGCCAACCATTGTTGAGTTTGTTGCTTTGTCACGCATCACCCTTCAATCTTTACATATTTCATATCTCATAATGGCGTCCACAAGGGGGGAAACCCCAATATACAACATCCTCTCCAGCCAACAGGTACTCAACCTGTCTGTGACAGTGATAACTGATTGGGCCAGGGATTGGGTCAATTGTCACACTGAGTCCCGCCTCCCTTTATCGGGAGCCAATGGTATCCATGCTTGACTCACTTTCTTCAATCGCTAAAAACTGTGCAGGCCAATGGCTTGGTCAGGCGAATGTTGAGTAGACTGATAGACTGTGTGTGTGAGTCCATTTCAGTGCTGTCTGTTGTTGCAGCATAGAGGGGAATTTCAGTGGAGGTTACATTTGGATACATCCCAACCACTGTGCTGAGGAGTGGAGGGAGGGAAGTCAAGTTAATGGCAAACTGCATCCGCACAAATTGTTACAACGTGCCGTTGTGTATGGTCATCTTTCGTGTGACAGTGCTTGTGACTGCCACCCAAGAGTAACAGTCTGCGTTGGTGGGGTGCGCGTGTATGTGCGAGAGAAACAGAAAGAATTGTGTGTACCACAGAATGTTCTGTATCAAACTACAAATGTGCTGAGAGTACGGCCAGTACAGAACTGTGCCGACGAGATACTGAAGCCCTGTTACTACATGTACAAGGACATGCAGTGCGTCACAACAACACTCTCTCTCTCTTTTGTCACTTTCTCTGCATCTACTCCATTCTCTTGTTTTTCTCCTTCTTTCCATCCCTCTTTCTTTCCATTCCTACAATTTACCCAAACTCCTGGGCTCCTCGGGACTCCTCCCTCTTTCTCCGGGCTCCGTCCCTGTACCATCTCGAGTGTTAGTATTTGAGGAGCCGTTGGAGGCGGAGGTGGAGTCTGTTGACCCCGGGACCCCTGTTGTTGACCCGCCAGGCTCAGAGATTCCAGGGGTTCCAGGTGTGGCTGTCTGCATGATCTTCTGCCTCACTTCCCTGATCTTCAGCTGCAGACACCCCTTGGAGGGAAAGGTGTCTGAGTAGCGCGCCTGGAAGGCTGCAGTGGCCTGGGCTAGAGGAGGAGAGGAGGGAAAGCAGATGAGCCCTTTGAAGGAAAGAATTGCAGTGCAGCATTCGCGTGGTTGTATCAGAGACTAGTTGGTTGTAATCTGGTCTTGCTCAACCGCAAAGCCAGTATACAAAGTGACCAATGAGCGTAAACAATTCTGCTACATCAGTCAATGAGAGAAGCAGATGGTGACGGGTGGCTACCTGAAGGGAAGAACCCGTGTTCCTGGAAGAGCTGCATGACAAGAGCCCTGCGCTGGTCCAGAGTCCTCCGGAGAGAGGAGTACGGCACTCTGTCCATCTCCCCCAAGACATCCTCAGACTCAGCAACTAGAGAGGGATACATGAGATGCGAGAGAGATGAGAGGAGAGAAGAGAGGGGAAAAGATGGTGATTGAGAGAAGTGAGGGATGAGAGGGAGATGAGAGGAGTGAGTAACATGAAGAGGGAGTGAGAGGAGAGAAGGGTGATTGAGAGAAGTGAGAGAATGGAAGAATGGAGAAAAGAAAGTTATGTTTGAGAAAAGAATGCAAGGAGGAAGGGAGTAACTAAAGAAAAAGCTATTGGGGTCTACCAAAAGTAGTGCACTATGTAGGGAATAGGGTGCCATTTAGGACACAAGCCATAACCTATGACAGACTGTCATACACTCCACACTATTTACCAGCTCTGTCAAAGGTGAAGATGTCCCCCTCACACTTGACGTCGCTCTTGGGTGTGTTGGGTTCCGAGCTGCAGCTGGAGAGACGGCTCCGAGCTGCAGTCTTCCTCCTGGGAGAGCTGGGGTCCTCTGCAGACGAGTCCAGGTCTGAAGGGGAGGAGGAAGAGAAGTAGAGGAGGAAGAGAAGAGAGGAAGAGGAGGAGGAGGAAGAGAAGATGAAGGGGAGGAGGAAGAGAAGGGGAGAGGAAGAGAAGGAGAGGAAGAGAAGAGGAGGAGGAACAAAAGAGGAGAGGAAGAGGAGAGGAAGAAAAGGGGAGAGGAAGAGAAGAGGATGATACAGAAGAAGGGGAGGAGGAGGAAGACAGAGAAAGAGGAGGGGAGGAAGAAGATACAGAGGAAAAGGAGGTGGTGGTGAGTGAGTGAAGAAAGAGGAGGCAGAAATAGAATGAAGAGAAGGGAACGTTTTTAAGAATAATATTATAATGTATTTCTGGTCTTGACGGAGGAAAGAAATCCGTTCAAATTCATTTTAGTGGCTGTGCTAGATTCTTAATACATTTTCTTTTGAATATGTATCTCTCCCTAGTCATGCTTGTTTCAAGATATGGCTTAAACTTAAACCTCCAAGCCCAAATCTTGAGACTGACCAAGACAGCAGGGAAGATTATTGGTATGACACTTCCCTCCTCTCTTCAGGACATTTTCCAGGAGACCATCATTAGACAGGCCAGAAAGGTCATATCGGACCCCACACATGCACTGAACAGAGTTCCAGCTGATGCCATCTACGAGGCGTTATATGGTGCCTATATGCAGGCTGAACAGATATACATATTCACTTGTCCCCGAGGCAGACGTGGGAGATGGCAATGACGGACTGGACCTTAAAGGGATACTTCGGGAATTTTGGCGAAGAGGCCCTTTATCTACTTCCCCAGAGTCAGATGAACTCGTGGATGCCATTTTTATGCCCCTTGTGTCCAGTATGAAGGAAGTTGGAGGTAGTTTCGCGAGCCAATGCTAACTGGCGTTAGCGCAATGACTGGAAGTCTATGGGTATCTGTGACTAGGTGGAACTGCCACCTAGTCACAGCCTTGCCTGACATGAGCTTATTAACTTTTTGTGTGGGTGGGGAGGGTGGTGTATGACGGGGTGTTATTCTCAATTGATTCTATGTATTTCTGTATGCATGTGGAAGAGGCTGCACTCTCTAATGTCCAAGTCAAATTTCCACTTGGGGACAATAAAGTATATCATATCAATAATGTTAGAGATTGAATTTGTATAGAGGACAGGCTAAATTTGTAAACACATTTTTCATTTTTAATGCTATCTCTCTGTCTCTCTCTCACCTGTGGAGTTCCTCCTCTTCTTCCGGTAGCTGCCCAGTATGGCTCGGGGGGAAGTGGCCAGACTCTGGAGGGTGGGAGAGGGCAGCACCTCTTCTGGTCTGAACTCTGGCAGCTCGGCAAAGCGCTCCTCGAAATAGGACCCAGACAGGACCCTGGTACAGTTGAAATATAGTTAGATTTTATGAGACCCATTTTGGGATCGAACCGTACCCGACTCCACGAGGGAGCTAAAAAGGGCTTAGCCCCCTCACTTCAAAGGTGTGCCTCCTCAGTTTTTCTGAAAGGTATCAGCACAATGGACAGAGCGCGCCGCGGTGTGTGTAGGGGGGCTATGTAAAGCCACTGAGGCGGTCAGGTGTGACTCCTATGGGTTTCCATAAAAAGTGTGAAAAAAACACTTCTCATCTCTGGTAGGCTAAGTGAATAAAGTGATAATATTTGTAATCTGTAATATTTGATTTTGATTTATAAAAGACGGGGTCAAGTTTACCGGTCGGGTGCCATATTAAATGCTGAAATGTCTCCTGGCTCCTCTGCTGTTCCTAAGGGGGGGGTCACAAGTCCATTATTTTGGGTAGTGTGTGCCTTTAATGTGGGTGGATAGAAATACTGAACGGTAATGATATCAGTTGCAGGGAGAATGACCACTGTTACGTCCTGACAATGTTTATGAGGTTACTGCTTATGAATGAGGAAGGTGTCTTCAGCATCATCAAATATGTTGAGACCAGAATAAGGAGAGGGGTGTGTGGCGAAGAGGTGCTACAGCCACGTCCCTCTCCACTATTGCACACTGACTCGCGCCAATTCTGCCGCACTATTTGTTTTATAGTGTCAACTGTTTGTCAATGTTTAGCAATGCCCTGTGAAATATACACGAGTGTACAACATTTTAGGAAGACCTTCCTGATATTGAGCTGCACCACTCCTTCTGCCCTCAGGACAGCCTCAATTCGTCAGGGCATGGACTCTACAAGGTGTCGAAAGCGTTCCACAGGGATGCTGGCCCGTGTTGACTCCAATGCTTCCTACAGTTGTGTCAAGTTGGCTGGATGTCCTCTGGGTGGTGGACCATTGATACACACGGGAGACATTTGAGAGTGAAAAACCCAGTAGGGTTGCGCCAGGCACCTACTACCATACCCCGTTCAAAGGCACTTAAATACCCCGCTCAAAGGCACTTAAATACCCCGCTCAAAGGCACTTAAATACCCCGCTCAAAGGCACTTAAATACCCCGTTCAAAGGCACTTAAATACCCCGTTCAAAGGCACTTAAATACCCCGCTCAAAGGCACTTAAATACCCTGCTCAAAGGCACCCTAAATACCCCGTTCAAAGGCACTTAAATACCCAGCTCAAAGGCACTTAAATACCCAGCTCAAAGGCACTTAAATACCCCGTTCAAAGGCACTTAAATACCCAGCTCAAAGGCACTTAAATACCCGGTTCAAAGGCACTTAAATACCCCGCTCAAAGGCACTTAAATACCCCGTTCAAAGGCACTTAAATACCCCGCTCAAAGGCACTTAAATTCCCAGCTCAAAGGCACTTAAATACCCCGTTCAAAGGCACTTAAATACCCCGTTCAAAGGTACTTAAATACCCCGTTCAAAGGCACTTAAATACCCCGCTCAAAGGCACTTAAATACCCTGCTCAAAGGCACTTAAATACCCCGTTCAAAGGCACTTAAATACCCCGCAAAAAGGCACCTAAATACCCTGCTCAAAGGCACTTAAATACCCCGCTCAAAGGCACTTAAATACCCCGTTCAAAGGCACTTAAATACCCCGTTCAAAGGCACTTAAATACCCCGCTAAACGACACTTAAATACCCTGTTCAAAGGCACTTAAATACCCAGCTCAAAGGCACTTAAATACCCAGCTCAAAGGCACTTAAATACCCCGCTCAAAGGCACCTAAATACCCTGCTCAAAGGCTCTTAAATACCCCGCTCAAAGGCACTTAAATACCCCGTTCAAAGGCACTTAAATACCCCGTTCAAAGGCACTTAAATACCCCGTTCAAAGGCACTTAAATACCCCGTTCAAAGGTACTTAAATACCCCGTTCAAAGGCACTTAAATACCCCGCTCAAAGGCACTTAAATACCCTGCTCAAAGGCACTTAAATACCCCGTTCAAAGGCACTTAAATACCCCGCAAAAAGGCACCTAAATACCCTGCTCAAAGGCACTTAAATACCCCGCTCAAAGGCACTTAAATACCCCGTTCAAAGGCACTTAAATACCCCGTTCAAAGGCACTTAAATACCCCGCTCAACGATACTTAAATACCCTGTTCAAAGGCACTTAAATACCCAGCTCAAAGGCACTTAAATACCCAGCTCAAAGGCACTTAAATACCCCGCTCAAAGGCACCTAAATACCCTGCTCAAAGGCTCTTAAATACCCCGCTCAAAGGCACTTAAATACCCCGTTCAAAGGCACTTAAATACCCCGTTCAAAGGCACTTAAATACCCCGCTCAACGACACTTAAATACCCCGTTCAAAGGCACTTAAATACCCTGCTCAAAGGCACTTAAATATCCAGCTCAAAGGCACTTAAATACCCAGCTCAAAGGCACTTAAATACCCCGTTCAAAGGCACTTAAATACCCAGCTCAAAGGCACTTAAATACCCAGCTCAAAGGCACTTAAATACCCCGTTCAAAGGCACTTAAATACCCCGCTCAACGACACTTAAATACCCCGTTCAAAGGCACTTAAATACCCTGCTCAAAGGCACTTAAATACCCAGCTCAAAGGCACTTAAATACCCAGCTCAAAGGCACTTAAATACCCCGTTCAAAGGCACATAAATACCCCGCTCAAAGGCACTTAAATACCCAGCTCAAAGGCACTTAAATACCCAGCTCAAAGGCACTTAAATACCCAGCTCAAAGGCACTTAAATACCCCGTTCAAAGGCACTTAAATACCCCGTTCAAAGGCACTTTTTTGTCTTGCCTGTTCACCCTCTGAATGGCACACATACACAATCCATGTCTCAATTGTCTCAAGGCTTAAAAATCCTTCTTTAACCTGTCTCCTCCCCTTCATCTACACTGATTCACGTGGATTTAACAAGTGACATCAATAAGGGATCATAGCTTTCACCTGGTCAGTCTATGTCACAGAAAGAGCAGGTGATCTTAATGTTTTGTACACTCAGTGTATATTTATCATTGAAGTTATTATTAATGTCTACATATTCCCCCATTAATTCAGAATGTTTGGTTACGGAAATGCTGATAATTCATTCAATATAATATATATTCATACCATTCTCATTCTCCAAAAGGAAACGTTGTTTGGAGAGCTCACAAACTACACAACACTTGTGATAAAGAACTTTTGGTTTATTTAATTGCATTTACCAGTTTACTGTCAATTTCTTCATTGTCTTTGTTTTGGAGAGCATGAGTCCGGTTTCTCCGTCATGTTTAATGTTGTGTGAACGTGCGCGCTTTAGCGTGCATACAGCGCATTCTGAAAGTATTCAGACTCTTGACCTTTTCCACATTTAGTTACGTTACAGCCTTATTCTAAAAATGGATTCAATGACGTTCTGTCCTCATCAATCTACACACAATACCCCCATAATGAGGAAGCGAAAAACAGGTTTACCGTATTTACATAATTATTCAGACCCTTTGCAATGAGACTTGAAATTGAGCTCAGGTGCATCCTGTTTCCATTGATCATCCTTAAGATGTTTCTACAACTTGACCTGTGGTGGACATACCTGGCCTGCGTGCTGAGAATAGGACTGGCCAAATGTATTTAAGTGGCCATTTGGGGATGTTCTAGTTAGTTCACGTTATGGTAACTCAAGGGGAGGTTGTATTTGAGCCTGGTAGACCGGTTTTGCCTGATGAGATAATTTTTTGTATATATATATATATATATATATATATATATATATAATATATATTTGTAAATACCACCGTCATCTTTCAAAACACCCGCGCTGTGTAAATAAATCCAACACTCATTTGCACTTCTACCTGCCTGCCCCCTGAATATTTGGCCTTACGACTGCTAGAAAGCCCCTATTTTACGCTGATACAGCGCAGCAGAGAGAGGGTCGATTTCCAACCTGTCACTTCTAAAGCGCTCAATGATCTCGGAGCCTCTGCATGTGAACGTTATGTTTATTGTGGTGTAGTGTGATATAAGCAGAATTCAATACAATTCCAATGCAAGACCCCCCCCCCCCCCCCCCCCCCCCACAGAAATGTAGCCCTCTCGCCGATTACAACTGCCCCCTTAGTCACTTTATCCTGGCGCCGGGTTTGGATCGAACCCTCAATGTTACTGATGTAGCAACAAGCTCCAACCAACTGATTCCCTGGCTACATAATCTTCTCCAATTGGTCATAACTGTCAACTGTCAATACACGTTTACTGTCAACTATGGTAACGTTTTCATTTCCTCCCATTACTCCCTCCCCCAATCCCTGCCACTTACTTGTCAATGGAGTCTGAGGGCTTTCTGAGTGGCGGAGGGCGGAATTTGGTCTTCTTGGCTGAGGGGGGTGCGTCCCTGTCAGTCTGTGGGGCAGGCGGAGGAGTGTCCTGTCCTGTGGGAGGGTGGGGAGGTTCCCTCGGTCCAGCCTGGAGAGAGAGAGGGAGAGAGAGAGAGAGAGAGAGAGCGAGATAAATAATAAGGAAGGATCAGTAACCATACCAGCAGCCTCGTCCTTGATCAGTGTTTGCGATAATTGTTTGCATCGCAATAATCGTTTGCAGGACGACTAACAAATGAATTGCATTGCTTTTGTAATATCTATAGAGTCGTCTCTTACCCCTTTGCTGTGGCCCTCGTTGCCACTGTCCCCTTTGTTGTGGCCCTCATGGGGCCAATCATCTGTCTCCCTGGACCTCTCTGGTTCAGGTGTCCCACATTCCATCTTTATCCACCTCTCCCTCTCTCCATCCACGTCTGTCTGTTTCTCTTTGGCATAATCTCTGGCATCGTCCGTGTTCTCTTCTTTCACGTGGCTGGCTCGACCACCATTTTCTTCACTCCCTGCAGGAAAAGACACGACAGTGGCTCATGATTCCTAGTAAAAATACACTACATGACCAAAAGCACCAGCTAGTTGAACATCTCATTCCAAAATAATGAGCAGTAATATGGAGTTGGTTCCCGCTTTGCTGCTTTAACAGCCTCCACTCTTCTGGGAAGACTTTCCACTAGATGTTGGAACATTGCTGTGGGGACTTGCTTTCATTCAGCCACAAGAGCATTAGTGTGGTCGGGCACTGATGTTGGGCAATTAGGCCTGGCTCGCAGTGGGCGTCCTAATTCATTCCAAATGTGTTCAATGGGGTTTTTATGTCAGGGCTCTGTGCAGGCCAGTCAAGTTCTTCCACACTAATCTAGACAAACCATTTCTGTGTGGACCTTGCTTTGTACACGGGGAATTATCATGCTGAAACAGGAAAGGGCCTTTCCCAAACTGTTGCCACAAAATTGGAAGCACAGAATCGTCTAGAATGTCATTGTATACTGTAGTATTAAGATCTCCCTTCACTGGAACTAAGGAGCCTGAAACATGAAAAACCATTATTCCAGACCATTATTCCTCTTCCGCCAAACTTTACAGTTTGCACTATGCATTGGGGCAAGTAGCGTTCTCCTGACATCCGCCAAACCAAGATTCGTCTGTCGGACTGCCTGATGGTGAAGGGTGATTCATCACTCCAGAGAACGCATTTCCACTGCTCCAGAGTCCAATGGCAGCAAGCTTTACACCACTCAAGCTGACGCATAGCATTGCACATGGTGATCTTATGCTTGTGTGCGGCTGCTCAACCATGGAAACCCACTTCATGAAGGTCCCGACAAACAGTTCTTGTGCTTACGTTGCTTCAAGAGGCAGTTTGGAACTCAGTAGTGAGTGTTGCAACCGAGGACAGACAATTTTTATGTGCAACGCATTCTGTGGGCTTGTGTGGCCTATCACTTTGCAGTTGAACCGTTGTTGCTCCTAGACATTTCCACTTCACAATAACAGCACTTACAGATGACAGGGACAGCTCTAGCAGGGCAGAAATTTGAAATGTCCACATACTTTTGTATATATAGTCTATATAGTAGCATAGCTAGTTATAAAAGAGGCAACTATAGCAGAAGAGGCCATAAGCAGAGAAGTGAGGAGAGGAGAGATGAAGGTAAGAGAGGAGGAGGGGAAAGGGTACAGAGTGAGAGTGAGGGCAGGCGGACTACAGTTTTGACCTACCTGTTGGTGTGTTGCTGCTGGACGTACCCATTGAGTTAGCACCGGGTTTGCTATGTGCCTCGACATCCTCTGTCATCTTTTCTTTCTTTATGCTCTCTTTCTTTATCTGTGTCTTGGTCTTCCTTTGGGCCTGGCCCTCCAGCTGTGGCTTGTGCTCCATCTCTGCAGTCAGGTGTGGCATTCCCTCTTCATGTGACAGAGTCACGTCCTTTGAACCCTGGACGCCGACAGCTGAGCGTGATGATTGGCCGGACACTTCTTGAACCAAATTGGGGGGCACAGAGGTCATGGAAACCCCATCTGGCGCCAGGGTGATGTTCTGGTCCGGGTAAATGGCGGTGAGGAGTTGACGTCCAGTCCCCGGGGCTCCAGGGGAAAGGGCTGGGGCTAGCCAGGGTGGTTGGCCCGCTACGAGAGGGTGCACAAGGGCTTGGCCAGCCGGGGCGATGGCGGTGAAGCCCAGGGTAGTCAGGGACGATGGCAGATAGGCGGGGCCTGAAGAGGGAGGGGCCTGGCCTGTTGCCGTGGAGACCCCTCCGGTACCTGATTGGACATAAGTGATCCTAGAGTAAAGGAGAGCCAAAAAGCAGGAGGGTCAGCTATGTACACATTGTTCTGATGAAGGTCAATTGGCAAAGGCACAGACACAATAAACTAAAAGTCTGCAGAGGTTCTCTTGTCATTAAAACCACGTGAAAGTAATAGTGGGACATATACACTGAACAAAAATAAAATGCTACTTGCAACAATTTCAAAGATTTGACTGAGTTACAGTTCATTTGAAGAAATCAGTCAATTGAAGTAAATTCATTAATCTATGGATTTCACATGACTGGGAATACAGATATGCATCTGTTGGTCACAAATACCTTTAAAAAAAGGTAGGGGCGTGGATCAGAAAACCAGTCAGTATCTGGTGTGACCACCATTTGCCTCATGTTGTGCAACTCCTTTGCATAGAGTTGATCATGCTGTTGACTGTGGCCTGTGGAATGTTGTGCCACTCCTCTTCAATGGCTGTGAGAAGTTGCTGGATACTGGAGGGAACTGGAACACGCTGTGTTTTACGTGGATCCAGAGCAATGGGTGAGCTGTCTTCTCAGTATGCAGGCCATGGAAGAATTGGGACATTTTCAGCTTCCAGGAATTGTGCCCAGATCCTTGCGAAATGGGACCGTGCATTATCATGCTGAAATATGAGGTGATGGCGGCGGATGAATGGCACAACAATGGGCCTCAGGATCTCGTCACTGTATCGCTGTGCATTCAAATTGCCATCTATAAAATGAAATTGTGTTCGTTGTCCGTAGCTTATGCCTGTCCATACCATAACCCCACTGCCACCATGGGGAACTCTGTTCACAATGTTGACATCAGCAAATCACTCACCCACACGACGCCATACATGTGGTCTGCGGTTGTGAGGCCGGTCGGACATACTGCTAAATTCTCTAAAACGACGTTGGAGTCGGGTTATGGTAGAGAAAGGAACATTAAAATCTATGGAAACAGCTCTGGTGAACATTCCTGAAGTCAGCATGCCGACTGCACGCTCCCTCAAAACTTGAGACATCTGTGGCATTGTGTTGTATGACAAAACTGCACATTTTAGAGTGGCCTTTTATTGTCCCCGGCACAAGGTGCACCTGTGTAATGATCATGCTGTTTAATCAGCTTCTTGATTTGCCACACCTGTCAGCTGGATCTATTATCTTGTCAAAGGAGAAATGCTCACAAATTTGTGCAAAAAATGTGAGAAAAAGAAGCTTTTTGTGCATATGGAAAATGTATTGAATCTTTTATTTCAGCTCATGAAACATGGGACCAACACTTTACATGTTGCGCTTATGTATATTTTTGTTCAGTATAATATACTGCATAATCAGACATTTCTCGTAGGTTAAAGTGAGTACCTTGTTGGAGGCGAGGTTAGCAACACGGTCTGAGTGGGTGTGATGCCCGAAGTCATCACAGTGGCTGTTGCCATGGATACAGGGAAGGGACTCCCAGGAAGCACTGCTCCAGCAGAGTGGACATTTGTCTGGACCATCGGCATGGGGGCGATCTGGATAATCTGTGCAGGATAACACACACATCAACAGGTCAGCCAAGAGGCTAGTGGTCCCCATGCATCAGCTGCTTGGAGCATGGGTTGTGTGTCATTATTCCCGCAGTAACAACACATTTATTCGGAGAGTTGCTGTTATATTGTATGTAATGCTTGTGTGTAATAATCGCTACCTTGCTTCCTGGTAGAGCACCATTTTGCACAGGAAGGGGAGGAGCCACCAGGCAGCTGGGCTGAGGAGGAGTAGAGCCAGTTCTCACTGTTGCCATGGGAACCAACATCTTGCTCTGCAAGACTGGAGACTGGGCTTGGACTGGTGAGAGAGAGAGAGAGATGTTGGTTTAGGTAACACTGTGTTGACATGATAACCAATGACAACCATAAGGTGATGAATCTCTCACTGACAGGTAACATTAAAGTGCTAGACTAAACAGAGGGTTACACTTATTCGGGGCTTGAAGGAGCATTCAACTAACTTCCCCCCCAAAAATAAAACTTAGACTTGTGAATTTTGGATGGTCGTAAACATATCCCCTTGTATATAACAAAGTATCCTCCCCTTTTCCATCCCTGTCGACCAATCTCTCCTCTCTCTCACCTCTTTCTCCAGGGCTGACCCCTCCCACTGTGGCATATCTTATTTCCACTCCTGCCCCCGAATGTATTCCATTGGCCAGGGAGACATGTGTGGGCGGAGTGGAGGGCAGCGTGCAGACGCCGGTTGGCTGCTGGGTTAGCTGGGGGGAGGGGGTCTTGGGGATGGCGCTGACAGATGACAGGGTGGGCAGGATATACTGCACCTGGGTGAGGCCAGGGTTGGCACCGCCAGGGGGGGTGAGAGAACCGGCAGGAAGGAACTGGGGCTGCAGCAGGGGGAGGGGGAAAGGTAGGGTGCTGTGGGTGGAGCTTAAGAGAGGCTGAGGCGGGGCTATAAGCTGTATAGACTGGTTGGGGAAAGCACCTCCCAGCACTAGACTGGTGACCTGCAACCCCCCCGGACCCACACTCACAGGATTTGAAGAGGACGAGGACAAGTACCCACCCCCTGCTGTGAAAGGCCCGCCTCCTGTTCCCGATCCTCCAATCAGAAGCATGGCTTTCTTCTCCCCAGGCAGGGCACTGAGGGCAATGGAGCCTTCCATTGGCTTGCTGGCGATGGGGATGGGCATGCTGGTGATGGGGCATACCATGTTGGTCACCACGGTGGGGGCCATCCGGACTGCACCGAGCACCTGGGTGAGTCCATAACCCAGAGCAGGGGTCGAGGTGATGGGCGCCGATCCAGGGATGGAATTAGAAGGAACGTGCCCCCCTCCACCCCTTCCTCTTTTGGATTCTCCACTTCCCTCTTCTCCTCCCTCCATCCCTCGTTTTCTCTTCCTCTCAGAGCTCTCTCCGGCGCTCCCCCTTGTGTCCCCCTTGGTAGAGTCGGAGTGGGAGTCAGCGTGGGAGGTGTTGGTGGAGGAGGGGAGAGAGGAACGGACCACTGGCTGGAAGGCTTGCTGGAGGGGGAGAGATCAAAGAGAAATGTTAACTAAGGTTCCTCCTGAATTAACTCTCTTAGTGCACCAATGTAGAATTTTAACTGGATCAGACTCACACCACCTTAGCATGGGTGAGAAGAAACAGTAGGAATCGAATCTACTAGATATCTGTTCAGTAGGACAATGCTACTTCATTTGGCAGCTCCATTACCCATGAAATCTAAATTGTACCTAGTTAATAGCATCTACAGTCCAAAAGGCTAAAGAGGCTATACGGCTAAACGTGTAGAGTACCTGTCCATCCGGCTCATCCTCGTCACTGTCAGTCACCCTCTCTTTACACTTGAGGTCTATGGATCCTTCAGGGCACGAGTCCTCTGGACATAAAGAGGAAGCAATAGGTCCAATCAGATGTGACAAGACAGTAATGAAACAATAGGGTGCGTGCCATTAAAAATGGACGAATATGAGACAGACAACCAACATCCCAGCTAGGGGGAAATTAGTTATCTGTGAGATTATTCCTGTTGTAAAACATCTACAGACTACATGTGCAAGACATTGAGGAGCCATAGAACAGGAACAGTATTAAAACCGTAGAAACAGAATAGGGAATCTATTCTATTTCTATGAATGCGACAGTGGATGTCATAGAGATCCTATTAAATTACTAGAGGAGCTATGTCATTAACCCTCAAAGTTCCAGAAAGGGATGATAATGGCAGCCATTTTGGTCAGGGAGAAATCCAAACCAGTCTAATTGGAATGAATGGCAGTAGAGGCATACATGTAGGTGATGAATTTCCTACATTTATTTTTTAAATTCTAATTCCTAATTCTATGGTAGCCACACTAAGGGTGCATTTGTAAATTCACTCTAGCTATCTACTCCGATTTTAGAGCACTCTCGTCCTAGTGTGCCAGAGCACAGAATAACTGATGAACTTACGAATGCGCAACACAGTAAAAGTGTTGTCAGTAAAAGTTGTAATTCAATTGTTGCAAGCAGCACAGTCACAGTCACCAACCCTCTAGAGTAAAATGGCCAGAGTGAGGTGTTCTCTCATTTGTGTCTGGAAGTAGCTAGCAAGCTAGCCAACTATAGCCAGTTAGCTTGGGTGCTTGACTGCACTGAAAGTGTGAGCTCTGAAAGCTCCGAGAGCGAAACGCTCTGAATTTACAAACGCCCAGAGCACACTATGGCACTCCAGAGCCAATTTACTAACACCCCCTAAATATGACTGTGACCTCACCCATGACATCATCGTCCCCCTCTTCCTCACAGATAACCATGCGCTCCTCGTCGCTGGTCACGTCCTCGCTGGCCCCACACTGTGCCAGGGAGAGAGTAGGGGGGTGGCTGTGGAACGAGCCGGTCTCTTCTAGGCACAACTGGGTGAGAAATGCAGAGCCAGAAGTTAGCTCCACGGCCCCATTGGCCGCCGTGCATCACCTGGGTGTGGGCGCCATACATTGGTAGTAAAAGTGGGTGAGTTCCCTTCTTACTATGCTAAGTGCTTTGAGATATACTGTAATGCAGTCTGTTAGTGTAGAACTACTACTAAACAGAGAGAGAAGAAAGATGGAAAAAAAGATGAAGAAAAGACTAAACAAAAAGGATAAGCAGTGGAAAATGGCGCACAAAACAGGTCGAACAGAAGAAAACGGGATGCCACTAACTATATCAGTCCTGTACCTTCTCCACATCTCTGGCCCGCTCCCTCCTCTCCAGGCTGTGTACTGCACTATAGGAGAAGGCACGGGTGCGAGGGAGCTGGCCACTGTAGTCCCCCACATGATGCTCAGAACCCCCAGGCCAGCCCGGGCCTGCCGTACCCTTCAACTCCATGCCCTGAGACACTGACTCGGGCTCTATGGAGAAGGTGGAGAAAGAGTCTTAGTAAAATCACATACACATTAAACAAGGCTGGTTTTCCGGACACACATTAAACGTAGTGCTGGACTAAAAAGCACTTTCAATGGAGATTCTCAATTGAGCTTGCCATTTCGTCCAGTGTCCGGGAAACAGGCCAATAGCGTACAATGCACGCAAGACATTTAAAAAGAGTAAACGCACTCATACAAGCACACAATCACACAATTACACACAACCAAGATGATTCAAAATAGCTTGTACAAGCACAGGGAAAAACAAACCCACCCACACGCACCCTCAGAGGAGTGGAGCACAGACACATACCAATAAGTAGGTAACACTTTTCATTACAGTCCTCTCTCACTACTATGTACATGTTCTTGTAAGTAAAGTGTAAGACCTTAAGATGATAAATAAACATACACAAATGCGCACACACCTATGGTGAAAAGACACACACACACACCCACACACACACACACACACACCCACACACACACACACACACACACACACACACACACACACACACACACACACACACACACACACACACACACACACACACTGACCTGCGCTCTCCGACATGCTCCTCTCGCGTGCCTCTTTGGCCCCCGGGGTCCCTCGGCCCTCAGAGATAGACTTCCTCCTGTCCTTGTTGCACCACTTCCAGTCTGGGTGGGCCCTGAAGTGAGCCTCCTTCACCTGGGAGGGAGGAATGGAGGGAGGGAGGAATGGAGGGAGGGAGAATGGAGTCAGTCAAAAGGAGTCATAACATGAAAAGGATAGAAGGAAGGACATAAAGAAAACCGAATATCCTATTCCCCGGTTCAGTCCTTGAGTGTATTGAAAGGCACAATAAACAGCATCATCTTTTGATATAAACATAATCATTATTCCCAGATCAGTTTGTGCTGTATGGTCTATGTACCAATGATGTGCATAAACCCTGGATTGCTGATGCTATGTATTGGCCATTGAGAGGCTTTGAAGCCACCGGTCGGCCATATTGGCACTCCCCCAGTAGGAGCAGTCCTCCATAGGAATGAATGGAATTATACAGTTCAAGAACAAAACTACATTTATTTAAGTATTTTTTTTGCTGTAGTGGGACAGTAACATTAGAACTCTCTTTTAAAAAATGACAATTAAAAAAATAATTAAAAATAATAAAAATGTTATATTTAGCTAACATAATATAATTTAAAAGTATGCATTAGGGTGTCTGTAATAGAATAAACATGCAAAAAATGAATGTAGACATTAATAAATGCATTTCTATAGCTTCCAAAATCTTTTTTACACTGGAGGAGAAACCAAGATGACTGCGCAGTGGCTTCAATACAGCGCCCCCTGTCAGTCATAAAGGGTTTATATACAGTGCCTTGGAAAGTATTCAGACCCCTTCACATTTTGTTATGTTACAGCCTTATTCTAAAATGGATTAAATAAATAGAAATCCTCTGCAATACCCCATAATGGCAAAGCGAAAACAGGTTTATAGAAATGTTTGCAAACTTATAAAAAATTAAAAACAGAAATACCTTATAAGAATTCCGACCCTTTGCTATGAGACTCGAAATTTGAGCTCAGGTGCATCCTGTTTCCATTGATCATCCTTGATGTTTCTACAACTTGACTGGAGTCCATCTGTGGTAAATTCAATTGATTGGACATGATTTGGAAAGGCACACACCTGTCTATATAAGGTCCCACTGTTGACAGCGCATGTCAGAGGAAAAAACTAACCATGAGGTCGAAGGAATTGTCAGTAGAGATCCGAGACAGGATTGTGTCGAAGCACAGACTGGGGAAGGGTACCAAAACATTTCAGCAGCATTGAAGGTCCCCAGGAACACAGTGGCTTCCATTAAGCACACAGCCAAGACAATGCAGGAGTGGCTTCAGGACAAGTCTCTGAATGTCCTTGAGTGGCCCAGCCAGAGACTGGACTTGGACCAGATCTAACATCTCTGGAGAGACCTGAAAATAGCTGTGCAGTGACACTCCCCATCCAACCAGACAGAGCTTGAGAGGATCTGCAGAGAGGAATGGGAGAAACTCCCCAAATACAGGTGTGCCAAGCTTGTAGCGTCAAACCCAAGAAGACTCAAGGCTGTAATTGCTTCCAGAGGTGCTTCAACAAAGTACTGAGTAAAGGGTCTGAATATGTACATGTGATATATCTGTTTTTATTTTTAATACATTTGTAAAAATGTCTAAAAACCTGATTTTGCTTCGTCATTATGGGGTATTGTGTGTAGATTGATGAGGATTTTCTTTTTTTGAATAAGGCTGTAACGTAACAAAATGTGGAAAAAGTCAAGGGGTCTGAATACTTTCTGAATGCACTGTACATCATTGGTATGTACCTGGAAGGCGAGGTCGTGGTACTTCTGCTTCTCTTGTGGCCCCAGGGCGTACCACCACTCGCCCAGGATCTTGCTGACCGTGCGGTTGTCCTGGTTGGGGTGCCTCTGGTGCACCAGCGCCCGGTGACGCTTGCTAAAGATCATGAATGCGTTCATTGGCCGCCGAATGTGGTCCTTTTCCCTCTAAGACAGAGAGAGACAGACAGAGAGAGAGAGAGAGAGAGCGAGAGAGAGAGAGAAATAATAATAAGGAAGGATCAGTAACCATACCAGCAGCCTCGTCCTTGATCAGTGTTTGCGATAATTGTTTGCACCGCAATAATCGTTTGCAGGATGACTAACAAATTAATTGCATTGCTTTTGTAATATCTAGAGAGAGAGGTAAGAGGGTACATGGAAGCAATGAGCCACAAGGAGTAGTTCGAATTTGACCCTAACCACTGATACAGGGTCAGATATTCTTTATCCCCCTAATGGTAAGATTGACATTGGGGGTCATGTAATCTGATCCTTGATCTGTAGATAACAGCAATTTCAAGTTTGAGCTAATGGCACACAGAGAGAGGGACACATACTGTATGTGAGTGAGAGATATTGGACTGAGAGACAGAGCTAATAAAATAAAAACCAGAGACAGTCAAGCAGAGAGCTCACCTTTCTGTCTCCATCTTTTGGAAGAGCACTGAGGGACTGAGTCCGTCTCTTCATAGTGCCTGTAGACGGGGCAGGATCATTTGCTACACCCGGAAAGAACCTGCCAATCAGAAACTCAATGAGAATATGGTCTGCCAATCAGAAACTCAATGTGAATATGGCCTGCCAATCAGAAACTTAATGTGAATATGGCCTGACAATCAGAAACTTAATGTGAATATGGCCTGCCAATCAGAAACGTAATGTGAATATGGCCTGCCAATCAGAAACGTAATGTGAATATGGCCTGCCAATCAGAAACGTAATGTGAATATGGCCTGCCAATCAGAAAAACATAATAATGTGTTAATGTGTAGGAGAACCAGAAAAAAGGGCAGATTTTCTCATCTTTTTCAATTCTGTGCTAATAGCTAATATGCCCTTAGTAACATACCACGATTAAGAATTGTTAAATTAAACAGCCACCACTAACATTGAGTGGCTGTTGCCAACATACTGACTCAACTCCAGCCACTTTAATAATGGAAATTGATGTAAACAAATGTATCACTAGCCACTTTAAACTATGCCACTTTGTTTACATACCCTACATTACTCATCTCATATGTATATACTGTACTCGATACCATCTACTGCATCTTGCCTATGCCGTTCTGTACCATCACTCATTCATATATCTTTATGTACATATTCTTTATCCCTTTACACTTGTGTGTATAAGGTGGTAGTTGTGGAATTGTTAGGTTAGATTACTCGTTGGTTATTACTGCATTGTCGGAACTAGAAGCACAAGCATTTCGCTACACTCGCATTAACATCTGCTAACCATGTGTATGTGACAAATACAATTTGATTTGATTTGAATTGTTGAGTTGGGCAAAAAGCTTTATCCTTCTTCATCACTTCATTTCTAAGCCCATTTGGGGATTTAAAGTGGTACATTCTACTGTATACAAACACAGCTATAACATTTGCTCTATGTAGGTCTCTCCATCAAACAAAATTTATTCAACAATCAATGAAGCTAGAGCTAAGGCAACACAAGCCTTTGTGAAAGACTATTCTAGAAAGCCCTAGGGGGGCTTTCAAACATTATAGACAACATTATTTCCTTTTACATCCCACTTGTAGTGTGTCACCTGCAATACAACAGATGACACACTTTCGAACGACCATTAAACAACCTAGAAAAAAACGTACGGGTCATCTGCATCGCTCTCCGTCTCGCTGTCGGCTCCACCTCTTTCTGCTCTTTCAGCTTGGGGGTTGTTGTCATTGGAGGAGGGCGGTGGGCGGGATGGAGACCCTGGTCCTGCATCTGGTGGGCCCATCCGTCCGTCACTCACTAGGGCCACCCCACAACGAGGCTCTGACCAAGAGAGAGGGGAGTTAGTTGGTGGATCCTGGTTGGTTTTCATCCCTTATCTATGACTGGTTGGTAATTATCACTCTGCTCTGTGTCGTGGCACCTACCTTCCGCACCATGCATTATTCCCAGAGAACACATAGCTCCTTGTTGATTATCCCTTACATTAAGTAGATAAAATGGTTTCAGAGAGAAATTATGATTCTTGGACTAAATAATAAACTCAATGTAATCCATGTAATTAAATATCAATGTAATTGCAAAAAAAAGGTCACCAACATAAAAGTTTTTTGTATTTGTACTGTGAGTTATTTATTTTAGTTCAGTTATTCAACAGTTATTTATTTATGAAGTGATGCAGCAAATAGTGAAATATGCAATGCGGTATACTGTACACTTTCCCCCATAAATATCATTACAATATAAGTAAGTACAACACATATGAGTTGTGTATGCAACCTGGTCAGAATAGGCCTATTTATTTCAACACATAAGTGTTGATCAAATCCTCACCGTTGCTCTGATTGACAAGCTGTTGGCCATCAGTGGGCTGGGCAGCCGCACTCGATTGGCTGGGCTCCAGGAAAGGGACCAATGAATGCCAAGGAAACACTGGCACTGACCGGGGCTCCACATTGGTCCATACTGTGGGAGGAAAAGGCGGATTCGGAAGGAAAATATTATGAATAGTTGGTGATAAAAAAAAAAAAATCTCAAATAGTGAGGGTTAACTGCAGTGGTTCCCAAATTGTCTTTGTGCCGTGACGGCGTGTCCACACTGAATTCCCCGCCATTTGAATTCTCTTGTGACCCTTAAGAAAAACAAAATATTTCCTGTTAGAGCCCAGTCTTTAGTCATGTCCATCTCAGCCCCATTGGGAAGTGACCCACCATGTCGGAATCCACACTGGTTAACAGTCATGCAGTCAAATGGAATACTAATATACAGGGTCTTATTTGAAAAGGAACATAGGTCTTGGTTAGTATATAATATGCTTCAATTGATTAAGATATTTCTCTAAGTACATAGAGAACAAATTATATTTTACAATGACAACCTAGTTGGTCAAGAACAACATATACTGTACTTACAGTATATGGAGTTTCACACATTGCAACTTCTTTTACGATTTTTGAGTCACATTGAGATTGTTCCCCTGAGTGTCCACACCACTAAGGATCTATCATGGTCCACACACACCAACACAGTCCTGAATAGGGCATGACAACGCCTCTTCCCCCTCAGGAGGCTGAAAAGATTTGGAATGGGCCTTCAGATCCTCAAAAAGATCTACAGCTGCACCATTGAGAGCATCTTGACTGGTTGCATCACCGCTTGGTATGGCAACTGCTTGGCATCCGACCACAAGATGCTACAGAGGGTAGTGCGTACGTCCCAGTACATCACTGGGGCCGAGCTCTCTGCCATCAAGGACCTCTATACCAGGCGGTGTCAGAGGAAAGCCCTGAAAATGATCAAAGACTCCAGCCACCCAAGTCATAGACTGTTCTCTCTGCTACTGCATGGCAAGCGGTACCAATGCACCAAGTCTGGAACCAACAGGACCCCGAAGAGCTTCTACCCCCAAGCCATAAGGCTGCTAAATACAGTAGTTGGTTAAAAAGTTAACCAAATAGCTACCTGGACTCTCTGCATTGACATACTTTTTTGGACAAACTTTTCTGACTCATCACATATGCTGTTGCTGCTATTATTATCGGTCACTTTATTCCTAGTTCTATGTACATATAGTATCTACCTCAATTACCTCGTACCCCTGCACATCGACTAGGTACTGGAACCTAGTTAAATGTCTACAAAGCACAGCCATCTCTGGGTCGCTCCTCTTTTCAGTTCGCTGCAGCTAGCGACTAGAACGAGCTGCAACAAACACTCAAACAGGACAGTTTTATCTCCATCTCTTCATTAAATGGCTCAGTCATGGACACTCTCACTGACAGTTGTGGCTGATTCGCGTGATGTATTGTTGTCTCTACCTTCTTTCCCTTTGTGCTGTTGTCTGTGCCCAATAATGTTTGTACCACGTTTTATGCTGCTACGATGTTGTGTTGCTACCATGTTGTTGTTATGTTGTGTTGCTACCATGCTATGTTGTCATGTGTAGCTGCTTTGCTATGTTGTCGTCTCAGGTAGGCCGTCATTGTAAATAAGAATTTGTTCTTAACTGAGTTGTCTAGTTAAATAAAGGTTCAATTTTAAAAAAATTAAACCCTGTGTATAAAGCCAAGTTATCGTTTGCTCCTTGAGTATTTATTACTACTCATTACTACGTGTTTTACTTTTCTATTATTTCTCTTTCTTTCCCTCTGCATTGTTGGGAAGGACCCGTAAGTAAACATTTCACTGTTAAGTCCACACCTGTTGTTTATGAAGCACGTGACAAATAACATTCCATTTGACTCGATGTCGGTCAGGTGAGAATACTGTACACGAGGAAGGATGATTGAGTTGTGTTTACAAGAGAGAGGGGTTTCTTCTCAGAAGTGTTTGAAGTGGTTAACTTGCAAGCCCTCCTCAGATAATCTCATGACACGCGGGAGGGTCACGGGGGGGGAGCATGTCATTTCATACACACACGTTGAGACTACTGGTCTAGACGGGTTAGCTCTGAACTCTGGGGTCTGTTCAGTGAGAGAGTATTACATTGAAAATACTAACTGGTGTCTATGGGGTTTTAGATTCTAGACGAAAGTTAGGAGCGGAAGCATAGGGGCGAATCCTAACTTCCATTTAATCTACATGTTCACTTAATCTCCCATTGACTTCAATGGGACTAAGTGAACATTTGAAGTGGAAGTTAGGATTCGCCCCCATAGAGAATAACGGATAGAAAAGCAGAGAGAAGCACGATCCAACAAGCAGAGAGAGTTCTAAGTTTAACTGCACTAATTCCATAGAGAGACAAAGTATCCATGACAACACTGCAATATGATTACTTCTTTCAGTTCAGTGGGATAAAAAGAAACACTGGACTTGCCCTTGGTGCTTTGCCCGAGGTTGTGTGTTGTCTGCTATATTGAGCGCTGTGTGTGTGTGACTGTGTGTGTGTGTGTGTGTGTGTGTGTGTGTGTGTGTGTGTGTGTGTGTGTGTGTGTGTGTGTGTGCGTGTGAGACTGGGTGACTGTGTGTGTGTGTGCATTTGTCAGCAGCCTTGCATGTCTAGACACGTTCCTTTTAAGAGTTTAACTGAAACTGAAGCTCGCAGACCAACACCCTGTATCACCCACTCGTTGACATCCACGCCTCCCACCCCACCCTATACCAAACCACACACCACACACATTCTGAAAGACATAACAGGCCAACATTATATTTAGCTACCTACTACGTAATGCCTGACAGAGCATTCTTGCGGCCATGTTGCAAAAGTACAAATGTACATTTCTTGTCACTGAAGTCACTCATTTTCACACATTGGTAACTGCCAAAATAAAGGAAACACTTGAGTAAATGAGAGTACTTGGCGGCTCTGTTACGATGTGGGGGTGCATTTTCCTGGCATTGTTTAGATCCACACAACCCCGTAGATGGCAAGGTAAACGGCAGTAATTACACAGCCATTCTGAGTGGTCACATTCAACCTGTGGTGAATTGTTTCTACCATCCCTCCAATAATAACTCTCCCCATTTCCCTTATCACTGATGTATGTTACTATGATGTCTATATACCCCTATACACCTCTATATAATAACCCCTAAACACCTCTATATACTAACCCCTATACACCTCTATATACTAACCTCTATACACCTCTATATACTAACCTCTATACACCTCTATATACTAACCCCTATACACCTCTATATACTAACCCCTATACACCTCTATATACTAACCCCTATACACCTCTATATACTAACCTCTATACACCTCTATATACTAACCCCTATACACCTCTATATACTAACCTCTATACACCTCTATATACTAACCCCTATACACCTCTATATACTAACCCATATACACCTCTATATATTAACCCCTATACACCTCTATATACTAACCCCTATACACCTCTATATAATAACCCCTATACACCTCTATATACTAACCCCTATACACCTCTATATACTAACCCCTATACACCTCTATATACTAACCTCTATACACCTCTATATACTAACCCCTCTATACACCTCTATATACTAACCCCCCCCCCCCTATATACTAACTAGAGGTATATAACAAAGTATTGAGATAAACTTTTGTTATTGACCAAATACTTATTTTCCACCATAATTTGCAAATAAATTCATTAAAAAATCCTACAATGTGATTTTCTGGATTTTTTTTTCTCATTTTGTCTGTCATAGTTGAAGTGTACCTATAATGAAAATTACAGGCCTCTCTCATCTTTTTAAGTGGGAGAACTTGCACAATTGGTGGCTGACTAAATACTTTTTTGCCCCACTGTATATATATATATATATATAAATTGTCAGATTAATCGGTATAGGCTTTTTTTTGGTCCTCCAATAAATCGGTATCAGCGTTGAAAAATCATAATCGGTCGACCTCTCATACTAACACCTATATACTAAATCCTATACTTAAGCAATAAGGCACGGGGGGGTGTGGTATATGGCTAATATACCGCGGATAAGGGCTGTTCTTTCGCACAACGAAAGTGCCTGGATGCAGCCATTAGCCGTGGTATATTGGCCATATACCACATATAAACTGGTTACCAACGTAATCAGAGCAGTAGAAATAAATATTTTGTCATACCTGTGGTATACGGTCTGATATACCACGGCTGTCAGCCAATCAACATTCAGGGCACGAACCACCCAGTTTATAAATCCCTTTATATTAACTCCTATATACCCCTATAATGATTGTGGTGTTACCTGTCCCGGGCCGTCCCATGATGATGTCCTTGCGGGGTGCAGGTTGAGGGGACTCGGCTGGTAGGATGAGCGGCAGCAGGGCAGTGGGCGAGGGGTGGCAGGCTACCGGCTGGGGAAGTGTCCCTCCAATGGCGTCCTGATGCCCTCCAGACTTCCTCTCCCACTCCCTACCGCCTGATCCAGAGCTAGAGAGGGCGGAGCCAGTAGAGGACATTGAGGCGGAACCACCACTGGGGGCTGGGCTGGAGTGGACAGGGCGTCCCGTGACGGCTGGGGTCAGGGACTGGGAGGAGGTTACAAGGACCAGGGTGGAGGCGGGGTTTCGCATGAGGACCGCTCCATTGGTGACGGCGCCGTTGATGGGCACGGGTGCTTGGAGGCCGGTGGCAAGATGCAGGGGCTGGCTGTGGTCTCTTGAGGAGCAGCCCCCTCCTCCCCTCCTCCCTAAGGGTCCCTCTGTAAACTTGGCCAGGGGGACGTCGGGGTTCCTCACGATGACGGGGGAGTCTCGCAGGGGCACGATGCGGCGGGGGCTGGGGTCCTGGGGCAGTGGGGAGGGAGGGGTGGGGGACACCAGCATGGGCGGAGGGGTGGAGGCGGCGGAGGACGGGGGGCGGCTAGTGGCGCTCCGGGGCCGGGGGAAGGAGAGCGAGGAGGGGGTGGTGGGCTGGCTCTGAGGGGAGAGCACCCTGAAGGCGGCTGGCCGGAGCCCTATAGTCTCCCCTAGTTGCTGGTCAGGGAGGGGCAGTGGCGGAGGAAGGGCATCCAGTTTCCGCTTGCTGGGGCTCATGGGCACGGTGAAGGTGAGGTTGGTCTGGAAGGTGGGTACGATGCCCGACAGGTGGTGCTCGCGCTCCGAGCCCGGCGTGCTCATCTTAGTCCCGCTCAGATGGCGGTGGCGGCGAGGGGTGAGAGAAGGCGGGGCCGTGATGGGGCTGAAGGTGGCCGGGCGGAAGCTGAGGAGCGGGGATGGCGAGGGCGACGGCGTGGGCGAGAAGGGCGATTGGTTTGAGATGGGAGAGAAGGAGGGCGTGCCCGAGCGGGAGCTGCCTAGAGACACCAGCATGGTGGCCGCCTCGCACTCATCAAAGTCGAAGTGTGATAGGTCCTGGGGCAGGAACGAGGGCAGGACCATGCGGGGGCGTGAATCCCCTCCCCTACTGCTCGCTTCGCTGCTGTCTCGCGACGTGTTGTCCCAGTCGAACTCCGAACTGGTCCGGCCGCCGCCCAGCCTCAGGTCTGACGGGGTTAGGGTGCCCGTACTGCTGGCCCCGCCACGGTCTCTGCCCCCTCCGCTGGCCTCCATCTCTTTAGTTCTCATGGAGAGATGACGCGAGCAGTAGCCTCTTCTCTGGGACTCCTTAGAGCAGCCCTCTCTGGAGCACAGCCTCCTCCACTGCTTGCCGTTGAACTTCTTGCGGATGCCCGTGGGGGTACACACCACGTCGCCCTTCTTGTACTTCTGCTGGGCCACCGTGAGAGGGGTGCGGGAGCGCGACGAGGACGCCGAACCCGAGCCTCCACCCCCTCCAGATGCACCGTGGGAGTCGGTGTTTGACGAGGGTGGCTTATCCAGGGAGCCGCGGGAGGACGAGGAGGGCAGAGGGAGCTGAGGGGTGGCGATGACGGCCGCCCCCGCTGACAGGGCTCCCGACTCCAGGCCCATTAGCACTGTGGGGGAGGCAGGGGGGTGGGGGTTGAGGGCCAAGTGGGGGCCCACCAGCGGGGGGCCTCCGAGGCCCCGGACCACGGACAGGTGGGGGCTGAGGTAGCCCGGGGGCGGCTTGGAGAGTATGTGCCTGTGTTGGGACACCGCCAGGGCCTTGGCCGCACCTCCCGCCGCCCCCATGGGCACCATGCTGAAGTGGGACACCTCTATGTCCTCCTCTGGGGTCAGGGGCATGAAGTGGTGATGCTGCTTGGCCCTCTCTCGGTTATCTCTCCCTTGTTTCCTCTGGAGCTCCCGCTCTCTCTCCACCAGGTCCTTCTCTCGCTCCCAGTCTCTTCCGGGCACCAGACTCAGCACCGAGGCAGGGGTGACGGGGGAGCTGACAGTGGAGGAAGACGAGGAGGCGGGGGCCGTTCCAGGGTATGAAAGCCTCCCCAACACAGACCCAGCCACAGCTGCGCTGAGCCCCATCCCATGGCTGAGTAAACACAGCTCTGGCTCCACTTCTATTTCGTCCCTGTCCTCTCTCTCTCTCTCCCTCTCTCTCCCCCTCTCGGCGGCAGCATCGCCCTCCTCTCGCCCCCCTCCGGAGGGTCCCAGGTCCAGGTCCCAGGGGGGCACCAGCAGGCGGAGGCTCTGACGGGACACCCACACAGCGGTCGGAGTGCCCACCCTGCCATCCCCCTCCTCATCCCCTGGGGGCGCTCTGTCCTCTAACAACACTCTATAGGGGTAGGACACAGCCGGGTGGGAGTCCACCTGGGTGACCAGGCCCTCTCGGTACCACTGGCGCTGGGCCTCTGTGGTGCCGCCGTCCTCGTTGCCTCCGAAGGGCACGCACACAGGGGTGCCGATGGGCACGGCCTGGGAGCCGGGCGGCGGGGCGTCCATGATGATGTCCACGGGCCCCTGGGGGCCCTCGCGAAACGGGTAGCGGTACAGCTCCTTCTCGCCGTTCAGCTGCACCTCCAGGCTGCCGTGCTCGCCGCTCACCCGCCGCACCACACCCGCTCGGAACACCGAGTCCATGCTCTCCCTCCCCACTCCCCTTCCGTTCTCCTCTTCCCACTTTCCAGTTCTCCTCCTAGCCTGCCTGGCTAGCACCCGCTGGTTCTTTAGACCTTTTGCCAGGGCGTCGGCTAGCGCGTCCGACAGGCTCTGTGGGGTCGGAGTGCGTGGGGTGCTACGTTGCACCAGGTCCAGTGTGTGTGCTTCGGTGTTGGGGTTGGTGTGGGGAAAGTTGGGGCGGCGTAGATCGCTCACGTCAGGGTCGTGTTCGCTGGCTGTGTCTGTAGAGGAGCAGCGGACAGGGCTGGGGGAGATTTCTCTGCCTCCCTCTGGGCCTCTCCTGTCTCTGTCCCCTGTGGGAGGGGGTCCAGGTGTGTTATCCCTGTCCTGTGGTGGAGCTATAGTGGTAATGTAGTCCTCCACTGGTCTCCTGGTCTGACTGTTGATGTCAGTAAGCAAACCGCCCTCACTCGCCGTCGACCCGGGCCCCGAAGATAAGCCCGACGACTGACTACCGGTGTTACTACCACAGTGAGCACTACTGCTGTTCAGTGGGGGCGTGCCGGGGTTGCCATGGTATCCGTGGTTGCTGGCGGCAGCAGCTGCAGCAGCACAGTGCTCAGAGGTGTACTTCTTCTTGGGGACGCGGGCCTTGAAGGTGGCTGTCTTGCGGTTGGACGAGGGGTTGGGGCTGTTGGCAGCACTGGCGGCGCTGCTGCTGCTGTCTGTGCTGTGGGCGCTCAGCGACTTGACACTCCCCGGGCGGGAGTCCTCTGACTTCCCAGGGAGGGACCCTGCTGCTGCGGCCGCTGTCTCTGGGAGCTGGGGCCCCTCTCTGTGGACCTCCCTCTCTGGTGTGGCCCTAGCCGTAAGTGTCATCGACTCTTCCTGAGAAGACTCTGAGTGAGATGAGGTCTGGGGTGGGGTCTGACTTTTAGGGGATTGGTCTCTGTTCTCGTCCGAGTCTCTTTTCTCCCCACTGTCCACCGCCCCCCGTCTCTTCCCACCTTTGGCCCGGGTCGACGGGGGCGAGCGCCTTCCTTGCTTTTTAATCGGCTTCATCTCTGCATTGGCGTTTGCTTTACGATTTACAGTGGCTTACTTTTCCAGAGACCAGATTCTCAGTTCCTCTCGCCTCCCTCTATTTCCCTGCTCTTCCAGCCCCTCTTGCTCTCCTCCCTCTATTTCCCTGCTCTTCCAGACCCTCTTGCTCTCCTCCCTCTATTTCCCTGCTCTTCCAGCCCCTCTTGCTCTCCTCCCTCTATTTCCCTGCTCTTCCAGCTCCTCTCTTTCTCATCCCGCCCTTTCCTCTTTCTGTCTCCAGCTCTTTCCACCTTATTCCAGATCCTGAAACACAGCAGAACATAAAGAGGACTGGATTATTCATGTGATAAATGCATTGTGACATTATAAAAAGCCCATTCACCAGAAAATGGCTGAGGTGGGGTGAAGTTGCTGTCAAAGTAAAAAGGACAATTTTTTAAAGATAATTTCAAATATAGGCCTATTCCATAAAACCATGTATTTTTTGTCCTTGGTAATACATTCATTATTGAATGATATATCACCCAACACAATAAGTAATGGGTATTACTATTTTATTACAAACATTAGGAAAACCTGCTATTTCCATGACATAGACTGACCAGGTGAATCAAGGTGAAAGCTATGATCCCTTATTGGTCACTTGTTAAATCCACTTCAATCAGATCTCCCGAGTGGCGCAGCGGTCTAAGGCACTGCATCTCAGTGCTAGAGGTATCACTACAGACCCTGGTTAGATCCCGGGCTGTATCACAACCGGTCGTGATTGGGAGTCCCATAGAGCGGGACTGGCGCACAATTGGCCCAGCGTTGTCCGGGTTAGGGGAGGGTTTGACCTCGGTAGGCCATCATTGTAAAATAAGAATTTGTTCTTCACTGACTTGTCTAATTAAATAAAGGTTGAATAAAATAACGAAATAAATCATCTGTGTATATTAAGGGGAGGAGACTAGGTTAAAGAAGGATTGTAAAAGATTTGAGACAATTTAAACAATGATGTGTATGTGTGCCATTCAGAGGGTGAACAGGCAAGACAAAAAATATAAGTGCCTTTGAACAGCGTATGGTAGTAGATGCCAGGCGCACCGGTTTGAGTGTGTAACGAACTGCAACGCTGCTGGGTTTCCCTTGTGTATCAAGAATGGTCCACTGCCCAAAGGACATCCAGCCAACTGTGGGAAGTATTGGGAGTCAACATGGGCCAGCATCCCGGTGGAACGCTTTTGACACTTTGTCGAGTCCATGCCCAGACGAATTGAGGCGGTTCTGATGGCAAAAGTGGGTTGCAACTCAAAATGAAGAAGGTGTTCCTAATGTTTTGTATACTCAGTGTACAATGCGTACATTACATAATGTAGCCTATATTATATATAATTATACACCTAACACTGTGTGAATACAAATTAAACCATAATGAAGCAATCTTATATAATGTGTAAAGTAATATAACAATATAGCATAGCAGAATAGCGGCAGGCACATTTGGAAGTGCGTCTGGACGAGCACTTCCAAATGAGTCTGCACCCCCACACACACACGCTGGTTTCTTGGCTAAGGCAGTGGAGGTGGGGGAATTCCTTCTTGTTCACTCGCATTTCTCTCATTCTCTCTCTCTTACTCAAGCGTTCTTTTCCCCTCTCTCTCACTCGTTCTTGGTGGTGACCTTTATCTATTTCATAGCCGAACCAATCCGCCCCTACAATCCACACTTCCTGTCATGGACCATTACCTAACTTCCTGCTACTTTATTACCCTGTCTCTTTAGCCCTCTCTTTCTCCTTAGATTTCATACCAACCACTCATTTAGAGGCATTTTCCACTGCCAGGGAAAACATCCATGTTGTGGAATGCTGACCTATGTGGATGAAAGAAACTCTCTGAAAACCAACAGTTTTGGTTTGGGTTTTCCATTGAAACAGGCAGCGTCAAGTGTTGTAGGCCTATCTTTCTTACATCATGGGTTGTTTCTTTCAGTACACAGTACCCATCGGTCTCAGTTTCAGACAACACCACAAAGTGATTCAACAAAAAGCCTAATCATTTTATAGTGCACGACCAAATACAAACATCAAAGTCTAGACCAAATTATTTAGCAGAGTATCAGTTTTGCTTTAATCACATGGGATTTAATGCTACATGTCATGGTATGTTTGAGACATATACAACATGGCTGGGAGAAATTACGACATTTATTGAATATTAGGTTGTTACAATGTCATGTACGTCCAGCCATTTGGAGCTCTACAGAACTCCAGGGCATCTACTTGTAATAAGAAACTACAGACCTGTGTTGTTGTGACCACACAACATGTAAACTGCTGTTTGATAATACACACAGTTACAACCCAGTATCTGTGTCATGCAAATTATATTCAGGAGACTTGAGATTGCATTCAAAGAACTGTCATCATAAAATAATTTGTTGGAAGTGTGCACATTGTTTATTCAAAAGTGCATTATGCACACCAGCAAGTATGTGGGTGTGTCATAATGATAACTTCGAGGGAAGGCACAATGGCATTTCCATTCTAAATGTATGAGCCTTATCCATTTGTCAATATTGCATTCATGTTCAATCTCGTGTTGATTCAATGTTCAATAAATGTTGCCATATCAACGCTGTATAACCCTAGCATTGCCATTTGTCACCATTGGAGAACTTGTTGTAATGTCCTATTAGAGCATTATGAAAATCCATATTAGCATAACATCCCATTGGGCACAGACGTCAATTCAACGGCTATTCCACGTTGGTTCAACGAAAGCAACGTTAATTTAACCAGTGCGTGCCCAGTGGAATGAATTTACACCTCGACAGCTTCGATGCATAAATATATAACTATAAAACTATGATAACTGGTGGAGAATATGGACCTATAGTGCAACTAACGGCTAATGTACACATGTCACGTACTTAAAGTAGACTTAGGCTGAATGTAGATATCTTTTTTTAATTTTTTAAAATGTTTTAACTACAACCCTAAACCGAAGTACTGTAAAATGCAAACGATTGCAAGAATGTGGTCACTGTTAGTTTTGCTGAACAGTACCGTGCTGTGTATGTGTGAAGCACTCTTATTGGTCGTAGTGCTTTGCGATTACTATCAGTTTACTACACAACAGGGCCGGGAAGTCCAGTGACGCAGGCCAAACAACACAAGGCCGCTTAGAAAAAAATATTCTTCTTACAACATTTACACGTGATATTAAAAACGTAAAGGCCCATTATTCCGATATATGGTGTTGTGGAACACATTATAACGGGGTGTTACAAACAGACAGTAAGTAGGCGTCCTTAAATCAAACAATATGTAATTACATCGCGCGACAGAAACCAAAGTAATTATGTGGTAAATTCATTCGTGTGACAATTGCTGTGAAATGTTGACGATACTGGATGCAACTTAGTAACACATTTCCCGACGAGTGCAAACTGCAACATTGTAAATTAAGTTACAATAAAAAGTAACATTTGTGGACACAACGTAGAAACGAGGCCCACAAGCCCAGACGAAGGACAGATGGAAATATACATTTTGTATGACGAATAGTAGCCTATGGAGGGATAATAATGCTAAAAACTCTATGTTGGTGATTCAGATGACTTCAAGGTTTTGCCTTCAATCGCAACGGAAGAAAAACACTTCTAGGAAGTCTCACTCTTATAACGACAGTTATGGCGTTGAATATTTTCTGGGAGAAAAGTTTTAGGCTGACAATCCACCCGTACCGCTCCCTTTTCAATGAAGTGTGGCATCCAATCCTCTCTTTGCTTCTCTCCGCAGTGTATTACAAACTAGGAAAATTATATTTCATTAGTAGTTACAAAGGGTGCTTACTATAGACAACGTCTACAACGTAGCATCTCGATAAAGCAAAACAGGCTACTGCAGTGCTGCAGAAGAAAGATTTGTAGGTTTTACTCACCACAATATTATTTTCAATGCAGATATTTATCGAGTCAGTAACAACATTGATAGTTGGCCAAAAGTCGGAAATCCAGGGTTGACAATTAACGGACTGTCATATTATCTTTCGTCTGTAAAGCAACTTAAAGGAGGTAAAACTACTGCTCGGTACATTCTACACTACAGTCGCAAAATGGTGAATGAAGCCCAAACCCTTGACAACTAGTCCATGTAGCCAATCAGAGGACACATTTGAGTACAGTAGCCAGTAGATTTCATGGATCCAAGGAGCTACATGGCAGTGTCTAAATTTGATTGACACCGTGTTTAGTCGAATCGTGCTGTTGGAAAACACCAAACAGCTGTTTAGGACAGGGCTGCGGCATCCAATAGCTCTTTAGGGGAGGTCTGCTGACAGGGAGTAGGCGGTCGAATGGAAGAAAAATAACGCCTCACCAATCCACAGACGCATGCAGCGGCACTGACAGCGGCGGTAATGGTCCTATAAAAATGGTCATTTAGGATTTGATGTTCTTTAACGCTCGCTTTTGCAGTTGTGGTAATGTAAGGACATCAGTTACAAAATTATATTTAACCTGTAGTTTAACCTGTACATGGCGAGTATAAAAGAGGAGGCAAATTAAGTTCAACCAGCAACTAAATGGGGAGGGTAAAGTTAATGGGATAGAAAAAGTTTAGAGCTGTTTATTTGCGCTGATCGATGCGCTTAAGCAAGTAACATAGAAAACCTAGACATTATGAATGTCCATTTCTGTTATTTATTTCGAATATAAGTATTTGTATCTATTGTTATTTTTCTGTTGTATACTTTTAATATTTCTTTCTTGTCCTGTATATTAGCCAGTCTAGCCAACCACTGCGCTATATAGACTTATCGTTGACGTCAGCCCGCGCTTTGTCCCGCCTCCCTATCAAACCTGATAGACTTTAAAGCTAACGTCACCAAATCAATCTACGATTGGCCAAATGATAGAGGGTCTCTAGGCCAATGACCAAGTACTGTGATGAGGTCATCATGCTTGTTGCCATCAGCTGAGCCAAACAGGAAGGGTCCAGAGTAAATTTGACTAAACCTAAGGATTACTGTTCCTAAGGGAATCACCCATATATATTCCTCTATAGGCAATCCTCAGTTAAACATTTCACAATGTTGACATGTATCCTGTTTGTATGGATTGGTTTGTAGCAGTGCACCACACTGCATCGTCAGCCTGCATGTACAAATGGTGAGCGGACTGGTCTTGGTCAACACTATAGTTCTGCTTTCTGTGGCATTGCAGTGTGTTTGTCACGCATGTACCATGTAGTTATAACATGCTAGGGCGTTACGGAACCTTTGCGTGTGGAAGTAAACACAGACACACACACATGCATGCATGCAGACACACAGATTTGCAAGCCTGTTCCACACCCTGATGGGTAAAGCACTGCAGTCTCTCAGCAGTCTGCATTCATTCCCCCATCGACGCATATCATCAGAAATGTAAGACAACAGAATATGAGAGAAGTAACTTTGAGAAATTATTTCGTAAACCAATGATATAGACATAGAAAGTTTGAGAGATGCAAACACCATACAGAATTTATCATTTTTGGAAGGGCTTGTTGAGAAATCCGGTAACATTTTATTTAAAGCCTGCAGGTATAATAAAATAAAATAAAATTGTATTAGTCACATACACATATTTAGTCATTTGAATTAAGGAATATATAAATATTAGGATGAGCAATGTCAGATTGGCATTAACTAAAATACAGTAGAATACAGTATATACATATGAAATGACTAAAGCAGTATGTCAACATTATTAAAGTGACCAGTGATTCCATGTCTATGTACATAGGGCAGCAGCCTCTAAGGTGCAGGGTTGAGTAACTGGGTGGTAGCCGGCTAGTAATGACTAGTTTGATGGCCTTGAGATAGAAGCTGTTTTTCAGTCTCTTGGTCCCAGCTTTGATGCACCTGTACTGACGTCGCCTTCTGGATGTTAGCGGGGTGAACAGGTCGTGGCTCGGGTGGTTGATGTCCTTCATGCTCTTTTTGGCCTACCTGTGACCTTATGGTTTTTAACTCGGTATAAACTATTTTTAATGTCTTACAATAAGGAGTATATTATTTCATATCTCTGTCAACATTTCAACTAATTAAAAATGGCTAGTATTTAGTCAAAATCATTATGGGATGATTATAAGACATTACAACAGGGCTATAGGTGCTCATGACAAGTCTTACAATGCATTATAACTGCATCATAACCCATTACACCTAATTCTGCAATCCTGTTCTTATCTCTTAGCCCTTTTAGGAGCATGACAAATAGTTCATGTAGGTTAGCAGAAATCCTATATCCACATTACATAAACGCATGGCTTTGTGGAAAGTTTAATCCCACTGTGACCCTGCCTCACTGAGGTTATCTGCATGGACACGGAAGAGAGATACCATACAGTAAACATGCACTAACATGCAACACTGTTACTGTGAGCAGAGTTCAAATGGTGAGTCTTACCAGGCTAGAAAAGCAGCTCACCCATTCATGACACATTGGTAATGAATCCCAATTACAGAGATCTGGCTCATATGCTGTCCAGGCCAATCTCTTTCCCTAAACACACACACACACACACACACACAAGCATGTTCTCGCACAAACACGCACACAAAGTAACTCTTGGGCTTTGAGTTTCTGCTGAGTTCCTGTTTACAAAAGGGGCCTGATGCAGTCTGTCTTTAATTGGTTGCAGGGACCCTGGATAAAAATGACTTTAACTGGAAACAGTACATTGAACAGGCTTTGTACTCCAAGAGTTGGCTTACCTTGGGTCCATGTAACCAGCCACTTATGTTCAGAAAATGATTATAATGTAGGTAGCTTCGAAACTAGCAGAGAACAATATGTGATGTAAACCAATGTAAACAAAGGCAAGGACAAATGTACACTATTGTCACATCCTGACCATAGAGAGTCATTATTTTCTATGGTGGAGTAGGTCAGGGCTGACTGGGGGGTTAGTCTAGTTTATTATTTCTATGTGGGGTTCTAGTTTTGTTTTCTATGTTGGTGATTTTGTATGATTCCCAATTAGAGGCAGCTGGTAATCGTTGTCTCTAATTGGGGATCATATTTAGGTAACTTTTTTCCACCTGTGTTTTGGTGGGATGTTGTTTATGTGTAGTTGCATGTTAGCATTCCAGTGTCGTCACGTTTCGTTTAGTCTTCATTGTTTTGTTGTGTGGTTCACTCATTTCTAATAAAAGATGTGGGACCCAGATCACGCTGCACGTTGGTCCGAGTATGCTTCCAACGATCGTGACAACTATGTAACCCATAATGCAATAGGCTGGAGTTCTATAGATGGATACCATCTGAAGCCTATAAACCTGCATGAAGCAGACCATGCCCAAGGTTCTATTGGTAGAATGTTATTTTACAGCACATGAAGTTGCATATTTACTACAAAATATTAATTGCACTGTAATAACCTATGAATAACTATTTGTTTCTACTACTTATCAATACATTATGTAGTTTTGTTTTATAAATGTTCTGAAATAAAACTAAACTGAACAAAAATTTAAATGCAACATGCAACAATCTCAGAGATTATACTGAGTTACAGTTCATATAAGGAAATCAGTCAATTGAAATAAATTAATTTGGCCCTAATCTATGGATTTCACATGACTGGGAATACAGATATGCATCCGTTGGTCACAGATACCTTAAAAAAATAGGTAGGGGTGTGGATCAGAAAACCAGTCAGTATCTGGTGTGACCATTGTTTGCTTCATGAAGCGAGACATCTCCTTCGCATAGAGTTGATCAGCCTGGTTCCTTTCTAGGTTTCTTCCTAGCCACCGTGCTTCTACACCTGCATTGCTTGCTGTTTGGGGTTTTAGGCAGGGTTTCTGTACAGCACTTTGAGATATCAGCTGATGTAAGAAGGGCTACATAAATAGATTTGATTTGTTGATTGTTGTCTGCGGGATGTTGTCCCTCCTCTTCAATGACTGTGCGAAGTTGCTGGATATTGGCGGGAACTGGAACACGCTGTATAACATGTCAATCCATAGCATCCCAAACTTGCTCAATGGGTGACATGTCTGGTGAGTATGCAGGCCATGGAGGAATTGGGACATTTTCAGCTTCCAGGAAATGTGTACAGATCCTTGCGACATGGGGCCTTGCATTATCATGCTGAAACATGAGGTGATGGCGGCGGATGAATGACACGACAATGGGCTTCAGGATCTCGTCATGCTATCTCTGCGCATGCAATTGTGTTCATGGTCCGTAGCTTATGCCTGCCCATACCATAACCCCACCGCCACCACGGGGAACTCTGTTCACAACATTGACATCAGCAAACCGCTAACCCACACAACTGCCCAGTACAGTTGAAACCAGGATTCATCTGGGAAGAGCACACTTCTCCAGTGTGCCAGTGGCCATCGAAGGTGAGCTGTTTAATCAGCTTCTTGATATGTCACATCTGTCAGGTGTATTATCTTGGAAAAGGAGAAATGCTCACTAACAGGGATGTTAACCAATTTGTGCATAATCATTTTGTGCGTATGGAATATTTCTGGGTTCTTGTTTTTTTAGCTCATGAAACATGGGACCAACACTTTATATGTTGCATTTATATTTTTGTTCATTGTAATTCCCTCAATCACAGAGAAGTTCTGTCAAATAAATCAAATCACAAAAGCAACATTAATGTATTTGCTATCCCCACTAGCTGACACACAACATTCTCTGTCTGTGTTGAGTTAGTGAGAGCATAAAAGAGTCGGTACTACGGCAACACACACAATGAAGGATAATTAACCTTGTTCTCTGGGGCCCAGCCTCCATCTCTTCTCTAGACTTGGACCTCAGCCCTCGCCCCAGGGCCAGGCAACATCTCTCCCAGCGGGTGGCTTAAAGTGCCCTGTCAATCAACCTTTGTGGGAAGCGCCCCCCCCGAACGAAACAAGTGTTTATTCGTAGTGCTGAGCTAGTATAGTAACTGACATGTTTTATCCCTTCTCGACTGAGGTGAATGAATAAGCTACTCTAGCTAGTAGCTACCACAGCCAGGTCAGCTCTAGCTTCTAGTTATCTGTCAGATAGCGAGGTGGCTGTTATTACTATCTAACAGCAGTTGCTGACCAAGAGTTGGCTTACATTAGCTATTATTTTTGCCTCTATCGAACTAGACCTGAATCAAACGATGAAACTATCAGCCAAACGATTGAAGATTGATATTCTGACTTTTTCACTGCAATGTGAGTTGTATTAGTCAAATAAAATAAAATTTTATTGGTCACATACACATGCTTAGCAGATGTTAATGCGAGTGTACGAAATGCTTGTGCTTCTAGTTCCTACCGTGCAGTAATATCTAACAAGTAATCTAACAATTTCACAACAACTACCCTATACACACAAGTGTAATGGAATTAATAAGAATATGTACATATAAATATATGGATGAGTGATGGCCGAACGGCATAGGCAAGATGCAGATGATATAGAGTACAGTATATACATATGAGATGAGTAATGTAGGGTATGTAAACATTATATAAAGTGGAATTGTTTAAAGTGACTAGTGATACATTTACTACATCCAATTTTTAATTATTAAGTGTCTGGAGATTTGAGTCAGTATGTTGGCAGCAGCCACTCAATGTTAGTGATGGCTGTTTAATAGTCTGATGGCCTTGAGATAGAAGCTGTTTTTCAGTCTCTCGGTCCCAGCTTTGATGCACCTGTACTGACCTCGCCTTCTGGATGATAGCGGGGTGAACAGGCAGTGGCTCGGGTGGTTGTTGTCCTTTATGATCTTTTTGGCCTTCAGATGACATTGGTGTAGGTGTCCTGGAGGGAAGGTAGTTTGCCCCTGGTGATGCGTTGTGCAGACCTCACTACCCTTTGGAGAGCCTTACGGTTGTGGGTGGAGCAGTTTCCATATCAGGCGGTGATACACCCGACAGGATTCTCTCGATTGTGCATCTGTAGAAGTTTGTGAGTGTTTTTGGTGACAAGCCAAATTTCTTCAGCCTCCTGAGGTTGAAGAGGCGCTGTTGCGTCTTCTTCACCATGTGGTCTGTGTGGGTGGACCATTTCAGTTTGTCTGTGATGTGTAAGCCGAGGAACTTAAAACTTTCCACCTTCTCCACTACTGTCCCGTCGATGTGGATAGGGGGGTGCTCCCTCTGCTGTTTCCTGAAGTTCACGATCATCTCCTTTGTTTTGTTGATGTTGAGTGTGAGGTTATTTTCCTGACACCACACTCCGAGGGCCCTCACCTCCTCCTTGTAGGCCTTCTCGTCGTTGTTGGTAATCAAGCCTACCACTGTAGTGTCGTCTGCAAACTTGATGATTGAGTTGGAGGCGTGCATGGCCATGCAGTCATGGGTGAAGAGGAAGTACAGGAGAGGGCTGAGAACGCACCCTTGTGGGGCCCCAGTGTTGAGGATCAGCGGGCGGAGATATTGTTTCCTACCCTCACCACCTAGGGGCGGCCCGTCAGAAAGTCTAGAACCCAGTTGCACAGGACGGGGTCGAGACCCAGGGTCTCGAGCTTAATAACGAGTTCGGAGGGTACTATGGTGTTAAATGCTGAGCTGTAATCGATGAACAGCATTCTTACATAGTTATTCCTCTTGGCCAGATAGGTTAGGGCAGTGTGCAGTGTGATTGTGTTGTCTGTGGACCTATTGGGGCGGTAAGTAAATTGGAGTGGGTCTAGGGTGTCAGGTAGGGTGGAGGTGATATGATCCTTGATCCTAGTCTCACAAAGCACTTCATGATGACGGAAGTGAGTGCTACGGGGCGATAGTCGTTTAGCTCAGTTACCTTAGCTTTCTTGGGAACAGGAACAATGGTGGCCCTCTTGAAGCATGTGGGAACAGCACACTGGGATAGGGATTGATTGAATATGTCCGTAAAGACATGAGCCAGCTGGTCTGCGCATGCGGCTAGGGATGCCTTCTGGGCCGGCAGCCTTGCAAGGGTTAACACGTTTAAATGTTTTACTCACGTTGGCTGCAGGGAAGGAGAGCCCACAGGTTTTGCTAGCGGGCCGTGTCAGTGGCACTGTATTTTCCTCAAAGTGAGCAAAGAAGTTGTTTAGTTTGTCTGTGAGCAAGACATCGGTGTCCGCGACAGGGATGGTTTTCTTTTTGAAATTCGTGTTTGACTGTTGACCCTGCCACATACATTTTGTGTCTGAGCCGTTGAATTGCGACTACTTTGTCTCTATACTGACGCTTAGCTTGTTTGATTGCCTTGCGGAGGGAATAGCTACACTGTTTGTATTCGGTCATGTTTCCGGTCGCCGGAAAAGCAGTGGTTCGTGCTTTCAGTTTTGCGCGATTGCTGCCATCAATCCACGGTTTCTGGTTGGGGAAGGTTTTAATAGTCACCGTGGGTACAACATCACCGATGCACTTGCTAATAAACTCGCTCACCGAATCAGCGTATACATCAATGTTGATTTCTGAGGCTATCTGGAACATATCCCAGTCCATGTGATCGAAGCAATATTGAATCGTGGAATCAGATAGGTCTGTTCAACGCTGGTCCGACCAGAGCATTGGGTGCTCCCGAGTGAGCCATGTTTCCGTGAAACAGAGAATGTTACAATCTCTGATGTCTCTCTGGAAGGCAACCCTTGCTCGAATTTCATCTACCTTGTTGTCAAGAGACTGGACATTGGCGAGTAGTACACTCGGGAGCGGTGAGCCGGTCTACGGAGCCTGACCAGAAGAGCGCTCCGTCTGCCCCCTTTACGGTGCCATTGTTTTGGGTCGCCTACTGGGATCCGATCCAATGTCCTGTGTGGTGGTCCAAACAGAGGATCCGCTTCGGGAAAGTTCTATTCCTGGTCGTGATGTTGGTATGTTGAGGTTGCTCTAATATCCAATACTTCTTCCCGGCTGTATGTAATAAGACATAAGATTTCCTGGGGTAACAGTGTAAGAAATAATACATCAAAAAACTAAATACTGCATAGTTTCCTAAGAACGTGAAGCGAAGCGACAATCTCTGTCGTCGCCATCACATATGGCAATATAACTTTATTGATCTGTCAGTTTCCCTAGCGAATTCCCCACTTTTCACACAGACACAGTCAGTAATAAACAGCTCTAACTTTACAGGCTTCGCTGTCATGGTGCACATTAGATCCTTATATGGAATACTGCATGACAAAAGGAGTCTGTATTGAAAACATGCCCACATCAGGGGAGATCCTTAAATGGGCAATCTCTAGCTGCTGGGCTGCTCAGTCCTGGCCCTGGGGGCGTGTCGTACTGTTGTCACTCTGGCCTTGCCCTAACACACCTGAAACCAATAATGAATGTTTCACTAAGATCCTAAAGTGGTGTGGGGTGTGTTGGGGCGCTACAGGGCTGTGGATCCCTAGGTGCAGGATAGGGTGACCCAGCTATATTGTGTGCAAGTAAAGAGCGCTCGACAGCCCTATGATATGAATTATATGACGGATGTACTGTACCTGTGTGTTAATGTGTAGGTGTATGTGTGCTTTCCCTTAAGACATAAAAACAAGATGGGAAGGAAGTTGTGGTGGGGAAAGAGTTCAGTTATTGACTAGACTGGTGGGAGTAGGCTGCTCGTAGGCTGCTCATGTTGGCTGGGCGGTCTGGCTGAAATTTGATATTGAGGATGTCTTAAAGACAATCAATTATCATCGATCTAGTTCAGTCTTAGCAATCACTTAAACATATTTAATCATCTCTTACCTAGCTTGATGACTGGGGATTTTTTCTTATTTCTTACTTTTTGTTGTTCTAAAGAGATTTGCCAGGTCGCAGTTGTAAATGAGAACTTGTTCTAAACTGGCCTACCTGGATAAATAAAGTTGAAATAAATACATATAAACTGGCTAGAAGGGCCATGGGTCATATTAGATTGTGTAAACATGCAGGAAATGTTCTTCGGGTTCCCCTAAAAATGGGAGGACCCCCAGACTCCCTGCCAAGTACATTTAATTTACAATCTGTAGAATCTACAAGAATTATGAAAAATCACCGCACAGTTGAGAAATATATGGCAAATAGAAATCAAACCTGGATGGTGTTCAAAGATAGATGGGAGGGGTTGAGTGGAGCTTGAAGAAGGGAATAAAAACAAACAAAAGATAATGATAACGGTAAAATATTCTGTGTCCTTAAAATGTCAAAACAAATGTCCTCTCACTGTCAACTGTGTTTCTTTTCAGGTAACTTAACATGTGTAAATATTTGTATGAACACAAGATTCAACAACAGAAAAACTGAACAAGTTCCACAGACATGTGACTAACAGAAATTGAATAATGTGTCCCTGAAGCTGAAGCTGAATTAAGTACTGCAGTGCATCTCCTCCTCATGGACTGCACCAGATTTGCCAGTTCTTGCTGTGAAATGTTACCACACTCTTCCACCAAGGCACCTGCAAGTTCCCGGACATTTCTGGGGGGAATGGCCCTAGCCCTCACCCCCCGATCCCAGACGTGCTACATGGGATTGAGATCTGGGCTCTTAGCTGGCCATGGCTAGAACACTGACATTCCTGTCTTGCAGGAAATCACACACAGAACGAGCAGTATGGCTAGTGGCATTGTCATGCTGGAGGGTCATGTCAGGATGAGCCTGCAGGAAGGGTACCACATGAGGGAGGAGGATGTCTGCAATGACAAGCTCAGTCAGATGATACTGTGACACACCGCCCCAAACCATGATGGACCCTCCACCTCGATCCCGCTCCAGAGTACAGGCCTCAGAGTAACACTCATTCCTTTGACGATAAACGCGAACCAGACCATCCCCCCTGGTGAGAAGAAAATGTGACTCGTCAGTGAAGAGCATTGTTTGCCAGTCCTGTCTGGTCCAGCAATGGTGAATTTGTGCCCATAGGCAACGTTGTTGACGGTGATGTCTGATGAGGACCTGCCTTACAACAGGCCTACAAGCCCTCAGTCCAGCCTCTCTCAGCCTATTGCGGACAGTCTGAGCACCGATGGAGGGATTGTGCGTTCCTGATGTAACTCGGGCAGTTGTTGCCATACTGTACCTGTCGAGCAGGTGTGATGTTCAGATGTTCCGATCCTGTGCAGGCGTTGTTACACGTGGTCTGCCACTGCGAGGATGATCAGTGGTCCGTCCTGTCTCCCTGTAGCGCTATCTTAGGCGTCTCACAGTACAGACATTGCAATTTATTGCCCCAGCCACAACTGCAGTCCTCATGCCTCCTTCCTAAGACATGTTCACGCAGATGAGCAGGGACCCAGGGCATCTTTCTTTTGGTGTTTTTCAGTCAGTAGAAAGGCCTCTTTAGTGTCCTAAGTTCTCATAGCTGTGACCTTAATTGCCTACCGTCTGTAAGCTGTGTCTTAACGACTGTTCCACAGGTGCATGTTCAGTAATTGTTTATGGTTCATTGAACAGCATGGGAAACGGTGTTTAAACCCTTTACAAAGAAGATCTGAGGTTATTTGGATTTTTACGAATTATCTTTGAAAGTCAGGGTCCTGAAAAAGGGACCTTTCTTTTTTTGCTTGACTTTGTCTCCCGTGGACATTACTGGTTAAACATGGACATAACACACTAATTGAACTAATCTCAAAGCATTACCATAAATGACCAGTAGAGGGGGGCAGTCTCCAAGTAAAGGCCATTGGAAATTCCTAGGACAGTTACTACATCTTTCAGTGCAGCTTACTTCTCTGTTATGAAAGTTTGGTTGGTCGTGATGTTCACTGGCCTTCAACAACAAGAGCTAGTTGGTCGTGATATTTACTAGCTTACAAGTGTGAGAGCTATTTTATTTATGGATGGTTTGAAAATGTCACAATCAAGGGGGAGCGGAATCTTAAATGGAGTTAGATGTACAATGACACCCAAGACAGATGGTATGGGGTTATTCTAAGGGATTTAAACAAACCGTTAGGAACACACACAATTCCTACTGCATGAGCATTTCTATTACAATAGCTACATTCCATGTTCAAGGACACTTCGCATTGGCGGTCAAGAGTCATTTGCTAGATGGCATTTTGTGAGCTGTTCAGGAGAAAAGTGTAAATATTGTCATTGTTGAACTTGGAGAATGTGTCTGCTACACTTCAGTTTCCTATAGTTCATAAAAAGTTCATAAAAAGTTACATCTGCACAGACCTTAAAAGGGCACTGGGTAATTGTTAACCAAGGTGAAACCTTAGAATACAATTTTGAATCAAAAGGTTGACGTATCTCTGTGACTAACACATTCACAACAGTGCGGCAATAAAACGTGTCAAGGTGAAAGAAAACCTGCTCACAAATAGTACAGCTAAGCAGGGCGAGGTCGAAAGGCATTACCCTGAAGCGCCTGTAATGAATATAATAAAACTCATGTGTAGCTCATATATTTAAAAAAACAAAACAAAGAAAGACACTTGTCCATTTTTACCTGTTTTAATTAACCCCGATTACAATTTAATTACAAATGAGGGGGAAAAATACAAGAGAAACAGAAGGTATACATGTTGCCTCATGGTATGGAGTCCTCTCTGTTTGAGTGTTAAGTAACCACTGAAAGGAGTGTGAAAGGAGAGTGAAGAGTGAAAGGAGAGTGAAAACGACACCATTCAAATAATACAATGTCAAAGCAATAGAATGTATTTCTTACCGAGCCCCCCCCCAAAAAAAAATAATCTATATACACAAAGACCCAAAAAGATATTTCAAAACAAAGGTAATGTGATAGGATTATGTGAGCTCCTCTTTTCCATGTGTCCATAATTACAAATACAACTAGCTCAGTTGAAGTTAAAACCACTATTTTAGTTCAGCTAATAGTAAGATGGAGGAGTTGTCGTTGTCTGGAAAATACATACTGAAAATATAAAATACAAAACGCGAGGGATTCAAATAGCCATGGAAAAGAGGTAGGCCCAGAGGGGTACAAAATAATCAAATAGTAAATAACGTTAATAATAATAATAACAATGACAGTAAATAATCATTTGGGACAAATAACAAACAGCAACGACGAGGGAAAAGTGGGTACATTTTTAGATGATTTTCTTTTGAAGCTGTCAGTTACAATGCAAGGCAGGACAAAAGACGTACTGGGTGGCTACGGCAACACCAACATCTGCATACAGACACCCACTTACACCATACTAGTGCTATGAACAAACTCTTGAGCGAGTCTTTTTTTTGGGCCCGGCTCTTGTTGAGTTACAAAGGCTGGAGGGACCTAGACGGCACCCGCAGAGCGTCTTCTCAGATTACGGGAAGTCCCTCTCTGAGGTTTTGTGATGTCATATCCTGCATGGGCGAGGGTTGTTTCTTTGGTTAAGAGTCTTCCAACCCAGAGACTAGTACGGGGGTGGGGGATCATGTCGCTAGTGATGTCACCTTCCTTTTACTCTAGGTTAACCCACATTACAGACCTCTCAGCAGACCAGGTCTACCTCAAACATGTACATATTCAGGTGGCGGAGTGTTACTGATGCATTCTCCTAGTATAGTTCATGGTCCAAGACAAAGGCCAAGTCCAGACAAACAGTGGGTTCAATAGACAACAAAGGTGCCCTGTCCTTGTGTTTCCAGGAGAGTTTGGGTTGCTGAGAGGGGGTGGGATCCTGGTCGTAAAGTTGGGGTTCGGGGGGGGGGGGGGGGGGGGGGGGGCAGAAAACGGGGGGGCCAGAAAACGTGACCCCAAAATCTTAAAACGTTTCCACGATGCAACATTTCTCCATTATTTGTTCATTTACTGGTCGCTTTTCACCCACCAATCAGAACACTTATTTTTACATTATAAATATTAAATGTGTTCCGATTCCTCTTGCACATGATCCCTTTCCAATTCAGCTCCACTGTCAAGAGAGGCAAGGTGAGAAGAGGCTCCCTCATATATATATATACACATGTCCGACAGAGTTATCATTAAAAATAGCATTTCCTGATTCATATCAAATTATAATTTTTTGAATTATAACATTTGTATTTAATATATTCAAATAAAATATGTGTAGTATTGGTTTTAGTTATTCAGATTCTGTTTCTTGGTATAAAAAAAAGGCAAAGTGGCAGTCAGTGTATAAGGTCTGTGCCCACACCAACAAATTTCAGTACGGTATGCTTGAGGCTTCTATAGTGTGTGTGTGTGTACATTATTTGGCCAGGGTAATTCACGTATAGTCGCCTGTCAGCTTAAAAAAAAGCACAATCTCAATTTGTCTTGTTTGTTCAAAAAAAATGTGCTGCGTATTTGTGAAATACAGAAAATAAAAAGGAATTTAAAAGTTTAAAATGTCACTAAAAGGCTTTGCATGAGCTCACCTAGGTACTCGCATTCATTTCACTGTATACTTTTTTGGGGGAGTGAGAAAAAAAAAATATTCGTTTCAGTTCAAGAACATTGTATATACAGAGGTACTTCTAACCCTCCGTGCACCGCGTCTTCCCAAATACTGTCCTTTTTTTCTTTTTTGAGGCGCTCTCTATGGGAGAAAGAAGCAGCTCAAACCAGGGGAACGGAGGAGACCTCTAAGATACTCTTTCAACACCATTCCAAGCGAACAAATTACCAATCTCCTCGTTTCACTCCTTATAAGATTGTGCAAAAGTCATGTAGGGTCCCCACATTAATGGCCCCTAACATGTAGGGCCCCCACATGAATGGCCCCTAACATGTAGGGTCCCCACATTAATGGCCCCTAACATGTAGGGTCCCCACATTAATGGGCCCTAACATGTAGGACCCCCACATTAATGGCCCCTAACATGTAGGACCCCCACATTAATGGCCCCTAACATGTAGGGCCCCAACTTGAAGGCTTTTTGCTGCTCCCCTTGTTGGACCCTGCCCAGTACACGAGCTGTCCATTAAGGCTTGGATGCACGCCATTTTGTTTTTTGTCCCTACGCTCAAGTCGGTGGGGGACGATGGTCAAAGAGAGAGCGCTGACTCAGACACAAATTCAGTCCTAAGTCTCTAAGTCAGTCCCTGTGATTAGACAGATATGGACAGGGAAGTCTCTTCGTTATGACTCCTGAGCTCCCTTCCCAGTCAAAGGTGATGGAATAGTTGACAAGAGTTGGTACGAGGCCCCTCGCTTTCCTTTGCTTTGTAAACCATTGTATGTGAAGACAGGCACTTCTGTAATCTCTTTTCAAGTCTGTTGAAGGGGTGGGTGGGTGGGGGGGGGTTCTTTCCCATCTGTGTTGATGCATCCCTGAAAGGCAAAGGAGCTATGGGTGTTACTGGGAGATGTTGAGGCGAGATGGGAGGCACCTAAAGGCAGTGTACAGGTCTAAGGGATAGGCCCAGGGGGTCCTTCGTTTAGAGGGGGTGTCAGTATTAATTTGTGTCTATGACCATCCCTTAGTGTCTATGACCATCCCTTAGTGTCTTAGTCACAGAATGCCGAGCTGTTTGTTAATGTTCTGGGTTTCATGTGTTGCAAATTGGAGTAAAAAGGCTTTTTGCCCAGGCACTTGTTTCTATGTGCATGCTTGGTTATATGAGTGAATGTGTATGTAGGTACGGGCATGTGATTGTGTGTATGCGTGTCCACGGTTTGTGCGTATCCCTGCCTCAGCAAGCTCCATGGCTCTCCAGAGACAGCTGGGCTGTGGCTCTCTGCAACTCGGAGCTGGCCCTGCGCTGGGCCGGAGGGGGAGGAGCGCGCATACTCAGGGACAGGCTTCTCCTTGGCCCCTCCCCATTCTCTGACTCCCTCCTTGCTGGCTCCACCTGTTTCTCTGCCCGCACTTTCTTGTCCTCGGCCTCATCGCGCTCGCCATCGGCCTCCATCTTCTGGTCCTCGCTCCAGCGGCGTTTGAAGCGCAGCTTCAGGGGGATGCAGAGGGTGTCACCAGGGCTGATGGGAGGGCCTTGGCCCGGCTCGCGCTTCAGGGCCAACAGGGAGGGGGTTAGAGGGCCCATGGGAGGGGCGGCGGGGGTTTTGAACACGTCCTCGTCCAGGTCGTCCTCGACGATGGCGCCCAGGTTGCCGTTGGTGATGGCAGTAGGGGCGGTTCCGTTGGTGGGATGAGGGGGGGTGAAGACATCTCCCTCGTCATCATCAAGCAGCTCGTCCTCCTCGCTGATGTCGGTCACCTCCACCTCCTCATCGGACTCAACGTCGGAGACAGGCTCCACCTAGACAATAAGAGACAACAGATGAGTCACTGTTGAGAACATCTCTTTTTACATTAACAAACTGGTGGTTAGTCAGGCTAATCTTGATTCTAGTTAGGGATTGGCTCACCTTGATTTTTGGGCCCACTGAGGAGGAGGAGTTAGAGAGTAGTCCTGAGGCAGCGTAGGAGGAGCCTAGGCTAGAGGAGGAGACCCCGGTAGAGGAGGTGGAGCCGTCCTTCTGTTTACGCCCCAGCGGAGGTGGCTGCAGCTTGAACTTGAAGGGCGAGGGGTGCTGCTCCTCCCCTTGGTGGTGGTGCAACGAATGGGAGTGGGGCATGGGCGGGGCATGGTGGTGGGCTGTCATGGGCTTGTCAGGGGCGGCAGAGGGCCTGTGGGGCTGGGGGACCACGATGTTGGGGTAGTGGAAGAAGGCTCTGGGGCTGAGGTGGTAGTTGTAGACACTCTGGTGGTGGGCCTGCAGGTAGCGCTTCATGTCGTCCGGGTTGAAGGAGAAGTGGGAGCCCAGCATGGGGCTGAGGGAGGGGGACGGGGTGTAGGGCAGGTGGGAGCCAGGGGTCATGGAAAGGGCCGGAGACAGGGTGGAGCCCAGGAGGCCCCCAGGGCCCGGCAGGGGGGACACAGGGAACGGGGACATGGGGTCACCATGGACTCTGTGGCCGGGCGGGGGGCGGCCTAGCCCACCAGGGCCTCCGTAGGCGCGAAACAGCGAGTCGTGGGAGAGGCGGGGGTGGAGGAGGCCGCGGAATGCCCGTTCAGGGCCCGTGCCGCCACGATCTTCACCCCCCACGCCTTCCTCCAGCTCAGAGTTGGTGGAGGTGCCGTCGCTGCAGTCGGAGACAGAGCCGCGGCCCAGGCGGCGGGCCACGCTGCTGAACATGCCCGGGCTGCGCAGGTCCTCACTGGGGGAGAGCACATCGGACGGGGTGGAGGGGGGAAAGCGGAAGTGGCTGCCCCCAGTCGGCACGGGGGGGGCGCTCTGGGGGACTCCCCTACCTGGAGAGACGACGAGTTAGAGGGTAGGAATGAAACTGAGGTAATCAGAGAGTAAAATAAGAGAGAGACGAGGAAAACAGTAGAGGAAAAACAAGTGAGAGGCACTAGGTGACAGAAGGATGAGTGACTGAAAGTGAAACCAAGTAAGAAGAAGCAGGTGAGTGAGAGGAAAAGTCACTGTATACCGAGACCGAGAAACACACGGCTCACACTGGCCACGTGTTACATTCCACTTTCCGATGCTTCCATGCCAAATTGTGGCACACAATAAATTCTTGGCATCCTCGCCCATGCCAAAATTAAATATTGGAAAGTTATTTTTTTGCCATCACAAACATGGATCAGGTTGCTCCATTTCCCTAAAACCGCTGAGTGAGTTAACGTCGGAGAGGCATGGGTGTGTGTGTGTTACTGTTATATCAAAACACATGTCAAAACCCCGGAACCACATCACATATGGAGTATAATAAAAACATCACGCAGCAGTTATGCCACATGGTATCAGGATTCAAGTGTGCCGTATTTACACTGTGGTGGTTGTGATTACCGCCGGAGGGGATTTCAGGATTTCAGAAAACACTTGGTATGAAGCGGATAAACACAGATGCAATCCTCGCTGCACTACATAAACCCGATGGGGATGGATTCGTGTTTTAGCATTTAGCCCGCGCCATTACCAGTCAGTCGGTGTAGCGGTTTCCATTACAAAATGGCGCTCCTATGGGTTAAGCTCTCAGGTCTGTATTAGCGTCGTCTTTAAAACATTTGTAATTGGATAGATGCATACAAATGAAATAAAGAAAATCTCTAAATAACACGAGGACTTTATGGAAATGCTTTCGAAAGAGTGAAGACTTCCAAACGACGGACGCGCACAACGTATTCAGCTATACTGTGCTCAAACTGCTAACAATGTTGATGTCTCGGATCACTCTGTGCCAGTGATAGTCGCTGGTGGATTTTTTAAACCAGACTAGAGACAGAGTACTGACCAGAGCCCATGTCGATGAAGGGGTAGTTGACCAGCACCAGCTTGTTGAAGTTGAACTTGTAGGTAAACCTCTTCCCTTTGGTCTTGTGGAGGATTCTCTTGTTGTAGTAGTATCTGTGTGGGGGGGGGGGGGAGGGGTTTGCATGGTTACTAACCCTTTGTTCAATTTCCATGTTTAGATAAGGATTAAATACATTCAATTACATACTTTCCAGCATTACTGAGTGCAATACACAGAAAACCCCCAAATCACTGTGTAGTTGTTTATCTAAGGGTCTCATTATGTGCCGTAACCAACCATGCCTCAATATGAAACGTAATGAGTAGACAGTGTAGTATACTACGCCTCTCTTGCAAGATGCGTTTTACCTCAATGAGACAAACATTTACAAACGACGGTTAAATAAACACACTGGGAAACTGATTCAGGTCTTGAAGAACTCCTGTTGCACTGAGTGGGAGGAAGTCCTCAGAGACTGAGAGCACTACAGTGGCCGCTGAAGCAAAAGGCAGCTAGTTCTAGCCTTTTCATTGCCGATCCTCTCACTCAGTGGCCGCACTGACTCGATGAATGAAGGGCCTCTTCCCGATTGCTGCGACTCCAAAATTATGACTAGAGTGGGCTCCCACCTACACACTTGCTAAAATGGCAGTGATTAGTGGAGGGCTGACGGGTGCTTGCTTTGATATAGACGATGTGAAGTGGAGACGGGAGGTTTGGACTGGAACATAATGTTCACAGGCGCAGAAAGAGAGGACTTGAACACGTGGGGGAGGGGGGGGGCAGGAAGTACCACGCGAGCGCCAACACAAGCACACACTGTGTGATACGGTGAGTGACTACTGGAGTTGACACACAGAGAGAGAGAGAGAGAGCTAGGCGAAACATGCGGGGACACACAAGCTCACACATGGGCTGCGGTGCTTTGAAGAACATTTGAACTCACTTCAAACAAAGCACAAAGGGCTAACGTTACTACTGCCGGAATGCCACAGCTTTAAAGCACCACATTTTGAACACTAACGGAGCTCGTCCCCCCCGAATCAAAGCCTGAACCCTAATGAGGAAAGAACATTGCAGTCTTTCAATTACTTCAGAATGGAAAACTATTTTCATTGAAGAGTTTTACGACGGAACAATAGTACCAGAGGTTAGGGTCCGCCCGGTCGAGGAGACTAGTTTACTATAGAAACAAACCCACAAGGCGCAGATGGGATGGAGGAGGACTGGCAGAGAAAGCAGCAGTGACGAGTCATTGGTAGGATGAGCACTAGCTGACCCACACCAACCTACGACTTGAAGGTGATGCTGACAAGCTGGTATGTGTCCAGCGCTGGCTGCTAAGTGTGTGTGTGTGTGTTGTGTGATAGCCAGAGATGTGAGTACAGACAGAGGACTAAATAAAAGCTCTCCTCTTCCCACGTGCTCTGCAGGTGTGTGGGTTTCTAAAAAGACAAACGTTATCTAAATGAGCGGTCACATTAAAACGAGGGACCTTGACGTATGTCGGAGAACAACAAGCCGCGCTCCCGCTTGCTCCTGCGCTCTCCTCCCACTCTCATTGAAAGAGTAACGAGGAGGGAGCCACTCCAGAGCTCTCATTATTCCGGCCCAACTTAAATCAGCTAAAAGCGCTCTTCAAATGGAGAGATATTAGTTGAGTTGGGTGTGTTAGAGCAGAAGCAGAAGTTTAAGCACACTGCAGCCCTGAATACAGATTTCCCCCACTCCTGGTCTAAGAACAAAATACCATTCAACCTGTATTTACACAGGTTTCTCACACTGAAATAAAATCTATTTTGCAAGAGAGATTTGTTCACTTCCTTCCATCCTACAATACCCAGAACCCCTACGTCGTAGTGACAGTTGTTCCCGTTTCTTACCGAAGCGCCCTGCTCAGCTTGTCGTAGTTCATCTGAGGTTTGCACTTGCGGGCGCCCCACAGTCGGGCCACCTCTTCGGGGTCCTTGATGACAAACTCTCCGTAGTCGCCCTGCCAGGCGATGACTTCATGGTACTCCTCCTTCCGCAGCAGCTCCAGGATGAAGCACCACAGCTGGATCTGTCGCGAGCCGGGGCTCGACTCGGGCTTGTAGGCCCAGTCGGGGAAGGCGAACCCTGTTGACGGGGAGAAGGGGTTAGATGGAGGTGTAGTGCTCATATGCTGGGGGTGGTGGAACATGGGGCTGAGAAAAGCAGAGGCAACAGGGAAAAGGCAGGTAGTGGAGAGTCGACAAAGGGTTGAAGAATGGGCCAAAAAAAAATATCATTGAATTGTGTTTGATTCCCATGTGGCGGGTCACAAGAAGATTACTGACGTCACTTTGGATAAAAGGGTCTTACAGAGCTGTGCTGGGATCAGTGTATAACAGCAAAGGAGGTTGGTTTTTGGGGTAAACTTGTTTTGAGTTTGAAATCAAAGCTGTACAGGGATTGGGCCTGGCGCTTTCATATCAGTTTCGTCGTATATCAGCCTTGAGTACAAAGACAAAATAAAAGATAGAACGAGCATTAGACACAGAACATGTGAGAACAGTGAGAGTGAATATGTGTTTTAGCGAGGTAGGTTGTCCTTAAAGACTCAACACCACTTCAAAGCAAGGCCAGGCAGACTAGCAGAGACATAACCACACACACACCTCCTTAGGACTAAATGTGCTCTAGCAACCAGGCCGAGAAAATCTCTCATAGAAACATATGGGCACAATACAACACATAAAACGCCATACGGAATGCATACCAGAGATATTTATGGTTGTCATAGGAAAACATTACGACATATCTAAAACACTAGAGTAAACACTTAGATAAAAACACACAAGAACACAGTCCGCAATGCAGACATTGTCCCAATGTTGGGCCAAAGTCCACATTTGTCACTATACATCTTCATTCCAGTTCAAATGCTGCTGCACCAGAATGACTGTGATGCCCATTGTCACTAAACCTCTTTGTAAGCCGACACGTTGAAATCATGAAGGTAGATTCGATTTTGCAAGTCACCCAGTTAAAAGCCTATGACACGTGACTCATTCCGAGCAATCAGATAGGCTAAACCATTGAACTACTTCAATTGTCTCGTCTGAAATGACTAAACAATGAATGGTTCTGATGGCCATCCGATGCTTCACAGCCCATAAAGCATACGCATATCATTCCCACATCGTAGACGATAGGGCCCAGATCAATGGCGCCACTTCAGCATCTGTACCACTTGGGCAGATGCTGGGAAGCTGGTGCCAACGCACATGTAAAGTCCAGCAGGAACAGAGAACATGAAAGCAAGTGAGCAAATTGAACAAACACACATGTACAGAAAAGGTAAAAGTGGGCGCAGAGTGCTCACACACGAATAGCAGCAATGCCCACTGAGCGTGCGTCAGTGCTGACTCATGGCCTGTTCTTGTTTGTCATTCAGCTTTCACATGGAGTACGCCTTTCCCCTCCGCGCTGCCATCCCTTTCTTTTCTTCGCTCCCTCTGACACCATCGCCTAGCAACAGGCTATTTTAGCTCTATAAATAAACACACCGAACAAAAAAACTGTAATTCAATTAAAAAGGTTCCAAATTTTTTTTTTCAGAAAGTGGGGGGGGGGGGGGGGCGAGGTAAGAGAGAAATTGGGCGAGAGGGGCCAGGGAAGAGGCGTCAAAGGATAAAAAGAGAACATCTTGTCATCTGTGGTTTCACTGATGAAAGTTCACTGTTCCGCTGTCCATTAGCCGGCTGCCTTGGGAAAACGACACAGACATCCACCGGTGTCCGTCACATACAACAAATCTCCAACACTCACAATGCTGCTCCTATCTAGACAGAGGAGTGCAAAAAAAAGAGAGAAGAAAACAAACACACAGCTATTACAAGCCTGTTTTCTGCTCTGTTGCGCTAACTACAAGTGGTCCTGGTGGGACTGCTGCTGGTCCTGCGGGTGACAGTAACTATGATAGGAATAACACACAGATAAACACGCTCATAGCGCAGCACCATAATAACACACGCGTGTGGTGTGCTGATACCTGGGACGAGAGTCAGGTCGTTGGCCATAATGACCCAACGAACATCAAGCGTGTGAGGTCAGTAAGAAGGCACAGTTGCCCAACCATTCTCCCTGGGTCTTTAAGGGAAAGAACGGAAGGAGTAGTGACAGAAAGTGTATTTTTACGACAACCACCAGAGAGCCTATTATTCGAGGAACCTGAATTTCCCTTCCAGCAGAACACACAGGATCTTCACACGAGAACCATTTTCATACAAGGCTTTCAATACAGCTAATTTTATTAAAAAACGTCCCTCTGATGTCATGTGTTTATAATAGTAGGTTTAATAACAGGTGTGCATTGTACGCCAACTGCTCTGAGACCAGGGGCTCCGTCTCTTTCTCACCCTGTTCCCGCCATCAATTCCCCCTTTTCCCTCCCTTCCTCCTATTCTTTCCTGGCTCTATATTTAACTTCAGGAAAAAGGTTGGCTGGCCTCCGTTTGCTAGTGATGGCTGTCTGGCCACAGAGATGGGTAGGTGAGGGCACGGGGGTGAATGGACTTGTTCTCCATGTGAGTAGAGCGTAGTCACTGGACTACACTCCACTGACTTTCAACAGGGACATGCCATGGTGCACTGTTATTGCGAGAGGGCGAACACTGTCAAAAAAACAAGAAAGCAAGCACAAAAAGCTGCTTCATGCTAATAAGTGGATGCTAACATTGACTCATGCTCACATAAGGGCTAACCGTTCCCGATCCTAAAGACATGGCCATCAACACCAACTCGTGATTTTATTTAACTAGGCAAGTCAGTCAAGAACAAATTCTTATTTACAATGACGGCCTGCCCCCGGCCAAACCCAGACGATGCTGGGCCAATTGTGTGATACAGCCTAGAATCGAACCAGGGTCTGTAGTGACGCCTTAGATGCAGTGCCTTAGACCACTGCGCCACTCAGGAGCCCTAAAGCCAGATAGGTCCAAGTATTAAAAGTGAGAGAAGGGGGTGACTTAATAAAAACAGGAATGAGACAGAAGAAAAGTAAATTAACATGTAGGAGAGAGAGGGGTGGGGGGGTGGGGTATAAGGAGATGAGAAGAGTAAAGAAACTCTTGATATGCGATTGTCATCTTCACGTCAACAATCGTCAATGTCGAAGCTGCAGAGATGAAAGCAAGTTAGAATGCAACGGTGGTCGGACCGTTGTGGGGCCGGACTGCGACGGTGTAATGGATCCCGAGGTGCGCCGGGGCCAACTGTGCCCAGACAGAAACCAGACGCGTCTCGGGGAGTTCCGTGCAGTGCAAGCTGTGATTAAAAATCAGCCCTAGATGGTTAGACAGAGTGCGTGTTTGCGTCAATTTCCCTGCTATGTGAGGACTGTCGAGTATGAGTGCAGGTCTCGCCTCGTGCGGGGAGGACTCGGAGCCAGTGTTTATGAGCACGCCTGTGCAGGCTCTGCTCAGTCTCCACCCTCAGCAATAGATCCCTGGGACAGACGTCCTAAATACTAGTCTTGGAGACCTGAGGTTAGGAAATGGAGTTGTGTTGATCTCCATAATAACTTGATTTGTGCGTATATTATTAGCAACTAAAACAGAACTCATAATTCACTATAAAAGTATTTGGTAAACCTCAACCAATTTGAAGATCTGAGTAGGAATTGTTTGACCAGGCTTGACCCTTAACACTGGAACCGCTAAAACAGTCATTTGGACTGCTCACAAATAGAAATAAAATAAAGGGTTTTTAAAGTATAACTGCCATTTTTAAAGGCATGCCCCACTCTGTCCTCGACTTTTCCTAAGATAAGTCTATATAACACACCATTGTTAGAATCGTAATATCACAAACATAATTGAAGGTAACCAGTTTTAGGAGGGAATGTCATTTTGTGAATGGTTTTCCCTTTGTCCCTCCTTTACCCGACAGTAGGGCCAGCTCCTCTCCTCCCGAGAGTAGGGCCCGCTCCTCTCCTCCCGACAGTAGGGCCCGCTCCTCTCCTCCCGACAGTAGGGCCCGCTCCTCTCCTCCCGACAGTAGGGCCCGCTCCTCTCCTCCCGACAGTAGGGCCCGCTCCTCTCCTCCCGACAGTAGGGCCCGCTCCGCTCCTCCCGACAGTAGGGCCCGCTCCGCTCCTCCCGACAGTAGGGCCCGCTCCGCTCCTCCCGACAGTAGGGCCCGCTCCTCTCCTCCCGACAGTAGGGCCCGCTCCTCTCCTCCCGACAGTAGGGCCCGCTCCTCTCCTCCCGACAGTAGGGCCCGCTCCTCTCCTCCCGACAGTAGGGCCCGCTCCTCTCCTCCCGACAGTAGGGCCCGCTCCTCTCCTCCCGACAGTAGGGCCCGCTCCTCTCCTCCCGACAGTAGGGCCCGCTCCTCTCCTCCCGACAGTAGGGCCCGCTCCTCTCCTCCCGACAGTAGGGCCCGCTCCTCTCCTCCCGACAGTAGGGCCCGCTCCTCTCCTCCCGACAGTAGGGCCCGCTCCTCTCCTCCCGACAGTAGGGCCCGCTCCTCTCCTCCCGACAGTAGGGCCCGCTCCTCTCCTCCCGACAGTAGGGCCCGCTCCTCTCCTCCCGACAGTAGGGCCCGCTCCGCTCCTCCCGACAGTAGGGCCCGCTCCGCTCCTCCCGACAGTAGGGCCCGCTCCGCTCCTCCCGACAGTAGGGCCCGCTCCGCTCCTCCCGACAGTAGGGCCCGCTCCGCTCCTCCCGACAGTAGGGCCCGCTCCTCTCCTCCCGACAGTAGGGCCCGCTCCTCTCCTCCCGACAGTAGGGCCCGCTCCTCTCCTCCCGACAGTAGGGCCCGCTCCTCTCCTCCCGACAGTAGGGCCCGCTCCTCTCCTCCCGACAGTAGGGCCCGCTCCTCTCCTCCCGACAGTAGGGCCTGCTCCTCTCCTCCCGACAGTAGGGCCTGCTCCTCTCCTTCCGACAGTAGGGCCTGCTCCTCTCTTCCCGACAGTAGGGCCTGCTCCTCTCTTCCCGACAGTAGGGCCTGCTCCTCTCCTCCCGAGAGTTGAAGATGCCGTGCCGAGCTGATAATCACCCTGATAGTGGTCTAAAACCTGAACTACACCGAAAATGATTTCACAACAGATTAAATAATTGAAGTATGATGAATGAGAAAGGAGGAGAATGGGTGAGTTGATGAGCGAGGGCAAGCGAACGACATAATTATGTAGTCACCAAATTGTGAATGAGCAGGGCGGGCCATTCTGTTGAATCGGTCTACCTCAAAATGGTATGCACCCGTTATCAGTCCACCGAATCTAAGCCGTTTTAAAATCGGTCTATTCGGAGTACACAGTGAGAGCGTGAGTAATGTACAAATGGCAAGAAGACCAAGACGAATGGATGCAACATGCTGCATTAGGGTTGCTAGAAAATCTCAATGTAAACACTCAGATGGTAGGAAAGAAATGAATCATGACACCTGATGATTTGTCTTCTTATTCTCAGCCTGAACCGACACCTCCCGAGGCCTAAGCTCCCCAAAATGTAAAAAATAGCCAGAACGGTACACGTGCCCGCACCACCACCAAATGAAAACACAGAGACAGGAGAGAGGAAGGGACGGCACTGTTTGGATAGAACCCGCCGGTGACAATGCTATGGCCCAATTGACAGCACAACATGTAATTGAGAGGGTAGGCGCTACATCTTAAGGGAAAAAAACTAACATCCGTAAAGCGCTCACCAGCTTTTGTTGTTTATGTGACAACTGTCAACTGATGCCATTGTGTGAAGATGCTCCAATTGGCTGAAAAACATTGAAAAGTTCACTGTTGTGATAGACACATTCATTAGAAATGCCAGTATTGCTTTTGTGCGGATTTGCACGATTTACCGAGCACACTTGGCGCTTATCATGATGTTTAGGCTACTGAGGTCATCATTTGACCAGGCGTCTTAGCGGTATGGAGCCTTTTTTTGTTATCGTAAATAAAAATAAATAAAAACTGTTACCGCGTTCCAACACATATGCTTTCCGTTTCATAGTTGTAACAAAGGCATTCCAAGAATAAAATCGATTGAACACTGGGGTGTCACCCGATGCCGAGCAGTTCTAGTGTTGAGGGAATGGTAGAATAGCAACACAAAAAGAACACTTAGAGAGGTATTTGCACACGCTTAATCTAAGCCTCATCATCCCAACGATGAACCATGTGACTTCGTAGAGAGGAGAGCCAGTGACCTGGAGGTCCTGGAAGCGATCAGAGGGGACATGGAGGATTGTCGGCTGGGTAAGCCTGGCTCAGTGCAGGCTTTTTCCACCATGCTCTGGGCTTGTACTAAGAGGGTCATTTGCAAGACCAAATCAGGTCCGGCCCAAGTGAGAGGACGACCGTGTATTTGTCTAAATCCCCACTACCTCGAGAATCAAATCAAATGTTATTTGTTACATGCGCCGAAAACAACAGGTGTAGTAGACCTTACCGTGAAATGCTTACTTACAAACCCCTTAACTATTTTTTTGTTCTTAAAACCGCATTGTTGGTTGAGAAAATATTTTCTAAAACTAAAGTTAAACATTTTTTTTTAAATTTTAAAATGTAAGTAACAATAAAGAGGCTATATACAGGGGGTACCGGTATCGAGTCAATGTGCAGTGGTACAGGTTAGTCGAGGTAATATGTACATGTCAGTAGGGGTAAAGTGACTATGTATAGATAAACAGTGAGTAGCAACAGAGTAAAAAAAAAAAAAAAGGGGCAAATAGTCCAGGTGGCCATTTGATGAATTGTTCAGCAGTCTTATGGCTTGGAGGTAGAAGCTGTTCAGGAGCCATTTGGACATAGGTGCTCCGGTACAGCCTGACTAGGGTGGCTGGAGTCTGACACTTTTAGGGCCTTCCCCTGACACGGCCAGTTATCAAGGTCCTGGATGGGCGGAAGCTTGGCCCCAGTAATGTACTGGGCCGTACGCACTACCCTCTGTAGCGCCTTGCGGTCAGATGCCGAGGAATTGCCGTACCAGGCAGTGATGCTACCAGTCAGAATGCTCTCGATGATGCAGCTGTAGAACTGTTTGAGGATCTGAGGACCTATGACAAATCTTTTCAGTCTCATGAGGGGGAATAGGTATTGTCGTGCCCTCTTCATGTGTTTGGACTGTGATAGTTTGTTGGCGATGTGGACACCAAGGAAGCTCTCAACCTGCTCCACTACAGCCCCATCGATGTGAATGGGGGCGTGCTCAGCCCTTCTTTTCCTGTAGTCCACAATTAGCTCCTTTGTCTTGATCATGTTAAGGGAGAGGTTGTTGTCCTGGCACCACACTGCCAGGTCTCTGACATCCTCCCTATAGGCAGGCTCATTGTTGTCGGTGATCAGGCCTACCACAGACACTGTGGGGAATGCTGTTGAAAGAAGTCAGCTCTGATTGGCTTTGTCTCATAGACAAGCATCCTGGCTGTGACATGGAAATGGGCCAATCCAGAGGGCAGTGGTCTGAAGGCGGGTTCTGACTGGTCTGCCCAGACAGCCTCCCAGCGGGGTGGACCCAGATTGGCCTGTTTGCAGAGTTGGCCCTTTCAGTCCCCTGTGGGTGACAAAGACGGAGACAGTCGTCTGGGCCCCAGGTTATTGGTGGTGGTACAGGGGCCTGGCAATCACACCATGGGGAGAAATGCAAGCGAGTTCCATTGTCTTAACTCATGTCAGTTTGTTATATCTTACCCCCTGCTCCTCTGGTATTTGTTCTATTATTTGAGACACACCATCTCCTGGCTGTGCTCAGATTCTTATTCTGTATCATTCCGCCAAGGAGGGAGATTCATGATATGGTGCACTAAAGTCGACTTCTGAACTCAGGGGCATCCAGGCAGCACAGATTAGAGGTATGGCCTGTGCTCTGTTGGAGACAGACGGGGCTTTGGCCTCTGTAGACCACAGCCGTGTCTGGCTTCTTCTAAGCCAGATCGGTCTGTTCAAATCCTCAGACAGGGCACGCTACAAAACTTCACTCGGCAAGGTATGAAATCTCACGTCTGTGAGTTCGCAAAAACACCAAGACTTGCTGGATGATGAGAGAGATTCTGGAAAAGTAAGAGCAAACGGAGCAGGAGAAAGGTGACATGGAAGAGAAGGCCAAGAGCTAACATGGACACTGAGACATTCAGAAAGTCAGTGAGAGAAAGATCAAGACGTAGTAGGCCAAGACAGAGCAGGAGATCCAGGAAACGTTAAGGGTAAATAAAGTGGACCAGGGGGGCTACAGGCAGTGGACCAGGGGGGCTACAGGCAGTGGACCGGGGGACTAGAAATGGGGATGGGGGAGTAAAAGTCAGAGAAACAGATAGAATGTTCTAAACAGGGGGAATCTGTGTTGTGGTTAGGTCTCCAGACAGTCTTTACTTTCATTTTTGTTCAGACAGCGGCTGACGACAACTTGGTGGCTCCAGCTGTGGGATTAGCGCACAGTCGACATCAGGGCTCCCTCCCCTAACCGACGGCTGTCGCCACAGCCCAGAATAAAACACCAAACCAATGGAGCGAGATGAATCAGTCAGGGCTGACGCTGCCAATTCCTTCACTGACGGCTAATGCATCTTTCATTTTCCATCTTTCCATGGAGACCAAAGGTCTTCATAGTCATAAGTAATAGTAGTCATGGTGGCAGTACTCTACATGCTTCCACTCAGACCTCTCGTAATCAATAACTAGCTTCAAATTGACTCGATACAAATACCTCAACAGATTAGGCTACATGGGAGCATTTTGCTGTAATTTCAGAGCAGTGTTCAATAGCAGGGCATCATTAATGATGTTTACACCAATCGGTTTTAGGTAGCCTGCATACAGGCTACTGGAATGTGTACAGTCCATATTTCAGCAGAAACTAACTCGACCTCACGACTGCCCGGCCGCCCCGTCTTTAGTCAGCTGTTCGTACAGACACACACACACACACCACATTTGTTTTATACATTTTTTTGATGGTTATTTATTTTGCGATGGTCTTCATCCGTATGCGCCGGTTACGCAGTTATACGGTAACTGTGCCGGCCCTGAATGTAGGCTGTGTGCGAATCAAACTTTAGGAAGGCTACATTGTTTATTTTAGTGGGACATGCAACACAGCTACAGCGGTAGGCCATCATTGTAAATAACAATTTGATCTTAACTGACTTGCCTAGCTAAATAGAAGGTTAAATATTATTATACTTGTTTTGTTATCTACTTGAGTGTGATTGATGATCGGCTGTATGCAAAAACACTACCCCTGAAGGTGACAATTTGAATCATCTCAGTGTTCACATTTTCCTCATTTGGTTTAATCTAAGCCCTTCTGCATTAACGCGGGATCCTTCACCGAGACTACATTTTGTGCATAAAAATAGAGGGAGCCAATGTGGCACGCCACAAAGATGGCAACCAGCATCAGCACTAGCGTGAGAATTGAGAAAGAGTGTGCTGCATTTGTCTGTGTGGGCAATACAACACATTCAGCCATTTAACTGCTATGTGGGGGATCCGGCCCGGTAATAAACTGCCATGTGAGTGTGTGTGTGTGTGTTCAGCAGAGCACAATACAAAACGGAGAGTAAATCATCACTCCCCCTCTATATATAGTAAGTAGAGGCGGTCTGATAGAAGTAACATAATTGATCTTAAAATAAAAAAAGGGGGCGGGGGGTGGCCTTCGTGACATTCTGGGGGTTCTCACTCGTCAGGTAAAAGAACAAATGTTCTGCTGAATTAACTCTGAGCTGTGGTCTCTGGCTGTAAAGCTTACCAACTGGAGAGGAGACGGGGAGAAAAACAAACATACCGAGGGAGTTTTAAACCTCCCCTGATAAGATGGAACCATTTGAAGACTAACGGGAACAAGGCTAAGATTCCCTTCTGTTCTGTAGCGTCCCGTAAAATGACCACCCCTTCTGCTTTCTCCTTCCTCACACCTTACACGCTTTGATCTTGCTTCTGGTGAAGAATCGGGTGCAAGCTGTCAAGTTTGTGCGAAGTAGCGTGAGAAAGGATGGAGTCCACACTGCTGTGTTCTCACCAGTCCAGCCTTCACACAGGCTTGTGTTCAAGGAAACGTGCTACAGAATCTCACTGAGAGTACACCACTAACACAAACATTAGTTTGAAGTAAAACACACGACCACACACACACACAAGTGGAAAAGCCAAAGCCACAAGGATCCAGAGAGAGTTCTGACAGACACAGGCGAGACAAAACCTTGGGGTTCCCACCAAATTCAGGGCGTGTGCAGACATAAAAAAAATACCCATTGTGCTCCTCTACGTCCACAAGCCACAGGACAGAGCAACCAGCACTATTGACAGCTTGGGGGACAAAGATTGCCATGGATGAATGATGCGATGGTGTTAATGGTGTCCAAATGCAGTCCTTTGACATTAAAACAAATAGTGTACTAGAAAAGGTGTTCTGTTAACTTATTTTAGCAGTATTTTCACGGCCGGATGAAATGCATGCATGCACAAATTCAACTGCCTGCTACTCATCCCCAGAAGATAAGATATGCATATTATTAGTAGATTTGGATAGAAAACACTCGGAAGTTTCTAAAAAACTGTTTGAATCAAGTCTGTGAGTACAACAGAACTTATTTAGCAAGCGAAACCGAGGACAAACCATTCCGATTCTTTTTTGTTTGTTTGAGGTCACTCTTTTCAATGGGTTTTCACTGGGAATCCAGATTTCTAAGGGACCTTCTTGCAGTTCCTATCGCTTCCACTGGATGTCAACAGTCTTTAGAAATTGGTTGAGGTTATTCCTTTGTGTAATGAAGAAGTGCGGCCATCTTGAAAGAGGGCCATCTTGAACAAGGGTCACTTGAAGTGTACTGTTAGATAGAGGCACGTGACCAGAAAGCATGCTTCAGTTTGTTTTCTTCCTATATTGAACACAGATCATCACGTCTTCAATTTTATCGATTATTTACATAAAAAAATACCTCAAGTTGAATTACAAAAGTAGTTTGAAATGTTTTGGCAAAGTTTACAGGTAACTTTTGAGATATTTTGTAGTCACATTGAGCAAGTTGGAACCAGTGTTTTTCTGGATCAAATGCGCCAAATAAATAGACATTTTGGATATATATGGACGGAATTAATCGAACAAAAGGACCATTTGTGATGTTTATGGGACATATTGGAGTGCCAACAAAAGAAGCTCAAAGGTAAGGCATGAATTATATTTTTATTCTATGTTTTGTGTCGCACCTGCAGGGTTGAAATATGGTTTCTCTTTGTTTACTATGGTGCTATCCTCAGATAATAGCATCGTTTGTGTTTGCCCCGAAAATCCTTTTTGAAATCTGACACGTTGGCTGGATTCACAACAAGTGTAGCTTTAATTAGCTGTGATTTAATGAAAGTTAGATTTTTATAGTAATTTATTTGAATTTGGTGCTCTGCCTTTTGGCCAGGTGGGACACTAGCGTCCCACATATCCCAGAGAGGTTCAAGTGTGTGGTATAGTACTTCACAATGTTAATCTTGCTCTGATTATGCCTGTTTAATTTAGGTTACACTTAAAACTTTAACATTTTTAGTTAAAGACCAAAGGACTAGATTTGAAAGCAAAAAATATATTTAAAATAAAGTCTGTTCAGATTTCAAATGGGGGAGAAAAGCCCACCATATAAGCCTAAGTATTCATGACATTCTAGAAAGAAATGCTCCCTCTCCCAGAGTAAAATGTACGCAAGTTGACTTAAAATTGATGGGTCACATCAAGCTCTGAGTTTGTGAATTTGTGTAGAAGGCGGAACCTCGAAAACACCTGACATGTTATCTGCTCAGCGGCCCAACTATTATTTGGTTCCACTTGGGCTACCCTGGCGTTTCATCTACACTGCAGGAGCCCTTTCAACCACGGAGCCGGGAGGGGGAGCAACCCTACTGTAGTAGTACACATACTCTGCTGTAGTCAGTCAGTGGGTAATGGACTATGTGGTGTGTGCTTTTGTTTGACCTGCATTACCTGGGCTTGGTGTGTGTGAGCTATAACCAAAGCACAGTTCCAGGCAACAACAACAAAAATCTTCCTACGCGTCGTCATCACGGGTCAGAATACGGAGTTCACTTGAGATGGTGCAGGTTGTCAATCAGACACTTGAAGTCTGATGACAGTCATAACCTGTTAATTAGGGGTTTTCCACAACCTTCATCTGTTACTTGGCCAGTTAGGCCTAGCCAACATATTGGGGATATGCTATTAGCCTAGGCCTAATTCAATCCACTATGCTTACTAATTTGCTTTCCTGACAGTCATGTTTAAAAATGCAGACAGGAACCATGTTGAATATTCCCACTGACAAACATGAGCACCCTGTGCAGGCTAATTGCTCATGTATGGGTCCTTTCACTTCGCACACAGAAGACAACAAAAAGTGCCCGGCTACAGCTGTGATGTCTTACATGGCGGGTTGACATAATGAGTAACACAAGTGGAAAATTGGAGCTAGCGGGCCAGACTCCACTCGCGCCCTACCAGGATGGGAGCAGTGTGACCCATTTAACTGGACTCCCAGTGCAGTTGACAAGGCACCTTTGCGCTGTTTGACCTGGGCCAGTCAGCCAGGAGCACGCAATGTTCCGAATTAAACAGACTTCAGTCTATGTGGATATGACATTACATAATCTACAACATAAACATGTGCCTGAATACAGTCGCCTATTGAGATAAAAAAGATATATATATTTATCACACTAACAATATTTCCTGGAATGTTGGCATAAGTCTACATTACAATATTAACACAGAGTAGCATAAAGTGACTCCCATATGGCACAATGACTAGGGCTGTCTCCAACTAAAAAAATATATTGTTCGACCAAGAGTCTGTTCTTTGAACCAATTGATTGGTAGAAATTTTAAAACGTGTATTTTTCCATATATAGACACATCCTATGTGTTTAAATCAAATCAACTATATGCACTGAGCTTGTCTGATGCTTTAAGCGAACTGTTTGATGGAATAATTAAAAAGACACAAATGACTAGAGGGAGTTTGACCACAATTGATTTGATTCTGCGGGGCCCGGCTCAGACTTGCTACGCTGTGTACATTTTTAATTTTTTAACAAGCACCTGTTGTCTCCCTCTCCTCCCTGCTGTAGCGACCACCACAGAACATCAGTGTGTATCGCACTGTCCGTGTTGCTGAAGTTGCAACATAACATAGGAAAAACATTTGTTTAGGAATAACATTCCCTATTCCCTCAACCCTTGCTCTCGTTACGTGACACATGTATGCATCGTATGCACATGACCAATAGGGCCGGACCTATGGCATATCATAATTACATTAATAAACGGGTAACCGTAAACACTAACACATGACAGCAAATTGGATGGAGAGGATGTAACAAACTCGAAAACAGGGGAATGTTTACTGGTTGCTCAGGAGATAAAGGATACGTGGAATAAATGTGACTAGTTGTGGAAAATATGGAGATGAAGAAAGAGAAGGTAGGTAAGGAGCAAGCAGCTGCATGGATATTATGTGTACCAAACAGGTGCCGTTAGAGTACAATACTTTCCCCGGCTGTTTGGAACAAAGTAAACAACTCTAAATAAATAAGCTTATAAGAGTGTGGTAATGTTTTTTTTATTTTTTATAAAGCATTTATTACAGCAAAGAGTAAAAACAGTTGCATTTATTCATGTATGCAATTTCCAAAAACGGAATGGTTTAGGCCTATATGTTGTTGACGCAAATTATTCAAATGGTCACTTTATTTTATTTTAAAACTAAAACGCTTGGATTGCATTTCAAATCGTGAATGACTCCTATGCTGTGTGATGACATTAACAAATAAATGATTGATACAGTAGCCCACATGCGTATTGAAATATGCACCCTAGTAAGTTCCGGTATTAAACAGAATTTGCTCATAAGCCTACAGCTTAATGGTGGTTATACAAGGATACTATACCTACTAATGATAACGACATGACTTATTATTATAACGATGACCATAATAATAACAATAACGAGATCAAGGAAAAAGGAGGGTTATCATCATCATCATCATTATTATTCAAAATTTAAGTTCTGACAATTTGGAACAGCGCAAATACTAAATAAATTATAAATAATACCAGAGAGGCTGGTCTAATGAAAATAAAATGTTTTAAAAAAATAAAAAGTGTTAAGCCTTTATTACAGCATAGCATAGATTAAAAAGGGAAATGGGGATACCTGGTCAGTTAAACAACCGAATGCATTCAACTGAAATGTGTATTCTGCATTTAACCCAACCACAGAGGGCTGCCTTAAATCGACATCCACGTCTTTGGCGCCGCAGAACAGTGGGTTAACTGCCTTGCTCAGGGGCAGAACGACATATTTTTTACCTTGTCAGCTCTGGGATTTGATCCAGCAACTTTTTCATGTTGTGGTTGCCTGAGGCTTGGTGCTCATGGAATCAGTAGGCTACTAAACAAACACTCAAACAGAAGCAGAATCTGTATTATTTATGTAGATATGATTTATAAAGCCAGGCACATTTAAAAAGTTAGGTTATTGATTATATGTTGGAGTTTCTTCTCTCCTCATTTTTCTTAGACAACAGCCCTGGACATAATTTTTTTCATCCGACCCCGCTGTTGCCTCTGCCGCGTTGTTCTCAATACTAATATGCTGGCTAACTGTTCTAATATGCACATAGCAACATGGTCTAGGAAGAACTTCAGAACTCCAGACATCGACCATTATCCAACGCAGGAGAAGGCGCATTTGTTATAAAATCATCTTATTTGTTGCACAATTGTTCTTACATAATATAACCATATACAATTTCCATAGCAAATGTCTTCTTCGACTGGATGGACTGTGCCATGGCCTCCACAATGGATTAGTCCAAACAGACAGGCACGAACCAGACAGGTGTCTTGTACACCAGGATTATTTTTTTTGCTGCTGCTCAGCTAAAGGACTCTTGGTCAACCGACAGCCTATCGACCAGTCGACTAAATGGGGTCAGCCCTAATAATGACCCAGTTTTTAGACAGCGGAGTTGGGACACAGATGTGGGAGAACAGTGGCTGAGCCTACAAGATGGATTCCCAAAATGTGACGCATTCAGGAACTATTTGAACCAATGGGTGGATTGCAGAGTGCACGCCATGAAACTACTTAGGAACACTAAATCTGCCCTGGGGGATGTACAACTGCTCCTCCTGCAATCTTTCTTTTCAGAGGTAGTAAGAGATACCTGGAATCCTGCACAATAGAGGTACCTGGGTGGGGTGCTGACTGAAGGCCCAAGGCAAGAATAACATTTGGTGTATGAAAACAAAATCCACATTTTACCTCACCCTTTAGTTTCCCCAGTTCCCACATCCCATTAGTCACCTTTTCCACATGTTGTGGTGTTACAATGTGGGATTAAAATGAATTAAAGTAATTTTCTGTCAATGATCTACACAAAATACTCTGTAAAGGTGGAAGATTTTTTTTTTTACAAATGTTAGAATTTAAACACAAAAAACACCAGCTAATATATCTGGATTAGATAGGTTTTCAACACCCCGAGTCAATACATGTTAGAGTCACCTTTGGCAGCGATTACAGCTGCAAGTCTTTCTGGGTAAGTCTCTAATAACGTTCCAGACTTGGATTGTGCAACATTTACCCATTATTCTTTTCAAAATTCTTCAAGCTCTGTCAAATGGTTGTTGATCATTGCTAGACAACCATTTTCAGGTCTTGCCATAGATATAAGTCAAAACTGTTAACTCAGCCACTCAGGAACATTCAATGTCTTCTTGGTAAGAACCTCGAGTGTACATTTGGCCTTGTGTTTTAGGTTGTCTGCCGAAAAGGTGAATTAATCTCCCAATGTCTGGTGGAAAGCAGACAAACACATTTTCCTCTAGGATATTGCCTGTGCTTAGCTCCATTCAGTTATTTTTTTTTATCCTGGAAAAACTCCTGAATGATTACATGCATACCCGTAACATGATGCAGCCACAAGTATGTGTGGTATTGGATTTGCCCGAAGCATAACACTTTGTATTCAGGATAAAACGTTAATTGCTTTGCCACATTATTTTGCAGTATTACGTTAGTGCCTTGCTGCAAACAGGATGCATGTTTTGGAATATTTTTTTTCTGTGCAGGCTTCCTTTTCACTCCGTCAATTACGTTGTGGGGTAACTACAATGTTGATGCATCCTCAGTTCTCCTATCACTGCCATTAAACTCTAACTGTTTTAAAGTCACCATTGGCCTCTTGGTGAAATCCCGGAGCGGCTTCCCTTGCTCTCCGGCAACTGAGTTAGGAAGGACACCTGTATCTTTGTAGTGACTGTGTGTATTAATACACCATCCTAAGAGTCATTTAACTTCACCATGCTCAAAGGGATATTCAATGTCTGCTTTTAAAAATGTTGACCCATCTACCAATAGGTTCCTTTCTTTGCGAGGCATTGGAAATTCTCCAGTCTTCGTGGTTGAATCAGTTTTTGAAATTCCCTGCTCAACTGAGGGACCTTACAGATAATTGTATGTGTGGGATACAGAGATGAGGTAGTCTTTCAAAAATCATGTTAAACACTATTATTGCACACAGAGTCAATCCATGCAACGCATGTGAGTTGTTACGCAAATGTTTTGTCCTGAACTTATTTAGGCTTGCCATAACAAAAGGGGTTGAACACTTATTGACTCAAGACATTTCAGCTTTAATTAATTTGGAAAAACATAGACAGAACAAAAATATAAAAATGCTAAATGTTAGTCCCATGTTTCTGAAATAAATGATCCCAGAAGTGTTCTAGACGCACATAACTCTTTTCAGATTTTGCGCACAAATTTGATTACATACCTGTTAGTGAGCATTTCTCCTTTGCCAAGATAATCGATCCACCTGACAGGTGTGTCATGTCAAGAAGCTGATTGAATAATAATGATTACACATGTGCACCTTGTGCTGGGGACAAATGACAACTCTAAAATTTGCATGTTTTGTCACAGGACACAATGCCACAGATGTCTCAAGTTGAGGGAACATGCAATTGGCATGCTGACTGAAGGAATGTCCACCAGAGCTGTTGCCAGAGAATTTTATGTTAATTTCTCTACCAACTTTGTTTTAGAGAATTTGGCAATACGTCCAACAGGCCTCACAATCGCAGACCATGTGTAACCACACCAGCCCAGGACCTCCAAATCCAGCTTCTTCATCTGTGGGAGACCAGCCACAGGGACAGCTGATGAAACCGTGGGTTTGCCCAACCAAATAATTGTTAATAAACTGTCAGAAACTCGTTATCCTTACCAGGGTCTTGGCCTGACTAAAGTTCGGTGTTGTAGCCGACTTCAGTGAGCAATTGCTCACCATCGATAGCCACAAGCATGCTAGAGAAGTATGCTCTTCACAGATGAATCCTGGTTTCAACTGTGCCGGGCAGATGGCAGACAGAGTATGCTACCATGTGGGCGAGCGGTTTGCTGATGTCAACGTTATGAACAGAGTGCGCTATGGTGGCCGTAAGATTATGGTATGGGCCGGCATAAGCTACGGACAACGAACACAATTGCATTTTATCAGTGGCAATTTGAATGCACAGAGATACTTTGATGAGATCCTGAGGCCTATTGTCGTGCCATTCATCCGTCGCCATCACCACATGCATGGTCCCATGTCGCAAGGATCTGTACACAATTCCTGGATGCTGAAAATGTCTGTTCTTCCTTGGCCTGCATACTCAACAGACATGTCACCCATTGAGCATGTTTCGCCGTGTACGACAGCGTGTTCCAGTTCCCGCCAGTATCCAGAAACTTCGCACTGCCATTGAAGAGGAATGGGACAACATTCCACAGGCAACAATCAACTGCCTGATAAACTCTATGCGAAGGACATGTGTCTCGCTGCATGAGGCAAATGGTGGTCACACCAGAAACTGACTGGTTTTCTGATCCACAACCCTAGCTTTCTTTTCTTTTTTTAAAGGCAACTGATCAACAGATGCATACCTGCATTCCCAGTCATGTGAAATCCACTAATTCATTTATTTCAATTGACTGATTTCCTCATGTGAACTGTAAAATCTTAAATTGTTGCATGTTATTTTTGTTCGGTGTAATTACACTTTAACATTACGGGGTATTGTGTGTAGGCCAGGGGCAAAAAAAAGCTCAATTGAATCCTTTAAATTCAGGTAGTAACAACAAAATGTGGAAAAAGTCAAGTGGTGTGAAAATACTTTAGCAAGGCACTGTATAGGCTGGTAAAAATAGCACCATGCTCTGAAATACAGTGAGTAAACCAAACTTTAGAAACACCTTCGTAATATTGCGTTGATACTCAGTGTGTAGTGTAATATTTTTATTTATTTATTATTTAACTAGGCAAGTCAGTTAAGAACAAATTCTTATTTACAATGACGGCCTAGGAACAGTGCCTTGTTCAGGGGCAGAAAGACAGATTTCCACCTTATCAGCACGGGGATTCGATCTAGCAACCTTGTGGTTACTGGCCCAACGCTCTAACCACTAGTCTACCTGCCACCCCTTTGCCGTGTGACATGATGCATGGCACACCAATTTGTATTAAACTAGAGATGGCCTCGATCTTGCGAACTAGACCTATTCAGGGAGGCAGAAGGGTGTGATTGCAGCCCGCAATTCAGGGTGTTCCTGCATATATACTTCTATTGGCCCATTTGTAAACCACAAACAAAGGGCATAGGTCATTTGCAAATGACTGGGACTACAGTAGCTACTTTGCTATTGATTCAACAATTAATAAGAATAATACAAATACGTTCAATTGCCGAGTGTTTGTTGGCTGGCAACATTTTTGATTAGCCAAAATATTCCCAAATGTAGGGCACACTCACAAGAAATATTGGACCAATGACAATGGTATTGTACAGGCATGTCCCCCATGATACATGTAACGTTGGCATTCAACAACTTAGCTACTCTAGCTAGCTAGTTAATGGAACTTCCAAAAGTTGTGCCTGAGTTAAAAGGGCAATTCACTTTTCAACCTTATTCATTATATCCAGCACCATAACGTAAGGAAAGTTGGAGACTTATATCTCCCTCACTAACTTTAAGCATCAGCTGTCAGAGCAGCTTACCGATCACTACGCAGCCCATCTGTAAATAGCCCATCCAACCAACTACTACCTCATCCCTATATTTGTTTTTCTGCTCTTTTGCACACCAGTATTTCTACTTGCACATCCTCCTCTGCACATCGATCACTCCAGTGTTAATTGCTAAATTGTAATTACTTCACTATGGCCTATGTATGTCCTTACCTCATACCTCCTTACTTCATTTCCACACAGTGTATACAGATTTTTCTATTGTGTTATTGACTGTACACTTGTTTATCCCATGTGTAACTCGCACTGCTTTATCTTGGCCAGGACGCAATTGTAAATGAGACCTTGTTCTCAACTAGCCTACCTGGTTAAATAAATAAAAAATATATAATAATTAACAGCGGCGGTCGTTGACGTTTAAGATGAGGGAGGACAACACATCTGAAAATTGCGTGTTTATATGATCTGTGGTTAAAAAGATAAAGGTCCTAAAAAAGGCTTCTCTGTGACGTCACAGGGTATAATGAAAAAATTTTAAATCTTTGATTTACAAAATCTGAAAAATGTCTATCTGGGTCAGGTCATTGGGAAACTCAGTGTTTAATGTTTTAAATTGAAACGTAGGAAAGTTCACACATATGTAGACACTGGTTTTGTGCTGAAGATAATGAAAATGGGGCTGAAAAGCAGTGGCTAAATGTCAAATGCGTGTCCTACAATGCCCAACTAACATCCCTGGTTGCTAATTAGCGAATGGAGAAAAACAAAATAGTTTGTCTATTTTCTTAGTCATCAACAGGTCAGTAGTGCCCGTTTGATAGCTAACGTTACCTTGCTTAACGTTACTCGCCAGGAATGTCCATTTTGGGCGAATTGGCTAGTTAGCTAGTAAAGTGTGGAAGTTTTAAAGTTGGTTAGCTAACTGCCTCGACTAATAATAGCCATGTAAACTTCGCTATCAGAGACACCGATATAGTGAACTGTTCGCTAACAAATAGAAAGTGGTGTGAGCAACGGATTTTCCGTAATTACTTCAAACTTTCCCTGACAAGTTAGCTAGCTAGCTCTGCCTGGACTCGAGTGGGAAATTGCGGCAATTCTATTCTAACGTTAGTTAGCTAACTAGCCTAGTGCTATAGCTTGTATGGATTTTCAACGTCTCATTACATAGAGTTCTCACCGAGTTATTAGTACGATAACCATGGGTCATTTATCACCCAATGGTAGATCATTACAAGTGCATCATTTGCCTTTACCAAATGTATCCAGGTGAGGTTGTGTTGTTACGTGAAACAATAACAAGTGCCAGTCGAGCGCCATAAAGTATCAAGCACTTTCCAGTGGACAACAGGGTCAGACAGTTCCATTCGGACAATAGTTGGTCCGCGAACATTATCGTAACTTACCCGTATCCCCCGGGGTTTTCATGGTGACTCTGGTCAATTCAGACAGTTTCCCGTTTGGTTTCTAGCTCGCTTGGTATCCGACACCCAGACTTCGTTGTTCTTCTTGATATGTTGCAAAATTTCTCGTTTGCTTTAAAACTTTTCCGTTTCTAAGCTTAGCCTAAATCCCTCTGTTCTCAAGCGCTCTAAACCCCTGGCCCCTACTGTTCCCTAGTTACTTTTGAGCTCCAAGTTGTATTTTTTTGTGTTCTTTTTCACAAATCGTTGAGACGAAGTGTTCTAGCTTTGTATAAATCCAATCGTGAGCGCTGAATGGCGTTTAACTTTTATGTCCGTCGTGCCGATAGCGGGGGAATGCCTTGTAACACTCGGTTCTAATTATTTAGCTCATCAGTTTAACCGCGTTACATTGTTGCATGGTCGAATCTTCCATATCATCATTCCAGCAGTCAAAACAACGTAAGAAAAAATCTCAATCTGAATAGTATGGAACCACGTTTTTTTTCTTTCTCTTTCTACAGACTTTTCATTTTCCACTCACTCCGTATTCTCTACCCCCCTTCCTCTCTAGGGGTGTCGTGTTTCGCTCTCCCTACCACACGGGGACGCCCACGCGGACCTGGGAAGGAGATACGCCTACTTGCCATCCGCCTGTTTGGCGTCACTACACGGTGCGACGTTGCTGTGGAGACCCGCCGCCGGTAAATTGGTGTATCCTGTTTTGCCGCGAGTATGTAACCGCGTCAAATCATAATCAGTGATTATTTTATAGTCTTCCCACTTACTGGTCAAGCAAACATATGGTTTCAAAGTGGTGCACCTGTTTATTTTTATTTATTTTATTCTACCTTTATTTAACCAGGTAGGCAAGTTGAGAACAAGTTCTCATTTACAATTGCGACCTGGCCAAGATAAAGCAAAGCAGTTCGACAGATAAAACGACACAGAGTTACACATGGAGTAAAAACAAACATACAGTCAATAATGCAGTATAAACAAGTCTATATACAATGTGAGCAAATGAGGTGAGAAGGGAGGTAAAGGCAAAAAAGGCCATGATGGCAAAGTAAATACAATATAGCAAGTAAAATACTGGAATGGTAGTTTTGCAATGGAAGAATGTGCAAAGTAGAAATAAAAATAATGGGGTGCAAAGGAGCAAAATAAATAAATAAATAAAAATTAAATACAGTTGGGAAAGAGGTAGTTGTTTGGGCTAAATTATAGGTGGGCTATGTACAGGTGCAGTAATCTGTGAGCTGCTCTGACAGTTGGTGCTTAAAGCTAGTGAGGGAGATAAGTGTTTCCAGTTTCAGAGATTTTTGTAGTTCGTTCCAGTCATTGGCAGCAGAGAACTGGAAGGAGAGGCGGCCAAAGAAAGAATTGGTTTTGGGGGTGACTAGAGAGATATACCTGCTGGAGCGTGTGCTACAGGTGGGAGATGCTATGGTGACCAGCGAGCTGAGATAAGGGGGGACTTTACCTAGCAGGGTCTTGTAGATGACATGGAGCCAGTGGGTTTGGCGACGAGTATGAAGCGAGGGCCAGCCAACGAGAGCGTACAGGTCGCAATGGTGGGTAGTATATGGGGCTTTGGTGATAAAACGGATTGCACTGTGATAGACTGCATCCAATTTGTTGAGTAGGGTATTGGAGGCTATTTTGTAAATGACGTCGCCAAAGTCGAGGATTGGTAGGATGGTCAGTTTTACAAGGGTATGTTTGGCAGCATGAGTGAAGGATGCTTTGTTGCGAAATAGGAAGCCAATTCTAGATTTAACTTTGGATTGGAGATGTTTGATATGGGTCTGGAAGGAGAGTTTACAGTCTAACCAGACACCTAAGTATTTGTAGTTGTCCACGTATTCTAAGTCAGAGCCGTCCAGAGTAGTGATGTTGGACAGGCGGGTAGGTGCAGGTAGCGATCGGTTGAAGAGCATGCATTTAGTTTTACTTGTATTTAAGAGCAATTGGAGGCCACGGAAGGAGAGTTGTATTGCATTGAAGCTTGCCTGGAGGGTTGTTAACACAGTGTCCAAAGAAGGGCCGGAAGTATACAGAATGGTGTCGTCTGCGTAGAGGTGGACCAGGGACTCACCAGCAGCAAGAGCGACCTCATTGATGTATACAGAGAAGAGAGTCGGTCCAAGAATTGAACCCTGTGGCACCCCCATAGAGACTGCCAGAGGTCCGGACAGCAGACCCTCCGATTTGACACACTGAACTCTATCAGAGAAGTAGTTGGTGAACCAGGCGAGGCAATCATTTGAGAAACCAAGAGTGTCGAGTCTGCCGATGAGGATATGGTGATTGACAGAGTCGAAAGCCTTGGCCAGATCAATGAATACGGCTGCACAGTAATGTTTCTTATCGATGGCGGTTAAGATATCGTTTAGGACCTTGAGCGTGGCTGAGGTGCACCCATGACCAGCTCTGAAACCAGATTGCATAGCAGAGAAGGTATGGTGAGATTCGAAATGGTCGGTAATCTGTTTGTTGACTTGGCTTTCGAAGACCTTAGAAAGGCACGGTAGGATAGATATAGGTCTGTAGCAGTTTGGGTCAAGAGTGTCCCCCCCTTTGAAGAGGGGGATGACTGCAGCTGCTTTCCAATCTTTGGGAATCTCAGACGACACGAAAGAGAGGTTGAACAGGCTAGTAATAGGGGTGGCAACAATTTCGGCAGATAATTTTAGAAAGAAAGGGTCCAGATTGTCTAGCCCGGCTGATTTGTAGGGGTCCAGATTTTGCAGCTCTTTCAGAACATCAGCTGAATGGATTTGGGAGAAGGAGAAATGGGGAAGGCTTGGGCGAGTTGCTGTTGGGGGTGCAGTGCTGTTGTCCGGGGTAGGAGTAGCCAGGTGGAAAGCATGGCCAGCCGTAGAAAAATGCTTATTGAAATTCTCAATTATGGTGGATTTATCAGTGGTGACAGTGTTTCCTATCTTCAGTGCAGTGGGCAGCTGGGAGGAGGTGTTCTTATTCTCCATGGACTTTACAGTGTCCCAGAACTTTTTTGAGTTAGTGTTGCAGGAAGCAAATTTCTGCTTGAAAAAGCTAGCCTTGGCTTTTCTAACTGCCTGTGTATAATGGTTTCTAGCTTCCCTGAACAGCTGCATATCACGGGGGCTGTTCGATGTTAATGCAGAACGCCATAGGATGTTTTTGTGTTGGTTAAGGGCAGTCAGGTCTGGGGAGAACCAAGGGCTATATCTGTTCCTGGTTCTAAATTTCTTGAATGGGGCATGTTTATTTAAGATGGTTAGGAAAGCATTTAAAAAAAATATCCAGGCATCCTCTACTGACGGGATGAGATCAATATCCTTCCAGGATACCCCGGCCAGGTCGATTAGAAAGGCCTGCTCGCAGAAGTGTTTCAGGGAGCGTTTTACAGTGATGAGTGGAGGTCGTTTGACCGCTGACCCATTACGGATGCAGGCAATGAGGCAGTGATCGCTGAGATCTTGGTTGAAGACAGCAGAGGTGTATTTAGAGGGGAAGTTGGTTAGGATGATATCTATGAGGGTGCCCGTGTTTAAGGCTTTGGGGAGGTACCTGGTAGGTTCATTGATAATTTGTGTGAGATTGAGGGCATCAAGTTTAGATTGTAGGATGGCTGGGGTGTTAAGCATGTTCCAGTTTAGGTCGCCTAGCAGCACGAACTCTGAAGATAGATGGGGGGCAATCAGTTCACATATGGTGTCCAGAGCACAGCTGGGGGCAGAGGGTGGTCTATAGCAGGCGGCAACGGTGAGAGACTTGTTTTTAGAGAGGTGGATTTTTAAAAGTAGAAGTTCAAATTGTTTGGGTACAGACCTGGATAGTAGGACAGAACTCTGCAGGCTATCTTTGCAGTAGATTGCAACACCGCCCCCTTTGGCAGTTCTATCTTGTCTGAAAATGTTGTAGTTTGGAATTAAAATGTCTGAATTTTTGGTGGTCTTCCTAAGCCAGGATTCAGACACAGCTAGAACATCCAGGTTGGCAGAGTGTGCTAAAGCAGTGAATAGAACAAACTTAGGGAGGAGGCTTCTAATGTTAACATGCATGAAACCAAGGCTATTACGGTTACAGAAGTCGTCAAAAGAGAGCGCCTGGGGAATAGGAGTGGAGCTAGGCACTGCAGGGCCTGGATTCACCTCTACATCGCCAGAGGAACATAGGAGGAGTAGAATAAGGGTACGGCTAAAAGCTATGAGAATTGGTCGTCTAGAACGTCTGGAACATAGAGTAAAAGGAGGTTTCTGGGGGCGATAAAATAGCATCAAGGTATAATGTACAGACAAATGTATGGTAGGATGTGAATACAGTGGAGGTAAACCTAGGTATTGAGTGATGAAGAGAGAGATATTGTCTCTAGAAACATCGTTGAAACCAGGAGATGCCATTGCATGTGTGGGTGGTGGAACTAATAGGTTGGATAAGGTATAGTGAGCAGGACTAGAGGCTCTACAGTGAAATAAGCCAATAAACACTAACCAGAACAGCAATGGACAAGACATATTGACATTAAGGAGAGGCATGCTTAGTCGAGTGATCAAAAGGGTCCGGTGAGTGGAGAGGTTGGTTGGTGATTTAGACAGCTAGCCAGGGCATCGGTAGCAAGCTAGCATAGGATGGAGGTCTGTTGTTAGCCACCTCTTGCGTTCCGTCAGTAGATTAGTGGGGTTCCGTGTGGTAGAGGGGACCGAAAGGTTGCAAGATTGTCTTGGTTTCATTTAGTCTTGGTTTATCCTGTAAAGCAGGATAGCATCAGAAACCACCAAATCAAAGTAAGCATCAACAAACTCAACATTTGTTTATTAACCCTGCATCTGTGTCTCTCTGGGCCATGGCTCCGGTGGACTTGCTATCAATCAGGTGGGGCCATTTTTCAGCTTTCATTTACACAACAATGGCTAACTGTGAACTTTAGCACCTTCTCACAAAGCAACTGTTTTGAATATGCAGAGATTGTTTCAACTATTCTTCCTGCTGCTATGGAATCCTGACCTGTTCACCGGACGTGCTACCTGTCCCAGACCTGCTTTTTTCAACTCTCTAGAGACAGCAGGAGTGATAGAGACTCTTAATGATCGGATATGAAAAGCCAACTGACATTTACTCCTGAGGTGCTGACTTGCTGCACCCTCAACAACTACAGTGATTATTATTATTTGACCATGCTGGTCATTTATGAACATTTGAACATCTTGGCCACGTTATGTTATAATCTCCACTCTTCTGGCACAGCCACACCCCTCATAGCCTGGTTCCTCTCTAGGTTTCTTCCTAGGTTTTGGCCTTTCTAGGGAGTTTTTCCTAGCCACTGTGCTTCTACACCTGCATTGCTTGCTGTTTGGGGTTTTAGGCTGGGTTTCTGTACAGCACTTTGAGATATCAGCTGATGTACAAAGGGCTATATAAATTGATTTGATTTTGTTGATTGTGCGCTTCACAAGTCCTTACTGTCAGCCCTAGCTATGAAAACACAATTGCCCTTGTATAACATAAGGGTAAGTATACACATGCAACAGTCGAAAAGCAGCATATTTTGTGTATTGATGGTAAGATATTGGCTAGTGCAACATTGTGGACTCAATTTGAACCTGAATGCATCACCGACATGTCCTGTTGTCCTTTTCAGTCATAGTTTAAAATAAAATAAATTGACCTTTATTTAACTAGGCAAGTCAGTTAAGAACAAATTCTTATTTTCAATGACAGCCTAGGAACAGGAGCAGAGCGACAGATTTTTACCTAGCCAGCTCAGGGATTCAATCTTGCAACCTTTCGGTTACTAGTCCAACACTCTGACCATTAGGCTACCTGCCGCACCTGAACCAAAGGAGTCTGCTGGATCTTTCTCTAAAAGGGGGGCTGAACTTCCTCATTTAGTCTTGGTTTCAATTCTCCCCATTAGGAAATGCGAATGAGATTTGGGTTTTGGAGGCATGCTTTTACATGGGTGTCTCTCATTTGTGTGTGTGTGTTTGTTCGAACCAGAGGAGGCTGGTAGGAGGAGCTATAGGAGGACAGGCTCATTGTAATGGCTGGAATAGAATAAATGGAATGGAGTCAAACATGTAGTTTCCATATGTTTGATACCGTTCCATTAATTCCATTCCAGCCATTACAATGAGCCTGTCCTCCAAAAGCTCCTCCCACCCACCTCCTTTGGTTCAAATGTGGGAAGCTATTGTACTTTCACTCTGCCAAAACAATACACAGTTACAGTCACTCACCCTTCTAGATAACTTGAAACAGTCTAACCAGGTCTTGTTTCTGGAAGTAGCCTAGCTAGCCAACTTCCTTCAACAGTTAGCTTCAGCCACTGATGTGGGACCATGGCAAAGTTGGTTTAACTTTGGATAGCCTATCTCTGGGAATAGATAGCGACTCAATAAATTACACAATGTAAATGGGACAATATTTTCATGTTGCACATCTTTTAGGTGTCTCATTAAATGCTTTCAATATTTGTATGTTCATTTCTAAAATTTTTTGTTGATTTGAGGTTTTAAAGTCATTGAAATTTGGAGCTATTGACATTTTAAAATATTGTCCTATGTGCATTGTGTCATTTACTGATGGTCCCTAACTAGCTCCATAGGGATATCGAATGTCAAACCAAATTGACCATGGGCAATTGATGATTACTTGGGTGCTACCAGCTGTGGGCATTGGGCAGGGTTAAATTAAACCCAACTCAGAAAAACTGTTATGGTACCCTTCATTCCGTGACATACAATTGTTTCCTAATTATCTCGCAATTCTCTGTTTTGAACGAGACTAACTTTATGACCACGTTATCCTATTTCCACTTTGTACTCAATTGAGACTAGAATACATTTTTCGGACTAATATCAATGCCACATAGGCTGTTTCCTACCAGAGAAATTGTTTATTGCCTTCAGTTGCATCTCTCATTCTATTCGGTCTAATGAAGGATCCTTCAGACTTTTCGTTATCGGAGTATTTCTTTAGAGATCCGGGAGAGAACATAAATGAGATTAAGGGAGAAAGAAAAAGTTGATGAGACCCAAGAGTAGGGTTGGAGAGGAGATGTTATGTGCGCCGTTGAAGAAACCGATGGAGGGGAAATTGAAGTGGAGAACAACAAGGGATCGTAGGTGGCCTTCTGTTTCTTTTCATCCAACTCTTTCGCGTTTCTCCCACTCCCTCTGTCTCTCCCTCCCCTGTTCTTGTTTCCTCTAAGTGGTTGTGTGTGGAAACTGAAGGGTAGTAGGTGACATTTCATAGGCTGTCCTACACAAGCACCAGAGTAACAGAACAGTGTAACGTAGCCGAAAACAGTCCTCCACCACTGTGCCAAGCATCTCTGCCTCTCTTCTACCAGCCATTGGCATCATATGTTTCCATATACTTATTATCAATCCAAAACCTCAAGCCATACTCCATTATTCTTGTCATCCCTCAGTCCCATTCCTTCTCCAAAGAGTGTGAAGAAACTGTGACCCCCAGTAGCCAACTTGTCTAGGGTGAGGTAACAGTTTTGCTGTTATACACAATAACGTAAGGAAGTAAGCACACTATATACAGGAAATATTTACAGTTGAAGTCGGAAGTTTACATGCACTTAGGTTGGAGTCATTAAAACTTGTTTTTCAACCACTCCACAAATTTCTTGTTAATTAACAAACTATAATTTTGGCAAGTTGGTTAGTACATCTACTTTGTGCATGACACAAGTCATTTTTCCAACAATTGTTTACAGACAGATTATTTCACTTATAATTCACTGTATCACAATTCCAGTGGGTCAGAAGTTTACTGTGCCTTTTAAACAGCTTGGAAAATTACAGAAAATGATGTCATGGATTTAGAAGCTTCTGATAGGCTAATTGACATAAGTTGAGTCAATTGGAGGTGTACCTGTGTAGGCCTACCTTCAAACTCAGTGCCTCTTTGCTTGACATCATGGGAAAATCAAAAGAAATCAGCCAAGACCTCGGAAAAATAATTGTAGACCTCCACCAAGTCTGGTTCATCCTTGGGAGCAATTTCCAAATGCCTGAAGGTACCACGTTCATCTGTACAAACAATATAAACACCATGGGACCACGCAGCCGTCATACCACTCAGTTCTGTCTCCTAGAGATGAACGTACTTTGGTGCGAAAAGTGCAACTCAATCCCAGAACAACAGCAAAGGACCTTGTGAAGATGCTGGAGGAAGCGGGTACAAAAGTATCTATATGCACAGTAAAACAAGCCCTATATCGACATAACCTGAATGGACACTCAGCAAGGAAGAAGCCACTGCTCCAAAACCGCCATAAAAAAAAGCCAGACTACGGTTTGCAGCTGCACATGGGACAAAGACTTTTTGGAGAAATGTCCTCTGGTCTGATGAAACAAAAATAGAACTGTTTGGCCATAATGACCATCGTTATGTTAGGAGGGAAAAGGGGGAGACTTGCAAGCCTAAAAACACCATTCCAACCGTGAAGCACGGGGGTGGCAGCATCTTGCTTTGCTGCAAGAGGGTCTGGTGCACTTCACAAAATAGATGGCTTCATGAGGAAGGGAAATTATGTGGATATATTGAATCAACATCTCAAGACATCAGTCAGGAAGTTAAAGCTTGGTCGCAAATGGGTCTTCCAAATAAACAATGACTCAAAGCATACTTCCAAAGGTGTGGCAAAATGGCTTAAGGACAACCAAGTCAAGGTATTGGAGTGGCCATCACAAAGCCCTGACCTCAAACCTATTGAAAATTTGTGGGCAGAACTGAAAAAGCATGTGCGAGCAAGGAGGCCTACAAACCTGATTCAGTTACGCCAGCTCTGTCAGGAGGAATGGGACAAAATTCACCCAACTTATTGTGGGAAGCTTGTGGAAGGCTACCCAAAACAAAAGTTAAACAATTTAAAGGCAATGCTACCAAATACAAATTAAGTGTATGTAAACTTCTGACCCACTGGAAATGTGATGAAAGAAATAAAAGCTGAAATAAATCATTCTCTCTACAATTATTCTGCCATTTCAAATTCTTAAAATAAAGTGGTGATCCTAAAACAGGGAATTTTTACAAGGATTAAATGTCAGGAATTGTGAAACTGAGTTTAAATGTATTTGGCTAAGGTGTATGTACACTTCCGACTTCAACTGTACATGTGCAGGGATACTGGAGTGATGGAGGTAGATGCAGTGCATTGCAGTGCACTTAAATAATTACGTTTACATAAGTATTCAGACCTTTTACTCAGTACTTTGTGGAAGCACCATTGGCAGGGATTACAGCCTTGAGTCTTCTTGGGTATGACCCTTCAAGCTTGGCACACCTGTATTTGGGGAGTTTCTCCCATTCTTCTCTACAGATCCCCTCAAGTTCTGTCAGGTTAGATTGGGAGCGTCGCTGTATAGCCATTTTCGGGTCTCTCCAGAGATGTTCCATCGGGCACTCTGGAGCAGGTTTTCATCAAGGATCTCTCTGTAGTTTGCTCCCTTCATCTTTCCCTTGATCCTGACTAGTCGCCGTTCCCTGTCACTGAAAAACATCCCCACAGCATGATGCTGCCACCACCATGCTTCATTGAAGGGATGGTGCCAGGTTTCCTCCAGACGTGATGCTTGTCATTCAGGCCAAAGAGTTCAATCTTGGTTTCATCAGACCAGGTAACTTTATTTCACATGGTCTGAGAGTCCTTTAGGTGCCTTTCGCCAAACTCCAAGCGGGCTGTCATGTGCCTTTTACCGAGGAGTGGCGTCCGCCTGGCCACTCTACCATAAAGGCCTGATTGGTGGAGTGCTGCAGAGATGGTTGTCCTTATAGAAGTTTCTTCCATATCTACATAGGAGCTCTGTCAGAGTGACCATTGGGTTCTTGGTCACCTACCTGACCAAGGCTCTTCTCCCCCGATGGCTCAGTTTGGCCGGGCTACCAGCTCTAGGAAGAGTCTTGGTGGTTCCAAACTTCTTCCATTTTTAAGAATGATGAAGGCCACTGTGTTCTTGGGGACCTTCAATGCTGCAGAAATGTTTTGGTACCCTTCCCCAGATCTGTGCCTTGACACAATCCTGTCTCAGAGTTCTACGGACAATTGTTTTTTGCTCTGACATGCACTGTCAACTGTGAGACCTTATATAGACAGGTATGTGCCTTTTCTAAATCATGTCCCATTAATTGAATTTACCACAGGTGGACTTCAACCAAGTTGTAGAAACATCTCAAGAATGATCAATGGAAACAGGTTTCACCTGAACTCAATTTCGAGTCTCATAGCAAAGGGTCTGAATATTATGTATAATGGCGCTAGAGGGGATGGCTGCCGTTTTACGGGCTCCTAACCAACTGTGACATTTTTTTTTAAATTAAAAAATCTGTATTGTTTGTAACTTATTTTGTACATAATGTTGCTGCTACCGCCTCTTATGACCAAAAAGAGCTTCTGGATATCAGAACAGTGATTACTCACCTCAAACTGGACAAAGATATTTTCTTAAATGAGTCCGACGCGAAGGATGTACTGTTTCTCCTAGACCAGGCCCAAATCCTCATAATTTGTGTCAAGAAAAGACGAAGGTACAGGGGGCGGAGATTGGGGTGCCTTGTGAGAATTACCCGCCTCTACCATCCGTTCTATTGGCCAACATGCAATCACTGAAGAATAGAGTAGCAGATGCTTGCAAGTGAGTGGGTGTGTAGAGTCAGTATAAATGTATGTGCATATTATGTGTGAGTGAGTGTTTGTTTGTGTGTTGGAGTGACAGTGTGTGTGTAGGGCCCTGTGAGTATGGATAGAGAAATAAAAGGTCAATAAAGGTACAAGCTAAACTCAGTCCGTGTCCCTATTTTGTTAGCTATCTTTCATTCGTATTGCTTGGGGATAGAAGCTGTTCAAGAGCCTGTTGGTCAGACTTGATGCACCTGTACCTCTTGTTGTTTAGCAGCAGAGAAAATAGTCTATGGCTTGGGTGGTTGGGCTCTTTGACGATTTTTTTCTGGCCTTCTTTTCACACAGCCTGATATAGAGGGTCCTGGAAGGCAGGGAGCTCGTCCCAAGTGATGTACTGGGCTGTCAGCACAACCCTCTGTTGCGCCATGCGATCGAGGGCCGTGCTATTGTCATACCAAGAAGTGATGCAGCCAGTCAATATGCTCTCGATGGTGCAGCTGTAGAACCTTTTCAGGATTTGAGGGCCCATGCCAAACTTTTTCAACCTCATGAGGGGGAACAGGCACTGAGGTACGACTGTGCGTGTGTGTTTGGACCATTTGAAGTATTTCGTGATTTGGACACCGAGGAACTTGAAGCCGTCTACCTGCTCCACTGCCACCCCTCCCGTTTCATGTATTCCACAATCAGCTCATTTGGTCTTACTGACGTTGAGGGAGAGGTTGTTGCTCCGACACCACACTGCCAAAACATTAAGGGTTCTTCTCCTCCTTTGTGAGGCGACCTTGGCGTCCCTAATCAGAGTGACAGTCAGACGCTGGAAGCGAGAAAGGGGGGAGACGGGGTATATTTTCAGGCCCTACTGTGCCTTCAGAATGTATTCATACCCCTTGATTTATTCCATTTTGTTGTTTTACAGCCTGAATTCAAAATTGATTAAGTGAATTTGTTTCTCTCTCACCCATCTACACACAATACCTCATAATGATAAAGTGAAAACATGTTTGTAGAAATGTTTGCAAATATATTGAAAATGAAATACAGAAATATCTAATTTACATAAGTATTCACACCCTTGAGTCAATACTTTGTAGAAGCACCTTTGGCAGCGATTACAGTTGTGAGTCTTTCTGGGTAAATCTCTAAAGAGCTTTCCACACCTGGATTATGCAACATTTGTCCATTATACTTTTCAAAATTCTTCAAGCTCTGTCAAATTGGTTGTTGACCATTGCTAAACATCCATTTTCAGGTCTTGCCATAGATTTTTTAAAGTAGATTTAATTCAAAACTGTAACTCGGCCACTCAGGAACATTCACTTTCTTCTTGGTAAGCAACTCCAGTGTAGATTTGGTCTTGTGTTTTAGGTTATTGTCCTGCTGAAAGGTGAATTAATATTACGAATTCTGGTGGAAAGCAGACTGAACCAGGTTTCCCTTTGGGATTTTACCTGGGCTTAGCTCCATTCTGTTAAATTTTTTATCCTGAAAAACTACCCAGTCCTTAACAATTACAAGCATACCAATAACATGATGCAGTGACCACTATGCTTGAAAATAAAGAGTGGTACACAGTAATGTGTTGTATTGGATTTTCCCCAAACATGACACTTTCTATTCAGGACAAAAAGTGAATATCTCTGCCAATCTTTTTGTAGTATTACTTTAGTGCCTTGTTGCAAACAGGATGCATGTTTTGGAATATTTTTCTTATGTAGAGGCTTCCTTCATTTCCTTCAATTAGGTTAGTATTGTGGAGTAACTACAATGTGGTTGATCCATCCTCAGTTTTCTCTTATCACAGCCATATAACTCTGTAACTGTTTTAAAGTCACCATTGGCCTCATGGTGAAATCCCAGAGCGGTTTCCTTCCTCTCTGGCAACTGAGTTAGGAAGGATTCCTATATCTTTGTAGTGACTGTGTGTATTGATAAACCATCCAAAATGTAATTAATAACTTCACCATGCTCAAAGGGGTATTCAATGTTTTTTTTTACCCATCTACCAATTGGTGCCCTTCTTTGTGAGGCATTGGAAAACCTCCCTGGTCTTTGTGGTTGAATCTGTGTTTGAAATTCACTGCTCGACTGATAATTGTGTGGGGGTACAGAGATGAGGTAGTCATTCAAAAATCAAAAGTGTTGAATACTTATTGACTCAAGACATTTCAGCATTACAGGTTTAATGTATTTGTAAATATTTTGAAAAACATACTTCCACTTTGACATTATGGGGTATCGTGTTTAGGCCAGTGACAAAACAAATCTCAATTGAATCCATTTTAAATTTGGGCTGTAACACAACAAAATGTGGAAAAAGTCAAGTGGTGTGAATACTTTCTGGAGGCACTGTAAACGTCGTACTATACACTTTTCATCTTCTGTCTTAGTTGAATTAAAACGCTGTTGCTTTGTCTGTGCTTACCAGTATTACAACTAGCCTAAATGCAGCCTTGGAATTGAACTATAGGCCTATATACAAAGTACAACTAATTATGACTAGTTAATTTATGGTACAGGGAAACTAGTTTCCACAACAGGGTCTTGAGATCAGGGTGTCAGGTGCATACCGTTGTGGGTGAAGCTTATTGCTTGTCAAAAGAAATTTAACAAAAGCTAGATGGGGAACCTTGTTCTGTAGCCGTGAACTGTTGTTTGTGATGGAGGTAATTGATGATAATGAGGCTTATGCAGGAATCAATCAATCAATCAATCATGATGAATAGTTAGGCCAACATTGATTAACCATTATTATCTATATTGTGAGATCTGAAATATAGGTTAAGCAACCTGACGATTGGCTAAGGTTTTATCATCTGACCAGAGGTTACATAAAATGTATTTGACTTGTCTCCCCTCTCCTCTCTTATTTTAAACCGCAGGATTGTAATGATAATCTATTTTTCTTTCCTAAGTGGTGCTGAATGGCATAGGGAACCACACTGAACAACAGAACACACGAGCCGACACTGATATGGGGAGAGTCCAATTCACACCAACACATCTGCAATAAATTTTTAAAGAGCCATTGAGTAGGGGATGAAGGAGGATGGCATTTGTCACTCACTACCATTGCGTGTGAATGATGTTATGATGAAGATATTTTCTAATTGACAGTCTTCTCAACACTCTACAGCTCTCTTCCCCCACAAGATGATAGGGGGCCGCATATATCTTCAAGGCCTTTTAAAAGCCCAAAGACAATATCAACAATATCAACTGAGGCCCTCAAGTCATATCGTCTGAGATCCCCAAGGATCGGAAAGCTGCCGCAGTCATCCCCCTCTTCAAAGGGGGAGACACCCTGGACCCAAACTGTTACTGACCTATATCCATCCTGCCCTGCCTATCTAAGGTCTTCGAAAGCCAAGTCAACAAACAGGTCACTGACCATCTCGAATCCCACCGTACCTTCTCCGCTGTGCAATCTGGTTTCCGAGCCGGTCACGGGTGCACCTCAGCCCCGCTCAAGGTACTAAACGATATCATAACCGCCATCGATAAAAGACAGTACTGTGCAGCCGTCTTCATCGACCTTGCCAAGGCTTTCGACTCTGTCAATCACCATATTCTTATCGGCAGACTCAGTAGCCTCGGTTTTTCGGATGACTGCCTTGCCTGGTTCACCAATTACTTTGCAGACAGAGTTCAGTGTGTCAAATCGGAGGGCATGCTGTCCGGTCCTCTGGCAGTCTCTATGGGGGTGCCACAGGGTTCAATTCTCGGGCCGACTCTTTTCTCTGTATATATCAATGATGTTGCTCTTGCTGCGGGCGATTCCCTGATCTACCTCTACGCAGACGACACCATTCTATATACTTCCGGCCCGTCCTTGGACACTGTGCTATCTAACCTCCAAACGAGCTTCAATGTCATACAACACTCCTTCCGTGGCCTCCAACTGCTCTTAAACGCTAGTAAAACCAAATGCATGCTTTTCAACCGTTCGCTGCCTGCACCCGCACGCCTGACTAGCATCACCACCCTGGATGGTTCCGACCTTGAATATGTGGTTATCTATAAGTACCTAGGTGTCTGGCTAGACTGTAAACTCTCCTTCCAGACTCATATCAAACATCTCCAATCGAAAATCAAATCAAGAGTCGGCTTTCTATTCCGCAACAAAGCCTCCTTCACTCACGCCGCCAAACTTACCCTAGTAAAACTGACTATCCTACCAATCCTCGACTTTGGCGATGTCATCTACAAAATTGCTTCCAACACTCTACTCAGCAAACTGGATGCAGTTTATCACAGTGCCATCCGTTTTGTCACTAAAGCACCTTATACCACCCACCACTGCGACTTGTATGCTCTAGTCGGCTGGCCCTCGCTACATATTCGTCGCCAGACCCACTGGCTCCAGGTCATCTACAAGTCCATGCTAGGTAAAGCTCCGCCTTATCTCAGTTCACTGGTCACGATGGCAACACCCATCCGTAGCACGCGCTCCAGCAGGTGTATCTCACTGATCATCCCTAAAGCCAACACCTCATTTGGCCGCCTTTCGTTCCAGTACTCTGCTGCCTGTGACTGGAACGAATTGCAAAAATCGCTGAAATTGGAGACTTTTATCTCCCTCACCAACTTCAAACATCTGCTATCTGAGCAGCTAACCGATCGCTGCAGCTGTACATAGTCTATTGGTAAACAGCCCACCCATTTTCACCTACCTCATCCCCATACTGTTTTTATTTATTTACTTTTCTGCTCTTTTGCACACCAATATCTCTACCTGTACATGTCCATCTGATCATTTATCACTCCAGTGTTAATCTGCAAAATTGTAATTATTCGCCTACCTCCTCATGCCTTTTGCACACAATGTATATAGACTCCCCTTTTTTTCTACTGTGTTATTGACTTGTTAATTGTTTACTCCATGTGTAACTCTGTTGTCTGTTCACACTGCTATGCTTTATCTTGGCCAGGTCGCAGTTGCAAATGAGAACTTGTTCTCAACTAGCCTACCTGGTTAAATAAAGGTGAAATTTAAAAAAATTTTAAAAACAAGTGACAGGCACACAGTTGAGGCACAGCTACTGAGGAAAAGAGAGGTGAAATGGAGGGAAGAGAGGGAGGAAGGGTTTTTAAAGGAGGAAAGGGGATTAATAAAGAGAAGGGTCAGAGGGAGAGTGGAGATTTAATGGCCAGAGTAGCAAGGGTAAGTGGAGGGCTCAGAACGGAGGGGGAAGGGGGAGATGGTGAGAGAGAATGAGACTGAGTGAATGGGGCCTTTGTGATCAAAAGGCTTGTTTATTTTCTTGGTGCTTGAACTCTTCAGGAAACACATTGGGTCTGTCTCTGCTGTCTAGCGTCCTCACCTTACAAACCCTCCCCGAGCTAACCTCTAATGTGCCTGCCTGTGCCCTTTCGCCTCTCACCAGCACTGAGATACTTCCAACATTAGATTACATACTTTAGACTGAGGAAAGTGGAGACGTATACTATATAGACACACACGCACACACTGTTCATTTTCTCCTCTCTCCCTACTCCTTCCCTCTCCCAGCTGGTATTCACACGTGTGTAATGGGATTACTACGCTCTTGCACTGGGGAAAGGGGGCCGAAATGGAGGGAAGAAGAGGGGATGATGAGGCCATGGAAGATAAGAACCGGGGGAGGAAGAGGGTGGGGAGGTTATAAAGGGGATGGTTGAGGAAAAGACGAAGGTACAGGGGGCAGAGATCGGAGTGCCTTGTGAGGATTCATCAGGGAGTGGGTAATCGGCCTCTGCCATCAGTCCTATTGGCCAACGTGCAAGCATTGGATGGAAAAATGGATGATCTCCGATCAAGACTAACCGACCAACGGGAAATTAACTGTCATATGTTATGTTTCACCATATTGTGGCTGAACGAAGACATGGATAACATACAGCTGGCTGGGTTTTCTATGCATCTGCAAGATAGAACAGCTGCCTCTGGTAAGACAAGGGGTGGCGGTCTGTGTCTATTTGTAAATAACAGCTGGTGCACAAAATCTAATATTAAGGACATCTCAAGGTTTTGCTCACCTGAGGTAGAGTATCTCATGATAAGCTGTAGACCACACTATTTACCAAGACAGTTTGCATTAAAAAAAAATTACCTACTTACCACAAACCGATGCTGGCACTAAGACCGCACTCATCGAGCTATTTAAGGCCATAAGCAAACAAGAAAATGCTCATCCAGAGGTGGCACTCCTAGTGGCCGAGGAATTTAATGCAGGGAAATTTAAATACGTTTTACCTCATTTCTACCAGCATGTTACATGTGCAACCAGAGAAAAAAAAACTCTAGACCACCTTTACCCCACACACAGAGACGTGAACAAAGCTCTCCCTCGCCCTCCATTTGGCAAATCTGACCATAACTCTATCCTCCTGATTTCTGCTTACAAGCAAAACCTAAAGCAGGAAGTACCAGTGACTCACTCAAATAATACTGAAGACAAACTATGAAATAACACATATGGAATCATGTAGTAACCAAAATATATTTTTATATTTGAGATTCTTTAAAGTAGCCACCCTTCTCCTTGATGATAGCTTTGCACACTCAAAAAAATGAAGAAAACCCGTGAATGAGTAGATGTGTCCAAACTTGGGCTCAATTTTGAGTCTCATAGCAAAAGGTCTGAATACTTATGTACAGTGACTTGCGAAAGTATTCACCCCCTTAGTATTTTTCCTATTTTGTTGCCTTACAACCTGGAGTTAAAATATATTATTTTTAGGGGGGGGGGGGGGGTTGTATCATTTGATTTACACAACATGCCTACCGCTTTCAAGATGCAAAATATTTCATCGAAAGCATCCTGACAGGTTGCATCACTGCCTGGTACGGCAATTGCTCGGCCTCCGACAGCAAGGTACTTCAGAGGGTAGTGCGTACGGCCCAGTACTGGGGCAAAGCTGCCAGCCATCCAGGACCTCTACACCAGGCGGTGTCAGAGGAAAGCCCTAAAAATTGTCAAAGACCCCAGCCACCCCAGTCATAGACTGTTCTCTCTACTACCCCATGGCAAGCGGTACCGGAGTGCCAAGTCTAGGACAAAAAGGCTTCTCAACAGTTTTTACCCCCAAGCCATAAGCCTCCTGAACAGGTACCTGGACTATTTTCATTGTATGCCCCCCCCCACGCCTCTTTTAACACTGCTGCTACTCTCTGTTTATCTTATATGCATAGTCACTTTAACTATACATTCATGTACATACTACCTAAATTGCCCGACCAACCAGTGTTCCCGCACATTGGCTAACCGGTCTATTTGCATTGTGTCCCACCACCTGCAAACCCCTCTTTTTACGCTTCTGCTACTCTCTGTTCATCATATACAGTACATGCTACCTCAATAAGCCTGACTAACAGGTGTCTGTATATAGCCTTGCTACTCTTTTTTTTCAAATGTATTTTTACTGTTGTTTTATTTCTTTACTTACCTACACACATACCTTTTTTTTTCTCTCGCACCATTGGTTAGAGCCTGTAAGTAAGCATTTCACTGTAAGGTTGTTGTATTCCTGTTGAATACCTGTTGTATTCTGCGCACGTGACAAATAATCAAATTTGACAAAAACTTTGATTTGATTTTATATTTTTTATTGTGAAACAAACAAAAAATAAGACAAAACGGAAAACTTGAGCGTGCATAACTATTCACCCCCCCCAAAGTCAATACTTTGTAGAGCCATCTTTTGTAGCAATTACAGCGGAAAGTATCTTGGGGTATGTCTCTATCAACTTGGCACATCTAGCCATTGGGATTATTGTCCATTTGAGGTCTGGGCTTTGACTAGACCATTCCAAGACATTTAAATGTTTTCAGCTTAATCCACTCAAGTGTTTCTTTAGCAGTATGCTCAGGGTCATTGTTCTGCTGGAAGGTGAAACTCCGTCCCAGTCTCAAATCTCTTGAAGACTGAAACAGGTTTCCCTCAATAATTTTCCTGTATTTAGTGCAATTCATCATTCCTTCAATTCTGACCAGTTTCCCAGTCCCTGCCAATGAAAAACATACCCACAGCATGATGCTACCACCACCACCATGCTTCACTGTGGGGATGGTGTTCTCGGGGTGATGAGAGGTGTTGGGTTTGTGCCAGACATAGCGTTTTCCTTGATGGCCAAAAAGCTCAATTTTAGTCTCATCTAACCAGAGTATCTTCTTCCATTTGTTTGGGGAGTCTCCCACATGCATTTTGGCGAACACCAAACGTGTTTGCTTATTTTTTTCTTTAAGCAATGGCTTTTTTCTGGCCACTCTTCCGTAAAGCCCAGCTCTGTGGAGTGTATGGTTTAAAGTGGTCCTATGGACAGATACTCCAATCTCCGCTGTGGAGCTTTGCAGCTCCTTCAGGGTTATCTTTGGTCTCTTTGTTGCCTCTCTGATTAATGCCCTCCTTGACTGGTCCGTGAATTTTGGTGGGTGGCCCTCTCTTGGCAGGTTTGTTGTGGTGCCATATTCTTTCTATTTTTTAATAATGGACTTAATGGTGCTCTGTGGAATGTTCAAAGTTTAGAATATTTTCTTATAACCCAACCCTGATCTGTACTTCTCCACAACTTTGTCCCTGACCTGTTTGGAGTGCTCCTTGGTCTTCATGGTGCCACTTGGTTGGTGGTGCCCCTTGCTTAGAGGTGTTGCAGACTTTTGGGGCCTTTCAGAACAGGTGTGTGTGTATATATACACTGCTCAAAAAAATTAAGGGAACACTTAAACAACACAATGTAACTCCAAGTCAATCACACTTCTGTGAAATCAAACTGTCCACTTAGGAAGCAACACTGATTGACAATACATTTCACATGCTGTTGTGCAAATGGAATAGACCACAGGTGGAAATTATAGGCAATTAGCAAGACACCCCCAATAAAGGAGTTGTTCTGCAGGTGGCAACCACAGACCACTTCTCAGTTCCTATGCTTCCTGGCTGATGTTTTGGTCACTTTTGAATGCTGTCGGTGCTTTCACTCTAGTAGTAACATGAGAGGGAGTCTACAACCCACACAAGTGGCTCAGGTAGTGCAGCTCATCCAGGATGGGACATCAATGCGAGCTGTGGCAAGAAGGTTTGCTGTGTCTGTCAGCGTAGTGTCCAGAGCATGGAGGCGCTACCAGGAGACAGGCCAGTACATCAGGAGACGTGGAGGAGGCCGTAGGAGGGCAACAACCCAGCAGCAGGACCACTACCTCCGCCTTTGTGCAAGGAGGAGCTGGAGGAGCACTGCCAGAGCCCTGCAAAATGACCTCCACCAGGCCACAAATGTGCATGTGTCTGCTCAAACTGTCAGAAACAGACTCCATGAGGGTGGTATGAGGGCCCAACACCGTGCAGGACGTTTGGCATTTGCCAGAGAACACCAAGATTGGCAAATTCGCCACTGGCACCCTGTGCTCTTCACAGATGAAAGTAGGTTCACACTGAGCACGTGACAGACGTGACAGAGTCTGGAGATGCCGTGGAGAACGTTCTGCTGCCTGCAACATCCTCCAGCATGACCGGTTTGGCGGTGGGTCAGTCATGGTGTGGGGTGGCATTTCTTTGGGGGGCCGCACAGCCCTCCATGTGCTCGCCAGAGGTAGCCTGACTGCCATTAGGTACCGAGATGAGATCCTCAGACCCCTTGAGACCATATTCTGGTGCGGTTGGCCCTGGGTTAGTCTGATTGCCTTGATATAGAAGCTGTTTTTCAGTCTCTGTCCTGCTTTGATGCACCTGTACTGTCCTCGCCTTCTGGATGATAGCGGGGTGAAAAGGCTGTGGCTTGGTAGCTGAGGTTCTTGATAATCTTCTTGGCCTTCCTGTGACACCGGGTGCTGTAGATGTCCTGGAGGGTATGCAGTGTGCCCTCGGTGATATATTGGGCAAACTGCAACACCCTCTAGAGAGCCCCGTGGTTGCGAACGGTGCAGTTGCCATACCAGGCGGTGATACAGCCCAACAGGATGTTCTCAATGGTGCATCTGTAAACGTTTTTGAGGGTCTTAGGGGCCAAGCTGAATTTCTTCAGCCTCTTGAGGTTGAAAAGGTGCTGTTGCAATTTCAGATTGTCAGTGATGTGTACACCAAGGAACTTGAAGCTTTTCACCTTCTCCACTGCGGCCTCAGTTGATATGGATGGAGGCGTACTTCCTCTACTGTCTCCTGAAGTCCACAATCAGCTCCTTAGTGTTGTTGAGGGAGGGGTTATTTTCCTGGCAGCACTCCCCCAGGGGCCTCACCTCCTCCCTGTAGGTAAGTTAAGTTGGCAAAACATTTTACAAACTGATGGCAAAGATAACTGAATTTACAGTCAGCATGAAATCGGAATGGTTTGTGTTTTGGGGTTGCAGGTGGTTAGAGGTAGCCTGAGGACCACAAAGTACCTTCCAGACCATGTAGTCAATTTAGTCCACCCCCCCCCCCCTTTCCTTTTTACATTTTTTATTTTTGTAAAACTCAGGTTATCTAGAGTCATTCCACAGTGCCCTGCTGAAAAATATCCCAAAGTGGGGGCATTTTGGGTACACATGCATGTGGGAGCAGACACACCTTGCGGTTATGGAGCACAACAAGATTGTGAGACAGAAACCAGCAATGAACACTGAAAAGTGTCAAATCAAGACTACAACAGTAATGACAAAACCACCTCATTCCTCTCTCTGCAGATTCTCCAAACACAATACAAAGACACGTCTTCAAAACTCCCCTGCAAAGGGCTACGTTTGACAAGAATGATCTGTCAACGTTAATGAGCTGGGGGAGGTTTACTGACAGTACTTTGAGATAAGGAAGGGGGTTTTGGTTGTGCTTAGACAGTAAATGTATTGTTGTGTATGAGCGATTGAGGTGCCATTTCTCTTCAATCTCCCATACACAACAATTCATACTGTGTAAGAACGGCCCCTCCCCCCCAGCCAATTCACGTTGTTGACTGATCTTTCCTCTCAAACGCAGCTCCCAATGTCCCCTCATTGTCCTTAAACATTACGTTAGCCGGTCCCATTCGGTTGATACCTTCACCAACTAAGGCGTGTTGCCCTACGTCCCTTCCACAAAAAGTGTAAAACACCACAACCATGTCTTTCCAGGAGAAGTGCAGTACCAGCAAATCTTCTGCAAAAGAACCCGAAACAGTTGGTGGTTAAGAATCCCTACACCACTTTTGTCAGAGCCTTATCCTGCTGGCTGTTCACCGCAGACAGGACAAGCCCATTGCCATAAGCACAAAGAGTCTCCGCTTCCCCAGCCCACCATGCTGAACACAATTGCCAGTGTACCGAAGCCGGATAAAGGATTATGGCTGCGTTTACACAGGCAGCCCAATTCTGATCTTTTTTTCCACTAATTGATCTTTTAATCAATCAGTTCTGAAAAATATCTGATGTGATTAAGAATTGGGCTGCCTGTGTAAATACAGCCAGTGTGGCTCAACATAAAACCGTGTAGAACAAGGGTCTCCAACCCTGTTCCCTTCTGTAGGTTTTAGCTCCAACCACAGTTGTAACTAACCTGTTTCAGGTTATCAACCAGCTAATTATTAGAATTGGATGTGCTAGATTAGGGTTGGAGCGAAAACCTACAGGACTGTAGCTCTCCAGGAACAGGGTTGGTGAGCCCTGATGTAGAATCACCATAAAATAAATATGGATATTTTCTATCAATCTTTGACATTTGACTGCTCTTATGGATTCACCTAAGGTATGTATATTAGTTGTACAGGGCTCTTTAGCATCAAGCAGATGCCAGACATTCAGATATCAAAATAATGTTTTTGTCAAATTCCAAAATACAGGGGAGTGTCCACTATTTAATGCTAACTCAAGAGAGCTGGGTATTCAACAAGAATGTTACATACTAAAAGTAACATACATTTTTTTAATGAACAGTGTAATATAGTTCAATGTGTCTGAGTGTGTCTCAGGTGTAGAGACACACAAGTTGTGACATTGTGAGGTTGGACCCAGGTGCAGAGAAGAGACCAGCTCAGGAGTCAGCGGTGAAGGATAAACAAACCTAATACTTCACTGAGAACGGAAACGGAAGGATCACAGTAACACTGGGACAACAACCAACACGAAGTCTCACCAACTCACCCAGGAGACAAATGCACACAATTCAAGCTTGAGCGAAGGACAATAGAAAACACACCTCTTTTAACAGGGAAATCATAGCGAGTAAAAGGGACACACCTGAGTGTCGTTAACGTCTCTAGGAGAGTCTCTGCCGCCCCCTTTAGACAGGTGGAACCATGACACAAGTGCAGAGAACTGTAGCTACAGATTGTTACACCAGGTGAGGTGATTTTTGCGGACATCTTTTCTATTTCAAGTCTTCTCTCATTGATTGAGACAGGTGGATGTCCACCCCAAAGTGCTGCATGTCACGACGACCGATACCGGTCTCGATCAATGAGTGAGAAGACTTGAAATAGGCACGATAGCGGCACACATGTTGTTGGATTATTTTATGGAGCAGAATAAGTATTTACTTTTAATAACAGAGCATTTTCTCAATTCAAACGGACCCGCTGCAACTGGGCACAGACTTTTTCTGAGACTCCCGTTTCCCCGAAACAAGGGCGAAGAATGCATCGCTAAGGTTCGTGGGAAAATTCTCTGTGCTACACCAAACTGTACATATCCCGTAACTCCCAGTAATGGATGCCAAAAATATTTTGTTAAATCACATTATCTGGTGTAACAATCTGTAGCTAAGCGAACTGGTGATCAGCAGATGATGGGAGAGGTGGTTATGATGAAATTGCCATTCCAAAGAAACATATAGTAAGTTCAGGGAATACTTGTAAAGATGTGGGAGGAGTTTTGTCCATACCTTTTTTTTAAGGTATCTGTGACCAACAGATGCATATCTGTATTCCCAGTCAGGTGAAATCCATAGATTAGATCATTTATTTATTTAAATGAACAGATTGCCGTATGAACTGTAACTCAGTAAAAGCTTTGAAATTGTTGCACGTTGCGTTTATATTTTTGTTCAGTATAAATGGAGTATTTTGTATTTACGTACAGAATAATAAGAAATGCTCTGAGACCAGGTTGGAGAGGGAAAGTTTACAGGAGTAAAATGAGGGGAAAGAAGTGATGGGAAAGTGTGTGTGTGTGTGTGTGTGTGTGTGTGTGAGAGGGTTGGAGAAAGGGGGAGGGAGAGAGAGGGGCAGCAGTCTGAGGTATGTGTGGAACGATGTCAGTCTATATTGAGCACAATATGTATGCGAGGACAGGGTCTCCTGTGTCTCAGCAAGGAACTTTCCCTTCCTATTCCTATTGGCACTATGCACTCCACTTCCCAGTACTCTCTCTCTCTCTCTCGCTCTCTCTCTTTGCCCTTCCTTTCTGAAAACTATGTCAGAAATCAACACACCCACTACTTAAAAACTTGGACTGGGTAACAGAAACTCCTGCCTCAACATTAAATTACAACTCTGGGAATTTTTGTCACTCTTTGGCTAGGCTCCCTTTGGGCACATAAGGAAAAGGATCATGGCGGTGGGCACAGGTTGCCAGCGGTCCAGAGACTAGCGCCAACTTCAACCATGTGAGGCCGAACACTGAGCAGAGAGGCATTTGCGTCACCAGGACTACACGTCTGCAAGAGCTGACACATTGAGAGGGTGCCTGTTGTCAAAAGCAACGTGGTCTCAGAACATTTTGTATTATTCTGTACGTAAATCTGAGACACTCAATTTAGTATATGCTACAAATTTCAATTCGTACGATATGTTACCAATTGCAATTCGTATATTATATTTCGAATTTGCAAAACGTACAATATATTCCAAATTTGCTAAACACATATGTTACAAATTCCAATTTGTTGTGGCTAATGTTAGCTAGCTGGCTAACGTTAGCTCTAGGTGTTAGGGGTCAAGGTTAGGGTTAAGTTAGATTAAAGGGTTAAGGGAAGGGTTAGCTAAACCGCTTACGGTTAGGGTCAGCTAACATGCTGAGTAGTTGCAAAGTAGCTAAAAAGTAGTAAGTACAGTTGAAGTCGGAAGTTTACATACACCTCAGCCAAATACATTTATACTCAGTTTTTCACTATTCCTGACATTTCATCCTAGTAAAAATTCCCTGTCTTAGGTCAGTTAGGATCACCACTTTTTTTTAAATGTGAAATGGAAGAATAATAGTAGAGAGAATGATTTATTCAGCTTTTATTTCTTTCATCACATTCCCAGTGGGTCAGAAGTTTACATACACTCAATTAGTATTTGGTAGCATTGCCTTTAAATTGTTTAACTTGGGTCAAACATTTTGGGTAGCCTTCCACAAGCTTCCCACATTAAGTTGGGTTCATTTTGGCCCATTCCTTCTGACAGAGCTGGTGTAACTGAGTCAGGTTTGTAGGCCTCTAGCTTGCAGAGGCTTTTTCAGTTCTGCCCACATATTTTCTATAGGATTGAGGTCAGGGCTTTGTGATGGCCACTCCAATACCTTGACTTTGTTGTCCTTAGGCCATTGTGCCACAACTTTGGAAGTATGCTTGGGGTCATTGTCCATTTGGAAGACCCATTTGCGACCAAGCTTTAACTTCCTGACTGATGTCTTGAGATGTTGCTTCAATATATCCACATAATTTCCCTTCCTCATGCTGCCATCTATTTTGTGAAGTGCACCAGTCCCTCCTGCAGGATAGCACCCCCACAACATGATGCTGCCACCCCCGTGCTTCACGGTTGGGATGGTGTTCTTCGGCTTGCAAGCCTCCCCCTTTTTCCTCCAAACATAACGATGGTCATTATGGCCAAACAGTTCTATTTTTGTTTTATCAGACGACAGGACATTTCTCCAAAAAGTATGATCTTTGACCCCATGTGCAGCAAACCGTAGTCTGGCTTTTTTTTATGGCGGTTTTGGAGCAGTGGCTTCTTCCTTGCTGAGCGGCCTTTCAGGTTATGGCGATTTAGGACTCGTTTTTACTGTGCATATAGATACTTTTGTACCTGTTTCCTCCAGCATCTTTACAAGGTCCTTTGCTGTTCTGGGATTGAGTTGCACTTTTCGCACCAAAGTACGTTCGTCTCTAGGAGACAGAATGCATCTCCTTCCTGAGTGGTATGACTGCTGCGTGGTCTCATGGTGTTTATACTTGCCTACTATTGTTTGTACAGATGAACGTGGTACCTTCAGGCGTTTAGAAATTGCTACCAAGGATGAACCAGACTTGTGGAGGTCTACAATTTTTTTCTGAGGTCTTGGCTGATTTCTTTTAATTTTCCCATGATGTCAAGCAAAGAGGCACTGAGTTTTAAATGCATCCACAGGTACACCTCCAATTGACTCAAATGATGTCAATTAGCCTATCAGAAGCTTCTAAAGCCATGACATAATTTTCTGTAATTTTCAAACTGTTTAAAGGCACAGTCAACTTAGTGAATTTAAACTTTTGACCCACTGGAACTGTGATACAGTGAATTATAAGTGAAATAATCTGTCACGTTCTGACCTTAGTTCCTTTGTTTTGTCTTTGTTTTAGTATGGTCAGGGTGTGAGTTGGGGTGGGCAGTCTGTTTGTTTTTCTATGTTTGTTTTTGAGTTTGGCCTGGTATGGTTCTCAATAAGAGGCAGGTGTCGTTAGTTGTCTCTGATTGAGAATCATACTTAGGTAGCCTTTTTCCACCTGTGTTTCGTGGGTGTTTATTTCCTGTTTAGTGTTTTTTCATTCACCTTACGGGACTGTACGTTTGTCGTTTGTTGTTTTGTTCAGTGTTCAATTATTTTATAAAAAAATATGAACACTTACCACGCTGCGCATTGGTCCTCACCTTCTTCCACCAACAACGACGACCGTTGAGGACCTGCCAGAGTCTCCCTCCTGTCCGGCGCTGCCAGAGTCTCCCTCCTGTCCGGCGCTGCCAGAGCCGTCAGTCAGCCAGGAGCTGCCGGAATCGCCCTTCACTCCGGTGCTGCCGAAATCTCCCGTCCATTCGGGACCCGTGGCTTGGGTCTTCATTCCAATGCCTGTGTGTAGTTGCTATTTAGCTAAAAAAAAAAATTGGTCTGTGATGAGATTCGAACACGCAAAGTCTTTGCCTTAAGTAACCTTCTACATGCCTAACATATCATACTAATTTGAGTGTCTTGAGTTATACATTTCCTATGTTACATCTAGTCTAAGGAAGATAGTTATAACCATGTTTTCTACTCTGGTCCTGGCCAGGTCATGTTAGCTACAGAGAGACTCACTCCCTAACTGACTGAACTGTGTAAATAAGTACAGTGCATTTTCTGTGATAGTTAATGTGACAGGTGGAAATGAAGTGGGCTACAGGTTAAAACATGTCCACGTCTGCATGTGATTCATTCATTTTCACAATGACACTTCCTACACATAGACTTGTGATTCATTCATTAGCACAATGGAAATCCTCTGTTCGTTCACATCGGAATACACTTACCCGTATACGGCATTTATCAGTGAAAAGTAAAGGGTCCCTTTCTTATTCCGGTCAGAATCAAAATCAATCCGTACAAATTTGCACATGTTTCGGGCATAACATCAACAAAAAAAAGAAAGAAAACCACTTGAATTGTTCCTCCTCAGTACACGGTGTTACCTGCACAACTACTTGTGTTTACCTGAAATTCAAATATGTATTCAAAATAACTTAAACCGGCATGCCGCGTCTGTACGGGTTATGACACTGCCAGGACAGTTTAACAGTGATTTTGGGGAATAGCGTAGCATCCTGCCTGTCATTCTCAAGTCAGGAATGCAAGGTACTCAACTTCCAGTACATTTGTGTTCTTTGTCATTCTCATGGATTATTTTTTTGTACTCAGTTCTATATTGGTCTGAATAAAATACTCAGTAAGGTTGTCTTTGAATTAGGTCCTCTTCCAAAATTATACATGAAAAACACTTCCACGTTCAAACGGCAACATGGGAGACATGATTGGCTGTCTGACAATTCTAAAATGTAGCCTACACACAGGCCAGCCAGGCGTTTCTCAAATTATGTTTTCGCATTCTAGTGTATGTGTCCATCTAGTGGTGGCTGTGGTTAGCAGCACCAATGTATCAGATGCCAAGGCATTGGCCAATGACAACAGAATGTGTTGGGCCATGCCACACTCCATTATAAATAGGCCAGTGTGGGCATGGATGTGGCCTTTCGCTAAGCCCACACCAGTCTGTGTGGTGTCTGGTTGGGAATTTTATACATACCGGCAATAAACATTAGAAGAAAATTGCCAATAGCCTCAGCACGGTAATAAAAATGAATATGAGCCAGTCAAATTTGCCACAAAATTTGTTGTTCTTGTAATATCAAAATGTTGTTTCCATTATATTTCGCCCCTCCTTGTATTCAGCTCTGTGTGTCAGAATATGTTAAAGCGTGAACAGGGAGTGTTATTCATGGTCACTGAACATGAGGATGAAGTTAGGGTGTGTGTGTGTGTGTGAGAGGGAGGGAGGGTCGTGTGGGTGTTTTTCTCACCACACCAGGCAGTGGAACGTGTGTTAATGGCCGACACACACAGACACTCTGTGAAACAGCCCAGCAGGCTCTCCAATCATTACTAGGCCTTGATGGATTCTTTGGTTAACACATGTAGGATAAACAAGAGTTCCCAGAAGAGAGGAGGAAGGACTGGGCTGGGACTGACTGGAAAGATCCCTCGTCGCCCCCCCCCCCCCCCCTTCCTCCTGCTAGGCCACCCAGATCTACCACACCAGACCAAAAGCATCAGCAGTGTGTTACCCGCGGTAACGCTCAGACAGACACTACGCTGTCTTGTGAAAGGATGATTTAAGATGAGCATTGTCACTCGATTAAGATGACGCAAGTGTCCGTTTGGTTTTGGGTACTTGGTATCCAAGTAACCAAAACACACACACACACACACAATCTCACAGAGTGGGCTCTAGTCCTATTATTTTAATGTACCGAAGAGGATGATATTTTCTCATTCACGTCATGAGGGAGGCTACATCTCTTTACGAGTTTCTCATATGAACTGTTTGCTTATCAGAGACACTAAACATGGGCGTCTTTGACACTGACCCCGTTTCCTTTTATGATGACGTTTCCATTGGTTGAATGTGTGGCTGACGTACTAAATACGTTTTGACGGTAGATGTTTTACCGTGAGGCTTCTTCCAAGCTTCTGGAGAGCAGCAAGTCGAATCTCAATGAATGAATGCAGCAATCATGTAGGATGAGTATTGTAAATCACTTCAAGAGAAGGATCCGTAGAATATCCTTGATTTAAATCTTAACACTGTGTGGCCCACATTTGCCACCAACTAATTTACTAGAAAGTCTGACCAAACTCCAAACCACAGTGTGGTTATAGCATACTATAGCTGAGTTTGGGTTCATCATGACGATATTATAAAATGATACTATATCATCTTACACCCATTAAATTAACAGTAGCGTTTATGAGTGGAAACAGTGGAAAGCAGTTGAAAGTGTCTAGAGACAATGGACCTCTAACTTACTTTTCTTTGTGTACCTACTGTGCTGATCCCTCTTATCAAGGTCTCTATTTTGCATATAGACAGATAGTCTTGAGTTTACCAATGTAGGACTCTCTTGATCAAAACCGGTAATAGGGTTTCAGGGATAAGACATTCATGCATTGATAAGACAAAATACAATGCATTCAGAAATTATTCAGGCCCCTTTACTTTTTCCACATTTTGTTATGTTACATCCTTATTCGTAAATGGATGCAGTTATTTTTTCCTCATCAATCTACACACAATCCCCCATAATGACAAAGCAAAAATAGTTTTTTAGAAATGTATTAAAAATAAAAAAACAGAAATACCTTATTTACATGATTTGGAAAGGCACACATCTGTCTATATAAGGTCCCACTGTTGACAGTGCATGTCAGAGCAAAATCCAAGCCATGAGGTTGAAGGAATTGTCCTTAGAGCTCCGAGACAGGATTGTATCAAGGCACAGATCTGGGGAAGGGTACCAAAAAATGTCTGCAGCATTGAAGGCCCACAAGAACACATTGGCCTCCATCATTCTTAAATGCAAGAAGTTTGGAACCACCAAGACTGTTCCTAGAGCTGGCCCCCTGGCCAAACTGAGCAATCGGGGGAGAAAGGCCTTGGTCAGGTAGGTGACCAAGAACCCGATGGTGACTCTGACAGAGCTCCAAAGTTCCTCTGTGGAGATGGGAGAACCTTCCAGAAGGACAACCATCTCTGCAGCACTCCACTAATCAGGCCTTTATGGTAGAGTGGCCAGATGTAAGCCACTTCTCAGTAAAAAGCATATGGCAGCGACTTGGAGTTTGTCAAAAGGAACCTAAAGGACTCTCAGACCATGAGAAACTAGATTCTCTGGACTAATGAAACCACGATTGAACTATTTTGCCTGAATGCCAAGCTTCACATCTGGAGGAAACCTGGCACCATCCCTACGGTGAAGCATGGTGGCAAAGTACACCGAGATCCTTGATGAAAACCTGCTCCAGAGTGCTCAGGACCTTGGACTGGGGCGAAGGTTCAACTTCCAACAGGACAACGGCCCTAAGCACACAGCCAAGAAAATGCCAAGGGGCTTCGGGACAGGCCTCTGGATGTCCTTGAGTGGCCCAGCCAGAGCCCAGACTTGAACCCGATTGTACATCTCTGGAGAGACCTGAAAATAGGTGTGCAGCGGCGCTCCCCATTCAACCTGACACCGCTTGAGAGGATCTGCAGAGAGGAATGGGAGAAACTTCCCAAATACAGGTGTGCCAAGCTTGTAGCGTCATACTCAAAACGACACAAGGCTGTAATCGCTGCCAAAGTTGCATGAACAAAGTACTGAGTAAAGGGTCTGAATACTTATGTAAATGTATATTTTTCAGTTTTCTATTTTTTATAAATGAGCAAAAATGTCTAAACCTGTTTTTGCTTTGTCATTATCGTATATTGTGTGTAAATTGATGAGGAAAAAAACAATTGAATCCATTTTAGAATAAGGCTGTAACGTAACAAAATGTGGAAAAAGCCAAGGAGTCTGAATACTTTCCGAAGGCACTGTACTATATTCTTCCCTTGATGCCGAAATACCCATTTGTATCCTTTTTGGTCAATAAAACAATGTTAGCCGTGAATTATGATCAAACTCAGCTTAAAATGGAGTTCAAAATACGGCTTTAAATCTACATACTGGCACTGTAAATGCATCTCTTTAGTCAAATGCTTGATATTCAATCATTGGTTTTGATAGAATGAATACCTATTTGAAAACACAAAGAGGGCGAATAAATAGAAGACATAGAGAGATTGGTCTAAATTTGCACTTTATTCCTAACACTTACTGTTTCATTTGTCCCCCTCCCCCCAAACAACAGGCACACCGATAGCGATGAGTAAGGGGCAGTTTAACAGTTGGGAACAAAATAAAAAAAACATGTTACTAACTCAGAGAGAGCCTTGAGGTAAAAGCAGGTTACTCACAAACAGAAAGGAAATGGGCCGTAACAGATACAAAGTTACAGAGCAGTGTTTTAGTTATCATCAGCATCATAGTTATCATCATCATCAAACGTCGTTGTTTTAAAGAGAACTTTTGCCATTTTTATCGTCAAAAAGAAAAATGCAAAGTTTTGACTTGTAAAAGAAAGAATGTGTGGTGGAGCTCTTTGGTTTTCACTATTGAGGTTTTCATTAGTAAAATCTTTCTTTGCCATCCTCCATTAAATGACCTTTGGATTTAAGCTGTATTGTAGAAAAAAATGTTTAAAAAATAAACAAAGCATATGGGGAAAATTGACTTTGTTCTCTCTTTTACTATATCCACTTGATTTGGGCAAATTGAGTATGTTTGTTCTCTCTTTTACTATATCCTCTCTGATTTGATGTGACGTTCAGACATATTTGTGTTCTCAAGGCCAAAGAAATATCTTAGTTGATGGAGACCTATAAGTTGAGGACATTCTTAATAAGCACATAAAACAAACATTCATAGCCACTTATAACTACTGTATAAAATGGTCACAATTCAAGGCGCATAGCTTCATAGCATTAAGTGCTCTTGAAGACAGTAGTATGTCTTTTGATATCAATGAAGGGTAAATAAATACCATTATGTAGCATTTAGTCTTCATGAAGACTCCTGAATGTTTATATACACATGGATTAACTGTGTGTGTGTGTGTGTATGTGTGTGTGTTCTCCGTGTGTGTGTTGTGTGTGTCGGGTCTCACTGTGAGGGTTTAACTTTGGTATCATTCTCGGTCCACCACAGGAGAGCCCTTCACAGGCACACATACTGTACAGCATCATCATCACGCTAATACCCCACACACACCTTCTCAGAAGAGACATTGCCATAAACACCTCCAGTACCCTCACAGCATTGTCAACAGAAACCAAAGACCCACTTGAAGGAGAAGACGAGTGGTGCATCTATTTCTGAGGAGTGAGGTCATAGCACGTGTTACCTATAAAACCCAAGGAAACTGCTTACAAACTGTTATTTTAAAAAGTTTTGGAAAGTCTTGTTCATCAAACTCAATAGCCAGGCCAGTTATTGTATCCCTCTGCTGAACCAAGACGACCATGGTCACATTAAAGCTTCTGTCTATTTGGTTTTTCATCAAAGTACATGAGGTATATATGACGTCGCTCTCTTGAAATAAAAGACGGGATCAGAGAGCAAGAGAGAGAGCTGGAGATCGTATGAACATATAGAGGCATCTAGATGTGTTTGAACTCCTATTGGCACACACAGGTTTAAGTAGAAAAGTGAAAGGAGAAATTTCAGGGGCCACTATTACTCTAAAATGGACCCATTTCATGGATCTGTTTGAATCTCTCTCTCTCTCTCTCTCTCTCTCTCTCTCTCTCAGGTTAGGGCTTTTATCAGTTGAGACGGGCTCTGAGATGACACCCAGTACAAGAACAGTCTTTACATTTGGTTTTTGTTTTAAAGCTTGGCCTTTTGTCTTTGTGTTTTAAAGCATTTTGTCTTCTTGTCTTAATCCCAAGAACGCCTCTCTTCAAAATACAACCTCACAATCCCCAACTATTACAAAGGTCTGAATCCAGAAATAGAAAAAAAAGAATTTACATCATTGAAATAAATCAATAAACAAACAAGTGAGAGTTCGTAACATACAAATCTTTTGCAAAGAAACTCATCTTCCACCTCACATGAATAGATATACACCTTCAAAACAAAGATCCCCAGAGAGATAGTTTAAAGCTTTTGGTCTAAAATCAAGTCATCGTTATCATCAACATTTTTTTTTTATCAAGGATCATTTCACAGCCTTTTATACATTAGCAGTAGAAGATATAGCTTTTTTTCCTACAAAATCTATTGAAGCACTAACAGATACATTCCCTATAAAGGGTAGGTCAACTGGTTTTCAGTTGATTTCCCGCCCGCCCCTCCCCACAATATTATCATTGGTTGCCTTTAATATCTGCCTATATGTGCCCAAGTATGCCTCGTTTCACATGTGTAGTTTCATGTGTTTATCGAACAGTATTCTGTGGCACACTGGACAGAAGAGTGTGTACTGAATCTTTATGGTTTGGTTCATATATGCGAGAGAACAGCTCTTTCTACACACTCATTCGGTCTCTCTTTTGCTCTCCTGTCACATACACGCCATCCATATCTCACACACAGGTATGTGCGCAATCATGTATGGTAGCATGCCTGAATACACACACACACACACACACACACACACACACACACACACACACACACACACACACTCAACCAGTCTCTCTACATATCTGTCCAGAAAACCCTAGCACAAACACAGTTATCCAACTGTTCCTCTCCGACAATTGTGCATTGATTTGGTTGTTATTTGGTATGTCTGTGTGTCAAACAGTTTTGCTTTTGGTATTCAGTTTTGGCTTTTTCACAACATTCTTGCTCAAAGAAAAAAATTTGGAAGCCACATTTTCACAGTATTATTTCCAACCACCGAATGAAAAAAAAAAAAGCCAGAGCACGCCAATAATAGCCCAGACCAGATATGAAAATAGGCAATAAATGACCCCATCATCTCCATTACAAGTAGAAAGCAATGAGACAAAGTCATACAGCAATCGACAGACCAACCATAAAAAGCAAAAAAAAAGAAAAATATATATTCTTAAATTCAGTTCCGTGAGGTCATTAGCTGTTCCTCCATCCAGGAAAAGGGTGAACAAAGTGAGGTCACAAATGGAGGAGGGAGGAGAGAGTGAGAGAGGGAGCCTCTCAGGCTGTGACAGACTCTAAAGCCTCCTCCTCTTCCTTATCTTCCTCCTCCACTTCTTTGTCCACAACGTGTTGTATTTGGTTTTTGGTTTCTCATCTGTTCAGTTAAGTCGCTCATACGTAGGTTTTGGTAAGGTTATTTTTTGGTTTTGGTCCTTCGTTCCAGCTTTCTCCTCCGTTTTCCCCTGCAGTTTCCATCAGATCCTCTTTTTGCCTTTGACTCCTCTGGGCAGTCTTTTTGTTTTCTTCTCATCTTCTTTTTTTTGGCTCTTTGACCCCATCTTTCGAGGCTAAGGAGAGGGGCAGAAGGGGTGGAGGGCAGGGGGTTGGGGGCTCGGAGGGATGCTGTCCTTTTTTTTGGTTGGTGTGGAGTCGTCCTCTGTTATGGGGTGTTTGGTTTTTGACACGGCTGAGGTCTCTGTCTGAACACTTGTTTTCCCTGCTCTTCCGGCTGGGCGAAACAATGCTTTGGTATCCAAGAGTGACTGACTAGAAGTGACTGATATGATGTCAGTGGAATGATATGAAAAAAGAATTATATTGAGAGAAAAAAAAACAGGCAAACGAATATAATGAAAGGCATTAAAGATTATTTAGCTTCAACATCCCGATACATTCTAGAGTAGTGTGTGTGTGTGTGTGTGTGTCTGTGTGTGTGTGTGTGTGTGTGTGTGTGTGTGTGTATGCATGCGTGCGTGCTTGAAGCAACAGCCATTAGAGTACATTTTGGTGTTCATATATACATTGATAAAGATTAGCAAAAAATACAGTATAAAATAAATTATACAAATACTTTTTGTTTGCAAAATAAGTGGGGAAATTATATTATTTTATACTAATACAATTGCTCAGAGAAAAAGAAAGAAAGAAAAGATAAGGATCAGAATGATTCACACCCCGGGTTTTTAATACTCTAGCACCCTCCCCTTGCAAGGATAACTACACTGAGCCTTCAAACAACAGGTAGCCATTGCAAAATTGAGATTTTGTGGTCAATTACCCATTTCTTTGTGGATTTTGATTTGTGTTTGGGGTTATTGTCTTGCTGGGAGATCCACTTGTGGCCAACTGTCAGTCTCCTGGCAGATGCAACCAGGTTTTTGGTTAAAATGCCCGGTTGGGATTTGGTAAAGTTAATGACGCCGATGACCTTAAGAAGGGCCCCGGGATCCGTGGAAGCAAAATAGCCACATAATATCAAAGGTCCACAACCATATTTTAACATTGGCATGAGGTACTTTTATACATATTCTTCTGTTTTTCAAAACCAAACCCACCACTGGTGTGTGTGGCCAAAGAGCTCTATTTCCATGTCCTTTGACCATAGCACCCGGTTCCAATCTAAGTGCCAGTGCTGTTTATAAAACTCCAGACAGTGCTATGATCAGATGACATGAAAAATATATATATTTGGCCATGCACACGAGTGGTGGGTTTGCCGTTGAAATACAGAAGAATATGCAGAAATGTACCTCATTCTGGTAAAATATGGTGGTGGATCTTTGACATTATGGGGTTATTTTGCCACAAGTGAATCTTCCAGCAAGACAATAACTCCCAAGCACTAATCCAAATCCACAAAGAAAAGTTTCATTGGCCACAGAAATCAACATTTTGCAGTCTCCGGACTTGAACCCCCATTGTCGTTTGAATTGAAGAAGGAAGTCCATAAGGGCAGACAAAGGATCTGGAAATATTCTGCGTGGAGGTACGGTCTAACATCCCTCCCAGTGGGTTCTCTCCAATCTCATCAAACCTTTGAGAAAAAGGCCCAGTGCCCTTATCTTCGCAAGGGGAGGGTTAAGAAAGAAGAAGAGGTTAAGAAACAAAGGAGGTAACAAGATCTCATCATATTAAACAGATGTTGAAGTTAATAGCCCTTAATGACGAGGGTGGTTATTATGATGATCATGACAATGAGGATTCAATCAGCAAAATGTGAAATAAACAAAGGAAATGGAATAGGAAAACATACCACAAAATAAGTTGTAAAGCTACTAATTCGAGGTGACTGCTAAATCTACAACACGGCTTTGTACTGTAAATAAGTTGAAACTGTACAGCCACTAGAGGTAGGCAAAGATATGTGGGAGGACTGACACTACTAAGATATCTATATCAATAAAGATATCTATATCAAAGATATCAAAGATATCTATATCAAAGATATCTATATCAAATCATCAAATCATATAAAATACAAAAATAAGTGTTGAAAACGTTTTTTTTTTTATTAAATAAAAATAATAATAATATTACGATGAAATCATACATGCTTTTGAGTGTGGGTGATGTGCTGATCCTGAACAGATCAGAATCATAAGTCTTTTAAGTAAAGCTTTTCTCTCCGTTTTTTTTTTTTTGGTTTCAGTTTTTGGTATTTCGGTTTTGGAGATTTTGGCATGTTTGTCATTGTTTATCTTTGTGTGTTTTTCCCTTCTAGGTTTTTTAAAATGTGGTTTTCTTTCCATCCATCCACTGAAGCTTGTTGAAAGTCTTTCCTGTCCTTGCCACCCATCTCTCACACAAAGTCTTAGTTCAGTTGTCATCCCTGCCCTCTTTTCAGCTGTTTGTTTTTAGCTCATTTGTTCTTTTCCATAGAAAGGAGTAAATGTACATTAGCATTCACTGCCGACAAAACGTTCCACAATGCCACCTCTCCAACTGTATAGATCATTTTTTTTGGTTTAATTCTCCACCGTTCTCCTGTTCTCTCCTCCTCTCCATTCTTCCTCGCTCTCGTCTTCCTCTTTCAATCTGTGTATTTTTTGGCTTTGAAAGACTCCGGCAGAGAGAGCGAAGGCGACAAATGGAGGGAGAGAGAGATGGCTTTGGTTGAAAGGCGAGGTGTTTCTGTAAAGCTCCACTAAAACTCCTCCTCCTCCTCCACCTTCCGACAGGAACCTTTGGGTTGTGTCGTCGTCACTCGGCCATGGCCCCGCCAAGCGGCGGCGGTGAGGCTTCGCTGAACGAGCAGAAGGAGGCAGGGCTGGAGCAGGGAGAGGCGGAGCAGGAGTCGACGTCCATGCCACTGGCGCGGGGGGGCGGAGAGTCGCCCCTGGGACCGCCGACCAATCCCACACAGGCTTGGTGGGACGCCATAGGCAGGAGGGTGTGGCGGTTGAGGAATAGGGAGGGGCGAACCCCAGCCCCGCCCAGGATCATCTGACCTCCGGCCTCAAGACTGGAAATGGGCAGCTGCCCACCACTGGCAGCCAGAGCTGAACCATGATAGAGTTACAGGGGACGGGGTGAGAGAGGCAGGGGGAAGGGACGGGGTGAGAGAGGCAGGGGGAAGGGACGGGGTGAGAGAGGCAAGGGGAAGGGACGGGGTGAGAGAGGCAGGGGGAAGGGACGGGGTGAGAGAGGCAGGGGGAAGGGACGGGGTGAGAGAGGCAGGGGGAAGGGACGGGGTGAGAGGCAGGTGGAAGGGACGGGGTGAGAGAGACAGGGGGAAGGGACGGGGTGAGAGGGGCAGGGGGAAGGGACGGGGTGAGAGAGGCAGGGGGAAGGGACGGGGTGAGAGAGGCAGGGGGAAGGGACGGGGTGAGAGAGGCAGGGGGAAGGGACGGGGTGAGAGAGGCAGGGGGAAGGGACAGGGTGAGAGGCAGGTGGAAGGGACGGGGTGAGAGAGACAGGGGGAAGGGACGGGGTGAGAGAGGCAGGTGGAAGGGACGGGGTGAGAGAGGCAGGTGGAAGGGGCGGGTTGAGAGAGGCAGGTGGAAGGGAAGGGGTGAGAGAGGCAGGTGGAAGGGACAGGGTGAGAGACGCAGGGGGAAGGGGTGAGAGAGGCAGGTGGAAGGGACAGGGTGAGAGAGGCAGGTGGAAGGATTGGAAGGGGAAAAGAAAGGTAGAGGAGAAAGAATATAAGTTAATACACCTACCAGAGATACGTTGGCATCGATTTGGGTGACACTGTAACTGATTACACGGTGAGATGAAGGATGGCGATGACGAAGGTGAGATGACGGATGGCGATGACGATGGTGAGATATTGCAACAGATGAGAGAAAGTAGTGTGACTAAAGCAGGGAGAGCTTAGTCAGCCAGAGCTTGCAGGAAAGCTAACTCGTACTTGGCACAAACGCACAGACACACACAACACTCACAGTATCTACTTGGCGGCGATACGGATGGGATGGTGTGAAGACATGCAATTTCAATTGATTTGAAATCCCATGTTGAAATGATAGCAAACTGAGGCACATATTCCTTTCTGCCTTGAGATCTGCACGGTTAACTCAACATTTTCTCCTCTTGGCATCAGAGCTTGATGTAGGTGAGAGTCCGAGTTGCGCGCGCTTATTACAAATCAGAATACTAATCCATCATCTGGATAGACACTGATTTTGTCAGACTAACACACCTTGCATTGTGGCCAGGGGATTGCTGCTGATGAGAGCCTGGTTCATCCCTGTGCTTACTCCCATCATTGTGTTCCTGGAATATGTATGGATCCATATTCATCCATGTGCACATACACACACATTAAAATACACACACATTCAAACAGACACACACATGCAGAGATGGAGAAAGGACCAAGAGGGTTAATCGAGAAAGGACCAAGAGGGTTAAGTGAAAGCTCATTAATCAAACGGCCTCATTTATGTCTGATATGGAAGCACAATATGATTTGATTGTATGCATTGGCCTGTTTCTGAGTCTGGGTTGACTAGCACGTCTATGCCTGCAGACAAACACTGCCGTTCAAAAGTTTAGGGTCACTTAGAAATGTCCTTGTTTTTTGTCCATTAAAATAACATCAAATTGATCAAAAATACAGTGTAGACATTGTTAATGTTGTAAATGAATATTATAGCTGGAAATGGCAGATTTTTTTATGGAATATCTACATAGGCGTGCAGAGGTCCATTATCAGCAACCATCACTCCTGTGTTCCAATGGCACGTTGTGTTAGCTAATCCAAGTTTATCATTTTAAAAGGCTAATTGATCATTAGAAAACCCTTTTGCAATTATGTTAGCACAGCTGAAAAACTGTTGTCCTGATTAAAGAAGCAATAAAACTGGCCTTCTTTAGACTAGTTGAGTATCTGTGGCATCCGCATTGTTACCGGCTCAAAATGGCCAGAAACTTTCTTCTGAAACTCATCAGTCTATTGTTGTTCTGAGAAATGAAGGCTATTCCATGTGAGAAATTGCCAAGAAACTGAAGATCTCGTACAACACTGTGTACTACTCCCTTCACAGGACAGCGCAAACTGTCTCTAACCAGAATAGAAAGAGGAGTGGGAGGCCCCAGGGCACAACTGAGCAAGAGGACAAGTACATTACAGTGTCTAGTTTGAGAAACAGACGCCTCACAAGTCCTCAACTGACAGCTTCATTAAATAGTACCTGCAAAACACCCGTCTCAACGTCAACAGTGAAGAAGCGACTCCGGGATGCTGGCCTTCTAGGCGGAGTTGCAAAGAAAAAGCCATATCTCAGACTGGTCAATAAAAAGAAAAGATGATGGTCAAAAGAACACAGACACTGGACAGAGGAACTCAGACAGTTTGCGCTGTTCTGTGAAGGGAGTAGTACACAGCGTTGTACGAGATCTTCAGTTTCTTGGCAATTTCTCACATGGAATAGCCTTCATTTCTCAGAACAAGAATAGACTGACAAGTTTCAGAAGAAAGGTCTTCGTTTCTGGCCATTTTGAGTCGGAAATCAAACCCACAAATGCAGACGCTCAGATACTCAACTAGTCTAAAGAAGGCCAGTTTTATTGCTTCTTTAATCAGAACAACAGCTTTCAGCTGTGCTAAGATAATTGCAAAAGGGTTTTCTAATGATCAATTAGCCTTTTAAAATGATAAACTTGGATTAGTTAACACAATGTGCCATTGGAACACAGGAGTGATGGTTGCTGATAATGGGCCTCTGTACGCCTATGTAGATATTCCATAAAAACCTGCCGTTTCCAGCTACAATAGTAATTTACAACAACAATGTCTACACTGTATTTCTGATCAATTTGATGTTATTTTAATTGACAAAAAAAAACGTGGTTTTCTTTGAAAAACAAGGACATTTCTAAGTGACCCCAAACTTTTGAACAGTCTTGTAATTGCATGTTCCTTCATATGTGTGAGAACTTGCAGATTTGCTGCAAAACAGGTGGGGTAGCTTGACATACCACATGTCGTCGCATACCATGAATTCCCAGCAAGTCAGTAAATACCACCAATTCCTGTTTATTGTTTGCGTTCACAGTTTAGCAGATGTTATAGCAGATGCAGCGAAATGCTTGTAAGTCTCAGAATGTCAGTTCCGCTAGGTACTGTAGCTTGTCATTGCGTGCATTCTGCTGTTTATTTAATCAATCTATTCAACCTGAATCTAACTAGGTAGGTCCATTGGGAAATTATTCTAATTTGAAATGACAACCTGGCAAAGTGGTGAAACACAGAAAAGTGTGTTGAGGATTCAGTGTTTAGGAGTCAGTGTTAGATTGAGCACATGTGCAGTAGTCGTTGACTGTGCAAAGGGTAGAGAGAGGATAGAGGAGATCACAGGTTTTGAGTTATATAATCAGGGGACACTAACCCAGCATCTACTATCAAAGTGTATTTGTTTGAGTATGCGCGATTGTTCAGTGTTAGATTGAGTAAGTGTAGAGTAGTAGGAGAGAGAGAGACTCACCCAGCATTCAGGCTGTGGGCACTGAGGGTGGGAGGGGCGTTGCTGGCTGTGCTGTGTGGAGGCGGAGTCACAGAGGAGGCGGCGGAGCTCATAGTTGCAGAGCCACTGGGGGTCAGAGGGCAGGTTGCCGAGGGCGATGGGCTGGTCACTGAGAAAGAGAGAGAGAGAGAGAAACATCAGTAATATGAATGGTATACAGTACATTTGGTTACATTGATTACAGGAGGTTGGTGGTACCATTATTGGGGAGGACGGGCTTGTGTTAATGACTAGAGCGGAATCAGTGGAACGGTCTCAAATACAATCAAACACATATGGTCTCCATTATTATGAGCTGTTCTTCCCTCAGCAGCCTACTGTGGCATCGGTACGTTGTCCCAATGCCCATTGGTACTGGGTTTGAGAACCATCTGAACTCGCCTCTGTCTTAGTCCACTAAAGGGAATTTAGACCTCTGGCACTAGCGTCACAAAAACACAAATGTATCCAAAAATCAATTTCCTCACCGGTTGTGCTGAGGCTGGTGGCAGCCTGGTGCAGCCCCTGACTAGACATCTGGAGAGAGAGAGAGAAAGAAAGCAAGATAGAGAGAGAAAGAAAGAGAAAAAAAAGGCAGAAAGAGAAAGTGAGAGAGAGAGAGAGAGGTGGATAGGTTGTGAGCAGGAGAGAGACAGAAGAAACAGGCTCTCGTGGCGTAACTGTGATGACGGGTGGGTCGGGTGTGTAACGTATCACACCTCATACGACACTGTGTTTGCACGGCGCTGAGAGTGGAGCAGTGCTGGATGGGTTAGGCAACAGGGTCATACATGGGGTCGTGCAGAGGGAGGGGGGCATGTCCATAGATACAGAGAGTCAAAGATCTATTCCTCTCACGATGACAGGCTTGTATTTAGACAGAGTTTGTTTCCAAACTAAGGAACAGAGAGGCAAAGGACCAAAGGCCTGCCAATGACAGGCCTGGTGAGGGTTGGTGGGGAGGGTGGGAGGGGGTGAGGTGAGTGCGGGGTCATACCATGTGTGGGTTGTAGCAGGGGGGTTTGTGCGTCACAAGGGAGGACTGGCTGGGCAGGGGAGGGGTGGCACTGCAGGGGTTGATGCGTTTCTCTTTCTGGCGCCGGTTGCAGAACCAGACCCGGATCACCTCCTTCTCCATGTTGAGCTGCTTTCCCATCAGGAGGATCTCCTCTGAGTTAGGCTTCTGGTTCTGAAGGGAACACGGTCAGAAATCATGATCAAACATGTTGTCATGGGCCACAAACATTATATATCGCATAAATCAGACATGTTGTCAATGTTACTTTCAATAGTGGTATTTAGATAATGAAATGTTCATAAAAAAAGGGAAATAAACTTCATTAAACTGTTGTGGACAGAATCGTTGGTTTATGTACTCTACTGCGAGTGCAGTGTAGAGTACTATGTGATTTGAGTGGGTTCCCCAGGGGTCTGGTGTGGGACTTCTCTCTTTCTCACCGAGATGAAGTTGCGCTCTAAGGCCACGCGGACGTTGGTCTCAATGCTGGTGCGTTTCTTCCTGCGGCGCCCCGTCATGCCCTCAAACCCCATCATGGGGGAGGAGAGAGAGCTGGGGCTGGGAAGCATGTTGTCTATCGCCATGGTCTCTGCATCGTTTAGCCACTTCTCAAGCAGAGGCTTGAGCTTGCACATGTTCTTAAAGCTCAGGTTGAGGGCCTCGAAGCGAGAGATGGTGGTCTGGCTGAAGTCATTCCCATACAGTTTCCCCATTGCCATGCCAACGTCACCCTGGGGGGGGGAGATCATTTGTGTTAAACATTCATCTTCATTCAGGCGTCCAGCGCCTCCTGACCCCCGTCACTGCAAACACACACACTCCGACACCATGTGCCTAGCTTGATCAAATTGCTCACGCTCCTCTTGACCTCTATCACATTTCACATTTCATTACACACACACACACACACACACACACACACACACACACACACACACGTACCTGTGTGAAGCCCAGTTTGATGCGTCTCTGTTTGAAGGTGCGGGCGAACTGCTCCAGCTCCTCCAGGTCACTTGGCTCCTCGCCGTGCGGGCCAGAGGTCACCGAGGTCATGGGGGCGGCCGAGGCCCCGGAGGTCACACCGCCGTCCCCGCTCTTGTCCCTCTGTAACGACGTGAGGCCGTCACCGTGACGACGCTACAGTGCGTGAGACATAAACCTATATCATTGCTGTCGAATGGCAAAGGGTGGCTGGCACACCGACATTAGCTATTGACGGCTGATGAAAGATCTATGGCGAGGTTGTGAAGATGAATTTTCTTGACTTAATTTATTTACTTACAAGTATGTAGTACAAGTATGTTATAAAGTGTAGTCTCAACACACACACACACACACATTCGAGGTGATTTTCAATAATACTATACCTGTGCTTGCAGTCCCAGCCTGGGTGGAGTAGTTAGAAGACTCCCCTGGCTTTGCTGATGCTGAGGTAGCGAAATTAAATTTGGTGTCGAGAGCAAACCTGAGGAACACAACGGACAAGGAGTTAACACTATTGGTATTGTAATTATATGAACACTATTGTATTTTAACTGTATTCTAACACTTTATTCTAACTTGTTTTAGAACTAAGCAGTTAGATCATAATGCCAAGCTATACATTGTTTTGTGGAAAGAGTAAGTCACAGTGTTGATGATGGTGGTTCCCACTTACTTAGTAGGTCCCACTTACCCTGCTGCCCCTGTTGTCCCTGGGCCTGAGGCAGGAGGAACTGAGGAGACTGCAGGTGATGGCCGGGCATCAGGACTAACTGCTGCAGCTGCAACAGTTGCTGGATATCCTACAGGAGGGAGGGAGAGGGAGAGAAGGGGAGGGAGGGAGGGAGGGAGGGAGGGAGGGAGGGAGGGAGGGAGGGAGGGAGGGAGGGAGGGAGGGAGGGAGGGAGGGAGGGAGGGAGGGAGGGAGGGAGGGAGGGAGGGAGGGAGAGAAGGGGAGAGAAGGGGAGAGAGGGAGGGAAGGTCAACAAGTCTTGTATGATTTCTGAAAAGAGCAACACACACACCCTTGGAGGAAATATAATGCAAGGAAATGAGCAAAGCCCCAGCCTTTAAAGTAACATCACCCAAGAGTATATGGAGAAACCCTTCTGACATAGACAAGTGTTGGTTAGTGAGTTAAATTGGCTTAAAGCTGGTCATATCTGATCCGTGACTGGCCGCTCCTACCTGGGCGGTGAGCTGGATAGGTTGAGAGAGCGTGAGCTGAGGCTGGGCATGCTCTTGTTTGGTCAGCTGCTGCTGCTGTTGTTGCTGCTGCTGCTGATTGGCTTGGGCTGCTGCGTGGGCGGCATGAGCAGCGTGAGCCGCGTTGGACTGCTGCACGGCAGCGGCCAGGAGTTGAGCCTGGGCCTGCTGAAGCAACAGCTGCTGCTGCGCAGGCAAGAGGGCAGCCAGCTGAGGAACAGGGGGAAGGGAGGGGGAGGAAAGGGTAGGGTTTGCCCAAAGAGAGGAGGGGGAAAAAGCAAAAGAGGTAGAGAATAGTGTCATTCAGAGTTTGCGCAGGCAGGAAGAGGCAGAGGTGGGATCAATTCCATTTTAATTCAGTCAATTCAGGAATGAGGAAAATCTGAAGACAGAATTGAGTTGAAATGGAATTCGCCCCAACCTTGGTAAGACGCAAGCAAGAGCGAAGCAGAATAAGCCTACCCTAACCGCCTACACACTACACTCTTAGAAAAAAAGGTGCTATCTAGAACCTTAAATGGTTCTTTGCCTGTCCCCATAGAAGAACCCTTTGAAGAACCCTTTTGGGTTCCATGTAAAAGCCTTTCTACTAGAGGTCGGCCGATTAATCGGAATGGCCGATTAATTAGGGCCGATTTTCAAGTTTTCATAACAATCGGAAATCTGTAATTTTGGACACCGATTTGGCAGATTTTTTGAAAATTGTACTATTATTTTTTATTTTTTACACCTTTATTTAACTAGGCAAGTCAGTTAAGAACACATTCTTATTTTCAATGACGGCCTAGGAACGGTGGGTTAACTGCCTCGTTCAGGGGCAGAACGACAGGTTTTTAGCTTGTCAGCTCGGGGATTTAATCTTGCAACCTTACAGTTAACTAGTCCAACGCTCTAACCACCTGCCTCTCATTGCACTCCACGAGGAGCCTGCCTGTTACGCGAATGCATTAAGAAGCCAAGGTAAGTTGCTAGCTAGCATTAAACATATCTTATAAAAAACAATCAATCATAATCACTAGTTAACTGCACATGGTTGATGATATTATTAGTTTATCTAGCGTGTCCTGCGTTGCATATAATCGATGTGGTGCGCATTCGCGAAAAAGGACTGCCGTTGCTCCAACGTGTACCTAACCATAAACATCAATGCCTTTCTTAAAATCAATACACAGTCCTGCATATTTTGTTAATATTGCCTGCTAACATGAATTTATTTTAACTAGGGAAAATGTGTCACTTCTCTTGCAACAGAGTAAGGGTATATGCGGCAGTTTGGGCCGCCTGGCTCATTGCGAACTGTGTGAAGACTATTTCTTCCTAACAAAGACAGCCAACTTCGCCAAACGGGGGATGATTTAACAAAAGTGCATTTGCGAAAAAGCACAATCGTTGCACGTACCTAACCATAAACATCAATGCCTTTCTTGAAATCAATACACAGAAGTATATATTTTTAAACCTGCATATTTAGCTAAAATAAACCCAGGTTAGCAGGTAATATTAACCAGGTGAAATTGTGTCACTTCTCTTGCGTTCATTGCACGCAGTCAGGGTATTTGCAACAGTTTGGGCCGCCTGGCTCGTTGCGAACTAATTTGCCAGAATTTTACGTAATTATGACATAACATTGAAGGTTGTGCAATGTAACAGGAATATTTAGACTTATGGATGCCACCCGTTAGGTAAAATACGGAACGGTTCCGTATTTCACTGAATGAATAAACATTTTGTGAGATGATAGTTTCCGGTTTCGACCATATTAATGACCTAAGGCTCGTATTTCTGTGTGTTATTATGTTATAATTAAGTCTATGATTTGATAGAGCAGACTGACTGAGCGATGGTAGGCACCAGCAGGCTCGTAAGCATTCATTCAAACAGCACTTTAGTGCATTATGCCAGCAGCTCTTCGCAATGCTTCAAGCATTGCGCTGTTTATGACTTCAGCCCTATCAACTCCCGAGATGAGGCTGGTGTAACCAAAGTGAAATGGCTAGCTAGTTAGCGCGCGCTAATAGCATTTCAAACATCACTCGCTCTGAGACTTGGAGTAGTTGTTCCCCTTGCTCTGCAAGGGCCACGGCTTTTGTGGAGCGATGGGTAACGCTGCTTCGAGGGTGACTGTTGTCGATGTGTTCCTGGTTCGAGTCCAGGTAGGAGCAAGGAGAGGTACGGGAGCTATACTGTTACACTGGCAATACTAAAGTGCCTATAATGACATCCAATAGTCAAAGGTATATGAAATACAAATCGTATAGAGAGAAATAGTCCTATAATTCCTATAATAACTACAATCTAAAACTTCTTACCTGGGAATATTGAAGACTCATGTTAAAAGAAACCACCTGCTTTCATATGTTCTCATGTTCTGAGCAAGGAACTTAAACGTTAGCTTTCTTACATGGCACATATTGCACTTTTACTTTCTTCTCCAACACTTTGTTTTTACATTATTTAAACCAAATTGAACATGTTTCATTATTTATATGAGGCTAAATTGATTTTAGCGATGTATTATATTAAGTTAAAATAAGTGTTCATTCAGTATTGTTGTAATTGTCACTATTACAAATAAAATGAAAAAATTGTCCGACTAATTGGTACCGGCTTTTTTTGGGGGTCCTCCAAAAATCGGTATCGACTTTTTTTTGGTCCTGCAAAAATCGGTATCGGCTTTTTTTGGTCCTCCAATAATCGGTATCGGTATCGGCGTTGAAAAATCTAAATCGGTCAACCTCTACTTTCTACTATGGGTTCTACATGGAACCCAAAAGTATTCTGCCTGGAAACAAAAAGGCTTCTCCTATGGGGATAGCCGAAAATCCCTTTTGGAAAAAAAATTCTAAGTGTGTACATTCAGGTAGTGTGTCTGTGCCAGTGCTTACCCCTGCCAGCTGACTCCCTGCCAACATGAGTTGTGTGTGAGGGTGAGGTGTCTGCTGCTGGGAGGGAGGCGGCACATGGGTGGAGGTCATCTCAGGGCCAGCCTCACTTTTACTCTGCAGGGGGAATTATATCAAAACATTGAATAGGGTGAAAACTCTAACTCTAAACATGCAAAAATAATAATTGTGAAGATATATGTTTTTTTGGCATCTGGTACACAGGCCTCAGTCTAGTTGCCAAAATGGGTCCCTTAAATGGACAGAAATATGGTGCAAATGACCTGATTAGAGCAAAATTATATTTTTTTGCCTAAAACTAAGGATTTGGGTGGTTTCATGAGATAAAACATGGATTAATATCAGAGGATCATCTATATACTGTATGAACCATACAACCAACATTCAAGAAAAATTTTGACAAAGACAATTAGCAACTTCCACAATTGTTTACTGAATTACATATAGTTGAAGTCGGAAGTTTACATACACTTAGGTTGGAGTCAAAAATTTCTTGTTAACAAGACAAAACTATAGTTTTGGCAATCGGTTAGGCATCTACTTTGTGCATGACACAAATAATTTTTCCAACAATTGTTTACAGACAGATTATTTTCCTATAATTCACTGTATCACAATTCGAGTTGTTCAGAAGTTTACATACAGTACACTAAGTTGACTGTGCCTTTAAACAGCTCGGAAAATTCCAGAAAATTATGTCATGGCTTTAGAAGCTTCTGATCATTTGAGTCAATTGGAGGTGTACCTGTGGATGTATTTCCAGGCCTACCTTCAAACTCAGTGCCTCTTTGCTTGACATCATGGGAAAATCAAAAGAAATCAGCCAAGTCCTCAGAAAAAAATTGTAGACCTACACATGTCTGGTTCATCCTTGGGAGCAATTTCCAAACGCCTGAAGGTACCATGTTCATCTGTACAAACAATAGTACGCAAGTATAAACACCATGGGACCACGCAGCCGTCATACCACTCAGGAAGGAGACGCATTCTGTCTCCCAGAGATGAACGTGCTTTGGTGCGAAAAGTGCAAATCAATCCCAGAACAACAGCAAAGGACCTTATGAAGATGCTGGAGGAAACAGGTACAAAAGTATCTATATGAACAGTAAAACGAGTCCTAAATCGCCATAACCTGAAAGGCCGCTCAGCAAGGAAGAAGCCACTGCTCCAAAACCGCCATAAAAAAAGCCAGACTACGGTTTGGAACTGCACATGGGACAAAGATCATACTTTTTGGAGAAATGTTCTCTGGTCTGATGAAACAAAAATAGAACTGTTTGGCCATAATGACCATCGTTATGTTTGGAGGAAAAAGGGGGCGGCTTGCAAGCCGAAGAACACCATCCCAGACGTGAATCCCGGGGGTGGCAGCATCATGATGTGGGGGTGCTTTGCTGCAGGAGGGACTGGTGCACTTCACAAAATAGAGGGTATCATGAGGCGGGAAAATGATGTGGATATATTGAAGCAACATCTCAAGTTAAAGCTTGGTCGCAAATGGGTCTTCCAAATGGACGATGACCCCAAGCATACTTCCAAAGTTGTGGCACAATGGCCTAAGGACAACAAAGTCAAGGTATTGGAGTGGCCATCACAAAGCCCTGACCTCAATCCTATAGAAAATATGTGGGCAGAACTGAAAAAGTGTTTGCGAGCAAGGAGGCCTACAAACCTGACTCACCAGCTCTGTTATGGGGAATCTTATTGTCGGAAGCTTGTGGAAGGCTACCCGAAACGTTTGACCCAAGTTAAACAATTTAAAGGCAATTCTACCAAATACTAATTGAGTGTATGTAAACTTCTGACCCACTGGGAATGTGACAAAATAAATAAAAGCTGAAATAAATCATTCTCTATTATTCTATTATTCTGACATTTCACATTCTTAAAATAAAGTGGTGATCCTAACTGACCTAAGACAGGGAATTTTTACTAGGATTAAATGTCAGGAATTGTGAAAAACTGAGTTTAAATGTTTTTTATTTGGCTGAGGTGTATGTAAACTTCCAACTTCAACTGTACATGACTGATTTTCTATGCATACTGTATCACCAGTCACGCAATACTATACAACTACATCAAGAGTACTCTTGAATAAAGAAGTTAAAGTAAAAAATGTAACCTGCAATAAATCAAATTAGTCAACCGATTTTTTTTCAAGTCTCCTGCTCTTGTCAGTAAACGAGTCTAAACCCTAGATATATGAATTGGATCTCCATTTTAGGCCCTAATGGGGTCCCACAACATATAGTAAGAAATATATTACCATGCATGACATGTTGATCTCTGTTGTGTAAAAATCATTTTAAAATATTCCAAGTTGCCTGATGATTCCTGACCTGAGGAAGTTCCTATCCATCCATCTGCCCATAACTCTCTTTTTCCTCCATCTCGATATTCATGTCTATCGTCTCCCTTCTGCAGCATGTCTTTATAAAGTGAATTGTGCTCGTTCTTACGCTCTAGTTCTCAGGAGTTGATGGGCGTGTCAGCAGTCGTAATGGCCCAAACATCCTCATTTGCATATTGGCCAACGTCTATGCAGCACCTGAAGGTATGTCTGTGGGGTCTAAATAGATAAGCCACTCACACACACAAGCACACACTCTCTCTCTCTCTCTCTCTCTCTCTCTCTCTCTCTCTCTCTCTCATGTGAGTGCACTAATTCACTCACCTTGGTGTTGCTCAAGGAAGGAGAAAGACTGAAGGGACTCGTTTTCATTGGCTGAACCTGCGAGGAGACGAACGGCAACTAACTCTTTAAACAGACAACGGACACAGACCTTTAAATCTACTCATGTGCAAAGCCATTAGCACAGTTGCCATTCCAGGTTGATAGAACTCATCAGTTTAATCCACGTGTCTCCTAATCATTTTCATTTTTCAAACCTATCCAAAAAAAAAGTACCATTCTAGGACCTTAGAGATAGGACACCTTGGGGAATTGAGGTGGTCCTGAACACTGAAATATCAGTAACAGAAAAACATTTTGTCAGATACTGTAAATATCAGATATGTTTTTAGCAAATCTAACCAGCATTTATGTTTCTCTGTAGACTACAGAAGTTTTTTTTGCATGTAATAGGCCTACATGTCACAGGTTTAATATTGCCCTTTCGATGACCGGTTGCCCGAACTCTGACCTTCGGGTCTTTTAGGTTCTACCGGGGCGGCAGGGTAGCCTAGTGGTTAGAGCGTTGGACTAGTAACCGGAAGGTTGCAAGTTCAAACCCCTGAGCTGTCGTTCTGCCCCTGAACAGGCAGTTAACCCATTGTTCATAGGCTGTCATTGAAAATAAGAATTAGTTCTTAACTGACTTGCCTAGTAAAATAAATCAAATACACTTATTCAAATAATCATATTACAACCTTAGAGCAAACAACAAGAATACATCAAAAACAAATCACAGTAAATAAACAACAACAAACATCATTTTACGTTCAATGAAATTAAATTGAGATGACAAACCTGATCATTTGCATCGGGACTGTTCCTCTCTGAGTCTGGTGAGATAAAAAGAGAAAGACATGGGGTGAGAAAAGAGAGAGAAGAGAAAATGAAAAGTGCAAGATTGAATTCTAATAACCCCGCAATGATCTACTGCAAATGCCTCAGGCTGTAGTTTGAAATAGGTTACTTCAAATGTCAATTACTAGCATTCCGCATCCTAGCTGTCAGCTAAATCTACTTAGAAACATAGGTGTGCCACGATATGACTCTGAGCAGTGACCTATATGGAGCTATAGTGTCATGTGCATAAGTCATACAAACAGGCTGACTAAAACATTCTCATTTTCTGTTCGGAAAATGTGAGAAACGTGATCAAAGTAGAAGATTTGCGGTCTGTTATTGTGGGTGTTTTCTGTCATAGGGCGGCAGGTACCCTATAGCGGTTAAGAGCATTAGGCCAGTAACCAAAAGGTTGCTAGTTCGAATCCCAAAGCTGACTAGGTGAAAAATCTGTTGATGTGCCATTGAGCAAGGCACTTAACCTGTATTGCTGCTCTAAGTCGCTCTGGATAAGAGCATCCTCTAAATGACTTAAATATAAACACATCCAAAAACAATTCATCAGATTAGCCCACTCTTACCAATCAATACGAGAACAGAGACATATGTAGGTACAAACAACATACTTCGATTCAAACATTCATATAAAATGATGATAAATAATATCAAAGCAACACATAATGCAGTCTCAAAATGGTTACCTGTGCTCTCCCCTGGAAAGTCTGTCCCAGGCTTCTCATCCTCTGCTGGTTTTGACATCCTGATATCTGCAGGGGAGAGAGGGAGGCAGGTCAAATATAACATGTTTCCAACAGACGAACATCCCCAGCCCAGCGTATATGGAGGGATGAAGATGAGAGAGTCACTGGAAGAAAATCTCCCTCGTCCTTTTTTCCCCCTTCCCTCCCTCCCTCCATCCATCTCCTCTTCTCCTTGGCTCACACAGTGGCTTCCCGAGTCAAGAGTGTCACAGGGCCATGTTCAGTCTTACGCAGTAACGCATGCTATGCACCCAAGACGAGAGAGAGAGAGAGAGGCCAAAAACAACATTTCCATCCGACTGGATTAATGAACACAAATGAAATGGTTAGGAGACCTGGCACGAGGCTAGGTGGCACAGACAAGTCTATTCAAATCTCCCCACCATAAATCCAACTAATCTGTTTGTAATAAAAAATCAGCGTTGGTAACGGAATGTGATTTTCTGGAAGGTAAATTGCAGCATGAATAACAGTCATATGTTTTTACAGAATCGGACAAAATAAACGATTTCATGTCAAACATAAATGTGAAAGTGGTGTTCCAGATTTCCAAATATATTACACATAATAAATGCACAATACAAATGATAATAATACTTGTTTCACATAATTGGAGATAGGAAAACTTGAACTCATTTACTTTAGAATAGGTCTACATATGTGGGAATGTCTGTCAAAAACCTCGATCATTTAATTGTATGTCTAGGCAAATGATTACAACAAGTGATTTTTTTGTAGAACATACATACACGCTTTTAACAGAAATGGAGAATGCTCCAAAATTAGCCTTAACACCTTTAAATACATTTTAATTTTGTTTTAATCAAAACTATACTTCAAAATTTGTCTTGAATAGATGAAAAAACAAAGGTTTCGTTTGACCTACAATGAATGACACAACACTTGTTCAGGAATATTTGAATAATTATGTATGATGGAACGCATGCCATTTAACAAGCTAATAGGCTATGCTTTTTGCATGCATGTCTTCTAAGATGTAGTAATAGTCTATCTACACTTGTTTTAATTGCAGAATAGGCCTACCTATGTTATAACAGCTGCAGCAATTATGTTTCAAATAATCATTAATTTTAGACCTTATGAACCTGAAATGAACCTAGTTAGTGTCATGGAAACCAACTCTGAGATTTTCCATTCGATGTTTTTTACCTCTAATCTAAATATCTACATTTGAGTAGACAAACGTTTAACCTAGCTGTTACGAAAGCATAAAAACTTGAACAACAATGATACAATTGAAGAGTTACCTGGGTTATCGACAATTCATGAGAAAATACAAGTATTTATCGGAAGCTCTTGTATGGTAATGTCCTTCCTAACATCAAGTCATTGTTGTATATTTGCGCGACTCATTTTGCATACCTGCAGATATCCTCAAGCCCGTTGATTAATTTCTTGCCATTTATTGGGCCAAACAAGGAGCCTAAATTGTTTTCACAAGGCTAAAGTGAACGCACTGTTTCATTACATTTTCGGGACCCCAAAAAAAGCCTACTTAAATAGGAGGTCAAATAGATTGTCTACAGTAATAAGCCTCTATGCATATAAGCGAAACTTTGAGTATCATCCACCCACCCGTTCATTCTCTGTAGGCCTACCACTTCTAGGAGTTTTTTCTGGATGTCAACATTCTTCCACTCTCAACACTAACACCATGGTGAGTCACAGGTTTAGCCTTGTTACAATTCCAATGGCTCTAATTACAATTATAATAGACTTATAATTATACGAAGCAAAAGTTGAGCGTGCTGCTCTGAGAAAACACAATCAAACTGCAAAAGAATTCCAGTAGCCTAGCCTGAAATCGATCTCGCTGATTCCTCCCCATGTTTAAGTGGAAACAATTTATGGCAGTTGGGCAAATTGAGCCTACTCTGAAATGTTTATTTGACTGATAACAACCTAAAATAAATAAAAATCAGTAGGCCTACTTTCTGATTCCTCCCCTATCTGTAGGTGAAAGGCATGCAATAGGCATACTACTGTATATGGCTGCCTGTTAATAGCTCATTTACTTTTTTTGAGAATGTGACCAAAGCATAGTCCTGATTTGTGCTTTTACCATAATGTCAAGCCCTGCCTCTGACCTGCTGTGATTCAGTGTTATGGCATATCCTACTACTTGACATACTTGACTTTCCATCACTTGTCTTCATATTGTATTGCCTCAATCCCCAGAAAGAGAGGGGGTATTACAGAATATCACAAAGACATGCTAATACACACTGCCAAATACACAACGCCTAACAATGGTTATACACATCTAGAAGTAGCTGTGAAATGTTACCCTGGTAGCCTGTACATACATGAGTCTATGCTTTACGTGCGTATATATATATATACACACACACATACACACACACACACACACACACACACACACACACACACACACACACACACACACACACACACACACACACACACACACACACACACACACACTTTGGTCTTCCTCAAGAGAGACAAACTGACATTTCACTGCAACTATGAACGGCAGAGCTCGTTTTGATGTTCACTAATTAGCTGTGCTTGTTACTGACGGCAACGCTAATTAACTCCCAAAGCCTCCACCCCAGGAGAGACCATTAACCAGTAATTGGTACAAGATGAAGAGCGTAGTACTTACCTGGGAGTCAGACATTATTGTTCACCATAGCCACCATCTTACAGCACAAAAAGGATTCTTCTGTGCTGACCTCCCTGCTTGTGCTGACCTCCCTGCTTGTGCTGACCTCCCTGCTTGTGCTGACCTCCCTACTTGTGCTGACCTCCCTGCTTGTGCTGACCTCCCTGCTTGTGCTGACCTCCCTGCTTGTGCTGACCTCCCTGCTTGTGCTGACCTCCCTGCTTGTGCTGACCTCCCTGCTTGTGCTGACCTCCCTGCTTGTGCTGACCTCCCTGCTTGTGCTGACCTCCCTGCTTGTGCTGACCTCCCTGCTTGTGCTGATTCCCTGCTTGTGCTGACCTCCCTGCTTGTGCTGACCTCCCTGCTTGTGCTGACCTCCCTGCTTTTTGGGGTCTTTTTTCCACATTCACGCGAGGCCTAAGATGTAGCTCACACAAATCATGCAAATTGAGCATTTAAATCTATGGATATGAATATAGCTATAGCTGAGCTTGAATATTCAAATGGGAAAACAAATCAATTCTACATGTGAATATTAGGTCTCTTGGGGGGTCAGGTTTGAGCTCTAGTCTACATGCTAATATGTGAGTTTAAAAAGATGGTGATGATGAGCAGTACCTTATCACCGCACTCTTAATCCTCCCTCCTCCCACTAGGACTGCCTCCACCCTTTCACCCTCCCCCTCTTACACCTCCTTCCTCCTCCCCCCACATCCTTTAACATAGGTAGTGCATGAGCGAAGGAAAGAACACTAGAAAGAGAGGGGGATATTGGAAGAAATATGACAATGCAGGTTGAGTTTTGAGGGGGGAGCGGACAGGGAGGAGGAGGGCACATTGTTCGGATGTAAGTGGTATATTGCCAGAACTCTAATGACAAAACTCTAAACTGATAGAACTTGTAATGCCTCCTATCTTATGTCCAGAACCTTTGATTGTGCATTCATGGAGGGTTTCACACATCTTTCACCCTTGAGTCATTCATGGAGGGTTTCACACATCTTTCACCCTTGAGTCATTCATGGAGGGTTTCACACATCTTTCACCCTTGAGCCATTCATGGAGGGTTTCGCACATCTTTCACCCTTGAGTCATTCATGGAGGGTTTCACACATCTTTCACCCGTGAGTCATTCATGGAGAGTTTCACACATCTTTCACCCTTGAGTTATTCATGGAGGGTTTCACACATCTTTCACCCTTGAGTCATTCATGGAGGGTTTCACACATCTTTCACCCTTGATCCATTCATGGAGGGTTTCACACATCTTTCACCCTTGAGTCATTCATGGAGGGTTTCACACATCTTTCACCCGTGAGTCATTCATGCAAAATCAGTTTTCTGTGAAATAGCATGAGCACACAGGCTCATCATTTAGTCATTTTAATACCATTTAAATGAGAAGAAACCTGCACACTGTTCTTGCTAGTTTCACTGCTCTTTATTAAGCTCTGAGAAAGTCTTTGAGGCCGATACGTAAAAGCTTATTAAAGAGCAGTGATACTATCAAGAGCAGTGTAGGGGTTCCTTCTTCTTTCTCATCTTATTCAACTGTTACCATGCACCTGCAACAAAGATAGCTCAGATGTGCGAGTGCCTTTTGAATTGACCATTTAATCCAATAGCAAAAAACACAAGATACACATTTCAAAATTGTTCTTTTTGAATTGCAATAGAAAGAGTAGTAGATGGTAAATATAATTTTCCATCCAGTTCTTGACTATAACTTGACATTTTTTAAATAATTTCTATCCAAGGGCAGGTTGTAAGCATGTTGAGAAATCTGTCAGTCTAGCAGTTTCATTACCCTTATACGGTACATACGTAGGGCAAATAATCAGAAATAGGGGTATTGTAAAAGCTACTGTAACAATGTATCACGTTGTTGTATGCCATTTCTGCCCCGTGCAACATTTTACAAGATCAGCTTTTCTACCTGATTTTCTGATACAGTATCGCCTGTCTCTCTGCTTGAAATTCATCAGCTTACAATATATCAATGAAATTCAGGTAATGAAAATATTGTTATATACGAACCAGGTATTTCTGCAGTGCATTTTACACTACACTATAATTCCAAATTGTAGCATCATAGAGAGTGACTCTTTCCACCTTGTACTATTGAAGCACACTGGCTGACGGAGAATGAGGATGTCGTATTTACTGCCACATCCATACATGATTTGGTTGTACATTCCAACATAAATTGATGTCAAATTGATACAGTGTTCAGCAGCTATCAAACTACACACGTTAACGAGGCACTAGATCCTTTGTGTTCAGCAGTTTCGAGCAGTTTGATTAAGGGATAGTTCATTCCATAGTAAAGAAATGTCAAGAAGATCCTATAACAAATTTAAAGCAGGCGCCACAAAAAAAGATTGCCATTTTGAAACTGTAACTGTGGTATCGACTGTGGTATTTTCCGACGCAGTGATTGCAGAATAACTGCAGTGTACAGAATAACTGCACTTTAACTGCATTTATACTGCAATATTACTGCAGGGAAGAAGTGTGTTATTTTGGACACAGTATTTGCAGCCTACTGCAGTTATACTGTATTCTAACTACAGTTAGACTATAGTGTACTGCAGTTATACTGTATTCTAACTACAGTTAGACTATAGTGTACTGCAGTTATACTGAACTCTGACTGCAATCTTTTTCCGTATGAGGTTACTTACAGAGCATTCGGAAAGTATTCAGACCCCTTCCCTTTTTCCACATTTTGTTACATTACAGCCTTATTCTAAAATGGATTCAATATTTTTTTGCGTCATCACTCTACACACAATACCCCATGATGACAAAGCAAAAACAGGCACCCCAGCAAGCACAGTGGATCAGGACCGATTCCGGCTGAGAGTCGGGGCACTCGGCTGAGAGTCAGACTCGGCCGACATCATGTGGCCCGAGTCTGGGCTGCCTTCGGCAGTGTTACTTATGGCTAGGATGCGGGGATTGAGTTCGGGCCGATTCCGGTGTGAGTTATCTGGCCCAAATGTATTACTTGGGGCTCAGGCCGATTCCGGTGTGAGTTATCTGTCCCAAATGTATTACTTGGGGCTCGGCCGATTGGGGCTACTCTCTGCCAGATGATTTCACGGGCTGCTTTATATAATTAACATTTCATTTTTTTAAATCTCCAGATTTTCTCATTGTTTCTGTGATAAAAAAAAGTGCAATTGACATTTAAATGAAATTCTTTAAGAGTCCTGTGTAGTATTGTAGTATTTTGTTACCTTGTGCAAGGCAATTGATAAGCATTAAAAACTTTGTGGATGGAGCCTCCCGAGTGGCGCAGATATTGCATCGCAGTGCAAACTGCGTTGCTACAGATGCTGGTTCGAGACACGTGCCGGCCGGGACTGGGAGACCCATGAGGCGACGGACAATTGGCCCAGCGTCGTCCGAATTAGGGGAGGGTTTGGCCGGACGGGATGTACTTGTCCCATCGCGCCGTAGCGACTCCTGTGGCGGGCCAGGCGCATGCACACTGACATGGTCACCAGGTGTATGGTGTTTCCTACAACACAAAATGTTTTTTGTGAATGTGTATAATTTGTATGTATAAAATGTACAATAGTAATATTTAAAATTACTAAATCGGGTAATTTTGTATACATTTATTTAAATTTGCATCGGGCCGCTTCTGGGGGATTCTGGTAAGATGCTGGCAAAGTCGGCTGAATTCCAGTAGACGATTCAATCAGTTCCGCTCCCTTGTTCCGCCAAATTCTCATTACTAGCTGGGACAGATTTGGTGAAGGATGCAAAAAAAATCTGCAGCATTGAAGGTCCCCAAGAACACAGTGGCCTCCATCATTCTTAAATGGTGCAGCACTCCACCAATCAGGCCTTTATGGTAGAGTGGCCAGAGGGAAGACACTCCTCAGTAAAAGGCACATCACAGCCCGCGTGGAGTTTGCCAAAAGGCACCTAAAGGACTCTCAGACTATGAGAAACAAAATTCTCTGGTCTGATGAAACCAAGATTGAACTCTTTGGCCTGAATGCCAAGCATCACGTCTGTAGGAAACCTCGCACCATCCCTATGATGAAGCATGGTGGGGGCAGCATCATGCTGTGGGGGTGTTTTTTAACAGAAGGGACTGGGAGACTAGTCAGGATCGAGGGAAAGATGAACGGAGCAAAGTACAGAGAGATCCTTGATGAAAACCTGCTCCAGAGCGCTCAGGACCTCAGACTGGGGACGAAGGTTCACCTTCCAACAGGACAACGACCCTAAGCACACAGCCAAGACAATGCAGGAGTGACTTCGGGACAAGTCTCTGAATGTCCTTGAGTGACCCAGCCAGAGCCCGGACTTGAACCTGTTCGAAGATCTCTTGAGAGACCTGAAAATAGCGACGCTCTCCATCCAACCCGACAGAGCTTGAGAGGATCTGCAGTGAAGAATGGGAGAAACCCCCCAAATACAGGTGTGCCAAGCTTGTACGTCATATCCAAGAAGACTCAAGGCTGTAATCGCTGCCAAAGGTGCTTCAACAAAGTAAAGGGTCTGAATACTTATGTAAATGTGATATTTCAGTTGTTTTATCATTTTCATTTTTTTTTTACCTTTATTTAACTAGGCAAGTCTATGTTTATTTTTAATACATTTGCAAAAAATCTTAAAACCTGTTTTTGCTTTGTCATTATGGGGTATTGTGTGTAGATTGATGATAGGGAAAACAATTGAATCCATTTTAGAATAAGGCTGTAATGTAAGAAAATGTAGAAAACGTCAACAGGTCTGAATACTTTATGAAGGCACTGTTGATTAAATACGTATACAAATTAAAAGAGTGATTTGGTGCAGTGAACAATTGCCTTTGTGAATTAGTTTGTTGTACTCAGTCAATTGAAACTGCTTAGTTTTGAAACATGAGCCATTTTGATGATCTGTGTATATTTTTGTGCTTAGAGTTGTGAAAATGTACCACAAACTGTATTAGGGCCAGTATCAAGTTCAAGGTCTCAGAAGGAGGACGAAGGGAGAGGTGGTTTCAGAACGTACAGAGTGGGAGAAAGAAATTGAGAGGCTGGGCAGAAGAAGAGAAAACAGCAAGCCGAAAGAGGAAAAGGAAAGTGTCGCAGTTGGAAAGTGCTTGGGTGGCTGCTGGAAACTACTAGTCATACAATGAGAAATAGCCTGCCGCCCGCCTTCACTCACCATGCGCTCTTTCTCTCTAATTTTCCAATTTCTTACTCTCACAGTCGCCTATGTAGGCAGATATGTGTGTGTGTTTGAAATTTGGACCAGAAATTCAGTTTCGTTTGAGAATCTGTTGGATAAGATTAACAGGGCTTGAGGAAATTGCAGTAGCTAAAGACCGCCACATGGTGGCAGCACTAACCTGCTGATTCTGAGGAGGGGCTGAGTGACTGCTGTAGGCCTGCTGTGGTGCTTCACTCATCATCATCACACTATATTTTCTCATAACAGCAGCACATAAGCTCTCACCTTTCAACTACCTTAGATTAAGTTGTATTACATATACTCAATATTGCCTGCTTCTAGCATGGTAAGAGCCCGGACAGTCTGTAACTCTGAAACTCTCAAACACAGCAAAACACTGCTCACTGTTCAAAATCTATGATGCCAAGCATATGGTTCAAGTTCATTGCATCTCCACAAGATTTATATAAAAAGAGGAGATAGAAATACTGGAAGATGACAGATATAAAACTGCTTTCATGCACACTCACCATTCACACCTCATCCACATAATACATGAAAAGAGTCCACGTAAACAGTGTTTTTAACAGTCATACCCCATCATCACTCCTCTTGCCAGGGGTCCTAGTCCCCCCCCCCCCCCCCCAGCCCATCTCTATATACCTCGGCCAGCAGGCTGTGAGGGTCCCCAGTCTATCAGTGCTAATGGGAGTGGGGGGCCTCTCGGCAGATGATGTATCTGTCTTTGGGCAGTGCGGGGCTCTGACAGGGGACGAGGCAGGGGAGGAGAGGGATGCTCAGGGTCACTGTCAGGGAATTAGGAGGAGAGGGGGAGGGGATAGGAGGGAGGGTGGCTGTAGGGGGTCTTGCTCCATCTCGCTCACGCCTGTCAGGGGACAGACGGCGCGTGGGCTGTGTTTGTGGGGGTGGAGGGGGTCAGTGTGAGGGGGTTCAGGGGGGACTTTTTGGGGAGAGGAGGAGCCAGGCAGGCGTGTGGATGTCAAGAGGTCAGCCACATGGCCCCGACCAACAGCAAACACCCTATACCACCCGCGCCTCCTGCCTCGCTCGGCCCTGGCCCCAATCCCCCACCTCTCTCTCTCTCTCTCTCTCTCTCTCTCTCTCTCTCTCTCTCGCACACACTCGCGCACGCACACACACACACACACACACACACACAGGACTCATCTGGTGGACCCTCTGGGGGGCCCTGTGGTCTATGGGGCTCTAGAGACCACGCTCACTTGTGCCCTTCCCCCACAGGACCAAATGTTACTGCTAACTGCTATTCCCCATGTAAGCACTATCACTGTCCTGGGGACGTATAGAAAACTATAGGACCTGTGTGTGTTCTAAGAATTTCAACAGTCAGAGAGATCGGTAAATCAGTGTAGAGGCTTACTGAGTTGCATCTGAGCAGGCCCAATGAGGAGATGGAGAAAAAGACGTGACCGTTGCATTATCCACTGACAAGAACCTATACCGCTACTGCTGTACTGCCAAGCTGCCTCACACTGACACACACATGGCCAATGCAACTCGGTACATGTTTTTCTTTTCAAAGTCCCTCAAGGAGCTGGACCACTACCTGGTTATATGTTGACCTGGTTTACAGACAATGGAATGGAACAATGGCTGGTTTTGCAGTGGGGCGCTAAAGGTTTGAAATGAGACCGTAGTCTCTTCTCAAGACATACGGTCAACCACACAGACATACAGGGGGGAGTTGACCGTAAGTGGTCAGGTTTGTGAAGAGGTGTTGTTGGTGGTTGATGACCACACACGCACACATTCAACAATTTCTACTACTGCTTTTCACATCTTCAGCTGTAGGCAATTGCGGATGTTTTATATTCATTTCTGTACAAATGACGAATTTCTGTAAATAGATGAATCTCTGGAAAAAAATATACGAATTTCTGAGGATATACTACTGGACAAAGATTGATGCTGCATTAAGGCCACTTTGTTGCAGACTTGATAAAGTTAATCCAATCAGCTTGGATTGTAAAGCAACATGGACAGCTGCTCATGTTTCACTTTCTCCCCTCTCAATCTGCACCTATCACTGCTCTCCTCTGCTACGTTCTCTCTTTTATTATCTCTCGATCCCCATACCTCTTTCCATATCTCCTATTCATCCCTGGCACACATAACTAGAGGGTGCAGCATCTTTGGTCAGCAGCAGCGGTCATGACATCACTGGTCAGCAGCGGCGGTCATGACATCACTGGTCAGCAGCCGCGGTCCAATAGGACACATGGGCCCGTTGCCAGGCAACAGCAGTGAAAGATCACTGTGTATGCGTGCGCGCGCGCGTGTGTGTGTGTTAATCATTAAGTATAAGTATGTTTTTCCACCCTATAGCCCAACTCATTGAAAGGCTTGAATAGGAAGAAAACATAGTGCTGAAAGGCATAAATGTTGTTTAGACTTTCTGAGACCTTTGTAAGGTGTCGTCACATACTTGAATGGCATTGAACACGTCCTTAAGGACCAATACAGTTTTATCTACAGTTAAATAACTGCACCCTTCTTTTGTTTGCCTCTGACAGCAAAGTTGAATGTCTTTCAGAGTCTTTCAGTGGCCCTCAAGATTGAGTGTGTGCAGATAGGCAATTATTTGTGCAGATGTACGTTTGTATGTGTGTCTAAGTGTGTGTGTTTGTGTGTGTGTGCGTATACGAGTGTGTGTGTGTGCGAATGCTTCTCCGGAGTGTTTATTATATCCGATACAGTACCTCTTTCTCGCACCACATATGTCTGGGCCGATCGATCCCTCTGACTCCCGACAAGACAATAATCGCAGCTCCCTCCCTCACTCCGTCTCCACTGTTATTACTGATCTCCCCAGGGAGGGAGATGGAGGGATGCAGATAAACAAAGAAATGGAGGGAGAGGAGATGGGGGAAATAGCCACTGCGTGTTACTTTCCTCTCTTTATCCCTTCCTCCGTTGGGGTGGATGACTGGACGCAGAAAAAAGATAGAGGAAGATAGAGCGAGGAAGGAAGGCTGGTGTTGGGGCAGTGGCGGGGACAGAATGGAAGATAGAGCGAGGAAGGAAGGCTGGTGTTGGGGCAGTGGCGGGGACAGAATGGAAGATAGAGCGAGGAAGGAAGGCTGGTGTTGGGGCAGTGGCGGGGACAGAATGGAAGATAGAGCGAGGAAGGAAGGCTGGTGTTGGGGCAGTGGCGGGGACAGAATGGAAAGAGGGATGACCAGAGTATTAGAGAAAGAGAGAGAGAGAGAGAGACAAATAAAGAGAAAGAGAGAGAGAGAGCAGGGGACTTGGGATGAAGGGATAAAGGGACAAATTCATAAGGATGGAGGGGTCTATGGAAAATGGAGGAGAGGAAGAGATGGAAAGGACAGTAGTGGAAGTAGTGCATTGGCCTTTTCCAATAAAAGGTGGAATGACAAAAGGAAGAGGGAGTGACAATGAGAGTAACAAAGACACAGTGCCTCTTCCGAATAGAGAGGGAACAGATAGGACTCAAGAGAATAAAACGACAAGACAGACAGACCGACGGACATACAGTCCAGAGACAGCGAGGGAGGGAGAAAAAGAGATCTGGATATGGCCAAAATGAAAGCCTAAAGGCTTTAGGTACAAGAATGTCTCGTGAACTTGAACAACACGGAACATAAACTTAGACATAGAAGGGCCAGAATGAATAGAACACATTCCATTTCTATGGACATAAACCGGGCTAAACGGCTGTGAATATCCATCTGAATGAAAAGTGTGAATGAAAGCGCGGACAGACAGACAGCCATTCGACATGACAGCGCCTCCTCACTAACCAAACAACGTTCTCTACAGTATATGCGTTATGGTCGGCGTGAGATTGCTCGCTTTACAGGTCTATCGATTAGCCTAGACTTAAATTGGCTCTCAATTAAAGAGAGCGGTTATTTGACCTCTTTATCCCTCCTGCCTTCCTCTCTTCCTGTCCTGTTAAATATTCCCCCTTTCCGCCCTCCTCCCTCCCTCCATCCATCGGCACATCCATCTCTATCAGTGTAATACCAATTTCCTCCCTTCCCCCTTCCTCTACGACCATCACTCTATCCCCTCTCTTCTTTCTTCATACACCTCCCTTTAAAACCTCTCATCTCTCTTCGCTCTCTCTCCTTCCCTCCGTCCCTATTTTCCCTCTGCGTTTCACCTTTCCTTTGGGCCCACACTTCCTCCGTTCCTCTCCTTCTTCCTCTTAATCAATCTCTTTAAAATAACAATGATGAATTGTTGAGTCTATTTATTCCAACGCCATTAATGATATAATACGGGATGTAAGGTGCACTTGAAGAGCCGTGGAAGAAAACAGAGGGGAATGGAAGGGTCTGAAAGAAAGAGTGAGAGAGAGAGAAGAAGGTGGTGGTTTGTGGTTGGGGTTAAAGGGGAGAGGGGAGGGATGGGGGGTTAGGAAATTGGTCTGGCTAGCGGAACAGCTTTTCACCCCTCTCACCCCTCCCTCCCTCCCTCCCTCCCTCCCTCCCTCCCTCCCTCCCTCCCTCCCTCCCTCCCTCCCTCCCTCCCTCCCTCCCTCCCTCCCTCCCTCCCTTCCTTCCCCATTCTGCTTTGTATTCTGTGGAGATGACAGGGAGAAAGCTTTATTGCTCTGAGTTTGTATCGATCGGGGCCCCTCACAGGGGTTGCACCGACCCGCACGCTCCAGAGGCACTTTCGCAATGGCCGATGCCTCCGCTCTGCACCCCCCCCCCCCTTTCTTCCCCTCACCCGTCTCTCCTCTCCTCTCCTCTCCTCTCTCTTTGGCTCGGCTCGCTGGGGGATTCAAATTCGCGTCTCCCTACTTTCAGAGGTTAAGAGGCAGAGCGCCCAGCTTTTTATTTACCTAACCGCACTCCAAACACTACGCCCGAGTCACACACATGAACCTCAGACGCCAGAGAATATAAATGTGAATGAAAACACGAGTATAAGTCTCCAGATATTCCCCCCACTGGTCTCCCATATTCTCTCTGTTCCGTCCCTCCAGTCAGATTGTTGATAGTCTACCAAGTGCCAGTAAAAAAGAGCCCCAGCAAAAGCACCAAAAATATATAGAAAATAGAAAAGTTAGTTCTAACACTAAATACATATTTTTTATTTTATTTTGTGTATATTTTTTTTTTTTGTGTAAACAGATACACAGATTCGACCAGTCGCAACAACACAACACACAACTGGCATCCTGACGAGAAATTCAGCAGAAATCCCTGAGCTTGAAGCGTGACCACTCACGGTTGGACAAGGGATAAGAGGAGCAGATTCTGAATTTGGGGATAAGAGGGGATTCAATCGGCGGTCCAACAAATTCCCTGGGGAGTGTGATTAGACGATTGGGCCTCTTGCAATGTCGCCGTGTGCCCTTGGGCCTGGGATTTGGACCCACGGTTCCCTGAGGCAGACTCTAGCCCGAGTTACGCAGACTACACCGTCTCGTCGTTCAGTTAACAAACTCCATTTTGTGGAAGGTGAGGGTGGGGGTTGGCGGGATGGCTGTTTCTGAGGGCCATACTTCCATTTGTGGCTGTGACAGTTGCTGCCCCCCCCCCCCCAGGCAAATATGGCTCTTATCTCTCTATTTTTACCTTCTCTCCATCAGTGGACCCTCTGACCGTCTCGTGACCACTTATGTTCCCTCACCAAATGACACACGCAAAAAGGCCCTTCTCCCCTTAGATGGTGAATGTCGTGTTGCCATGTCGGCGCTGTATGGTCGTCAAGCACAGCAATTTTTAGCCAAGGACAAAAACAATGCGTCTGAGTGTGCGTGAGTGTGTGTCAGCTCGGATTCCAGATCCTATGGAAAATACACTGCTTTGTTCCATTTGGTCAAATCCTCAGACTGGCAAATTGTTTAGAGAGCAGGCTTGTGTACTTCTTAAGTTTTGACCATATTAATACTTACGAGGTCAAATGCAAATGTATCAGACAAACCAAAAAAATCTGTTTGAATTATCAAATATAATTGATTCAATTATTTCTGTCGATTCAGGCTCTTACAGAGCCACCTAATAAGCACGATTATATAGTTACAGATGTAGGATCTTAATTGGATCACTCTGTGGAGAAGAACATTCCTGCAATTCAGGAAATGTTCTCAACTTGTCGTGTATTTGAGGTTTAAAAAGGCTTCTGAAGTTTGTAATTTCCACTTGATTTTCCGTTTCAAAAACTGTATCAACTCCTACAAAAATGTCCATGAATTATAATCCACATAATAATTCCCATTTCCTTTTGCTTCAGGATTATTTTTCTGCTGTAGCAAACGGTCTCAAATTAACATCCTATATCTGCAATGACTCATGCAATAGGAGAGGATGTAGGAATAATCTAGCTAAATTCCCAGATGATGTAAACAATTACTAGTTATAGCTTGAAACAACGACAAAGACATGTTTGAAGCATTACTATAAAGGCTTCAACACGCTTACGAGATATAAACATTATACCCGCAGGCTAAGGTAAGGTAAGTAAAAGTGTTACCATGGTTTTTCAAACATATCGATGCATGTATTTTCATCTCTTCAATTCACATCCCTGGAAATCCATTTTGTCAGGAAGAGAAATTGTCAAAGTGGAACATAATTGTGTAAGAATGAAGCAACTGCCCATTTGAGCAATCATACAATCGTACAATTACCGATTGTGCGACTCAAAAAAGGTTTCCTTATATACCGGTAGTCTGTGTACTGCTGCAGCAATTGTGTGTGTGTGTGTTGGTCTTTTGTACTAGTTGAAACCGCAGGGGAGACTATAACAGTGATAACGTTGATGGAAAAAAGAAAAAACAACATCATATATAAGACAGAGGATTGCACTTTTTATAAAACAACAGCGGGGGGAGGGACCATATACAATACAGGAGTATAGAGGATTGAAAGATCTGTGTGTGTTTGTGTTTGTGCTTGCGTTCATGTGTGTCTCCTGCCCATGTGCCGCGGCTCTAGGCATGCTGGACCAGCACAGTGTCATGTTCATCTAGGACCATTTAAACACCGCTGCAATGAGGCCCGAGTGGCTGGAGAGTCCTTCGCGTCCCCGCCTGACCGCCATTTCACACCACTGACCAGTATAAATTGGATCAGGGTTCCGTTCACATCGCAAGGCGGCAAAACAAGAGAAACAAAATGGCCGCAGTCGTTCTCCATCGGGTCTCTCTGTTTCTCTTCACTCAAGTTGTTGAGCGGAGTGAGAAGAAGCAGAGATCACAACAGCTGGGGGAGAGAGAACAGGATAGGCTTTGGATTTGAAATTGTGTACAGGAAGTACAACCTGCAAAAATGCGTGTACAGACATATCTACAGTACGTAAATAGATTCCACTCTATAATGTTCCCTGAGGTAGTTCTTTTCCATTCATGCATTTGTGGATATAGCTGCATAGTTGTAGTTCCATATGACATTTCTATAGGCCCATTCAAACCAAATATGCTAATAGGTTGGCGCGTAGATTTGTCACATTTTCCACTGTGCGTTCATATGTGCTCTCGCTCTGTATATTTTGGTCTCGCATGCCATACCTAATGTATGTTTGGAATGTCCATAGCCTTTCACATTCTGTACAGACGCCCGTTGCATGCTATTGGTTTCAGGGTTTTGTACGTATGCGTGCTGGATCACATCACTGCCCAGTGTGGAGTCTAGCTCTTTTGACATGATTTGAGGCGCTTTGTGTAGAAACCATGTAATTACAGTGTGGCCTTGCCCCTACTGTATAAAGCCAGCTAGGTAATCCTTCTAGTGCATGATTGGGCCCACGCTAGTCGGTGTATTATGCGCATTTAGTCGTACTTGCAACACAGCACGTGTCTTGCCTTTGTCAATGTGAGCAAAGAATACATCAATTCGATCATTTTTTTTTAGGACTTATATAAGATATTATTGAATTGTAATGCAACTTGTTCAGTGAATATGTGTGTAGCTGACAGGGAAACGTTTATTGAAGGGCACAATGCCGAGCCAAGTCCGATGAAAGAAAAGTCAACAGTACACATGCGAATCACGGCAGAGTCCATTGACACGTACCAAAGCAGTCACGTAGTCTATTAACATGTTCTAGGTTTGCCGGGGGGCAAGCGTGCAGAGTAACGGCCGGGGCGGCGTCATGGGTGTGTGTGTGTGTCCACGTGTGTGTTTGTACTCACAAAAGCCACGTGTTCGTTGTGTTTACATTCGTAGAAGGGGCACACGGGGCAATATCTCACGCCGATCAATGAACGAGGGAGCCGGGGGGGGAGAAAATCGGTAAGGAAAGCAGGTTATCTCCTGTCATTAATGGAGGGATTCCCAGGCGAAGGGAGGGGGAGGGAGGGGTGCGGAGGGGAAAGACCTGGATTCATTGAGAAAAAACACAGACTGTTTGGCATCGGGAGAAAGCAGACAATTATCTGTATTGATTAAAGCCAGCCAGCCAGCACAGTGAAGACGGAAAACTATGACTAGATCAATAGAGAGAGGGGGGAGGGAGGGAGGGAGGGAGGGAGAGCGAGGGGGAGGGAGGGAGGGAGAGAGGGGGGGGGGAGGGAGGGAGAGGGGAGAGAGAGGGGGGGGTGGGAGAGGAGAGGAGAGAGAGAGGGGAGGGAGGGAGGGAGGGAGAGGGGGAGGGAGAAAGAGGGGGAGGGAGGGGGGAGGGGAGAGAGGAGAGAGAGAGAGAGGGGGAGGGAGGGAGAGAGGAGAGAGAGAGAGAGAGACAGGACAGGGGAGTCGGAAACAGGGAAGGTTGAGAGTTTGAGGCGCAACAGTTGCGTCGGCAGAGGGAGAACAAGTTGAAATGGGAGCAAAAGAGGGGAGGGCACAGGGGGAAACAGTGTCAGAGTTTGTAAAGCTGATCCAACACGGATAATGTTGTCCTATTTCCACTCCTCGACTCCACCCCTGTTGATGGTAAATATACAAGACCCATCCCAACACAGCGAATCAGAAAGCAGTGAACTTAACACATTGAGGTCTTTTTTTCGGGTAGTAAGAGAAAAAGAACACGGCAACGGCCCAGGGTGAGGCTGATGTACTACAGTACCCATAATGCTCTGACAACGTATCCGTTGTTATCGTAGTAAAGATGAAGCTGGAATGAACGGAGTCCTGTCTGCTAAGAGGTGGGATGATCTTCCTACCAATATGCAGTGAAATGCCTACTGAGGACCCTGGAAAGGAAGTGCAAAACAAACACTATCGTAGTAAAATAAATAGCAATAAACACATTGATAATGGAGAACGTGACCAAAATGAATCCTCTTTACACTTACAAATATTTAGCACTCAGAAAACAATTATTTTGTGCTGAGTTGATGTTCGGGGGTTATGTGGTTATGAGACGGACCACTGTAAGCTGGAAAGGAGGCTGAGCACCGAAGCAGAGGGATACAGGTTGGTAGGGATGAAGTGGCAGTAACTACAGGTGTATAGTTATGCATGCCTGAAATCACAAGTCTCCTCCTCTGGCAGTCACTAAGGGAACAGACGGGCCTGAGAGCAAGTTGTAAGAGTGTGTGTGTGTGTGTGTGTGTGTGTGTGTGGTGGTGGGGGGTGGGGGGGGGGTGTTATCGAGGATGAAATTAAAAGACACATAGAAACCTCATGAGTGTGTGGGGTGTGTGATGTGCTTGTGTGTTCCCATAAACTACAGATTAACACACAGTACGTATATATTATTTTGCATAACGAGACAGTTCTATCCACGCAATTCATGACTTGCATTCACACCCACACACACACACACACACACACACAGACACAGAGCCATCCCCTGCAGTATAGTGTTAAGACAGGCCGTGCTGTACACCTCCATGGTTCTAATTGGGCAGTGTGTCACAGGGAAGAGCTGTAGGGCCTGAGAGAAATGGACCTTAAATGGCTCTCACTGGCTCTCAAACTTCAGTTGGCTTTACTGATGCCTTGGCCCGCTGCCAACCAGACACATTTCCACTTCAAACGGCCCCCCCCCCCCCCATTCACCAACATGCATGCTGCACCTGCGTGGATTGGACGTCTACTTATTGGCTTAGTACACTCTGCATTCTCAGGGACGTATGTGGACCCTACTCTGCTATTGACATTATCTAGCTGTGGATACCGTCCTCCCAATGTGGTGAACACACAGCTGCGCACCACATGCACACTTGCAGTCCCACCACATACATACTATATGACATTACACTCGCTCCAACTCCCAAGTGTCCTAGAAATTCATACGTCCAACCTTCACTCAAATATTCCTCTCTTACGATGTTCAAGAAGTGTACGCACAACAACTCTCTCTCTCACACACACACACACACACACACACACACACACACACACACACACACACACACACACACACACACACACACACACACACACACACACACACAGACACGCACACACACACGCACACACACACACACAGACACGCACACACACACACACACAGACACGCACACACACACACACGCACACACACACACACGCACACACACACACACACACACACACACACACAGACACGCACACACACACACACACACGCACACACACACACACAGACACGCACACACACACACACACACACACACACACACACACGACACACACGGTCATATTGAGTTAGCTGGCTCATCCATATTCTGACTGAATATCCGGTTCATTTCTTCAGTTGATGCTGGCACCTGAGTGTGAAGAGAGAGGGGCTATACATGAACCCAACCCAGAACACACCACCACATGGGCAAAAATATCTAATAACGATCAATTATTGATTCAAAATGTATAAATACTGTTACTGTAAGTTAATCATTAAAGAAAAAAAGAAAAAAAGAGAAAGATGTAAAAATATATATATATTTTCCAGCTTTTGTATGAAATGTTCCAACGGGTAAATATTTGACATTTTCTAAATATTATGCATATGCCCTTCCAGTTGCTTTGGGATCCAATTCATGAGTGACTGAACTTAATAAACTCTTATCTACTCTAGTTGACTTGTTGAGGAAATTTCGAATGCAAACGTATGTAAATGCAAAACACACGTGTGTGTGTGCAGAGACGATCCTTATGAAAAATACATTTTCAAAAAAGCCAATATTACCCAACATGCCAGAGGTGCACCCGTTGCATTTCAATGTGGATCGGCTCCCTCCATTATTTATGACGGTTTACGCCTCAAAACCACTGGCCCTAGCTCACACCTATCGCCATAGTAACCACCGATCCTCATCCTATATATATATATATATATATATATATACGCAGCGGAGATCTTCCCTCTAGCTCACCACTACCACCACTACAGTACAGCAAGGAATGCATATATACGCTCCTCTGTCAGGGTTGCGGGTTCCAATGGAGGGTGGCTGGATTTTTTTCCGGTGTGTGTGGGTGCTATTTTGGTGTGTGTGTGGGTCCCCTGATGCTTGGACAATAGGGCCCGCTGTGCATCCAACACTGTTGGTCAGACTTAATGAACCCTTGGTCTCCCTCCCCCACCATTGTCCAGCCCTATTTTTACCTTGGCCTGCAGTGGCTGTGTCACTGGTAATATTGACGACCCCACCCACCCTCCCCCTCCCTCCACCCCTCTCTCCCTCCCTCCCTGGCCCGCAACCACTGTTGTCCACTGTTCACCTCATCCATAGTAGACAGTATTGATTTTCAGCACAGAAAATAAAAAAGGCTATGAATTTTAATGCCTTCTGTCTGTCCCCCCTCATCCGACCCATCCCTCCACCTCTCTCTTCTCTCCACTTCTCTCTTTCTTTCCTGGGGGAAGGATAAAGGAGAGGAGTGTTGGAGAGGGGGGTGTTTGGGGGGGGGGGGGTGTTAGGGGTATGAGGTTGGGTCATTTCTCATTTCCTAGCCTGGTCTCCTACCTACACCCCCTGTTAACTACAGTGTGTGCAAGAAATGTACAATTTGTCTACGGAAAATGTATGATAATAATTATGTACATGCATGTGAAAAACCTAATTCTCCGTAGTCAATAAATATATAGTGATAAGATGGAAGAGTAAAGGCAAACTGCATACTATTAGTCTTAGTGAAAGACTATTAGTCTATTACAGTCATTTCAGCACCCTGTCTCTCTAGTCATTTCAGCACCTTGTCTATCTAGTCATTTCAGCACCCTGTCTCTCTGGTCATTTCAGCACCGTCTCTCTAGTCAGTTCAGCACCCTGTCTATCTAGTCATTTCAATACCCTGTCTATCTAGTCATTTCAGCACCCTGTCTATCTAGTCATTTCAATACCCTGTCTATCTAGTCATTTCAATACCCTGTCTATCTAGTCATTTCAATACCCTGTCTATCTAGTCATTTCAATACCCTGTCTATCTAGTCATTTCAATACCCTGTCTATCTAGTCATTTCAATACCCTGTCTATCTAGTCATTTCAATACCCTGTCTATCTAGTCATTTCAATACCCTGTCTATCTAGTCATTTCAATACCCTGTCTATCTAGTCATTTCAATACCCTGTCTATCTAGTCATTTCAATATCCTGTCTATCTAGTCATTTCAATACCCTGTCTATCTAGTCATTTCAATACCCTGTCTATCTAGTCATTTCAATACCCTGTCTATCTAGTCATTTCAATACCCTGTCTATCTAGTCATTTCAGCACCCTGTCTATCTAGTCATTTCAATATCCTGTCTATCTAGTCATTTCAATACCCTGTCTCTCTAGTCATTTCAGCACCCTGTCTATCTAGTCATTTCAGCACCCTGTCTATCTAGTAATTTCAGCACCCTGTCTCTCTAGTCATTTAGCACCCTGTCTATCTAGTCATTTCAGCACCCTGTCTCTCTAGTCATTTCAGCGCCCTGTCTCTCTAGTCATTTCAGCACCCTGTCTCTCTAGTCATTTCAGCACCCTGTCTCTCTAGTCATTTAGCACCCTGTCTCTCTAGTCATTTCAGCACCCTGTCTCTCTAGTCATTTCAGCACCCTGTCTATCTAGTCATTTCAGCACACAGTCTTTCTAGTCGTTTCATGCAACCCAGTGGTGGGAGTTTGATCCCCGCTTACACCTTCTCTCTCTACTGTAGTCTATCACCCCCCTTTAGTAATTCACAATAAAGCATCTAAAAGATGTGTAAAAAATATATATATATAAAATACAGTCGTATTGTCGGCCAGAGACGTTGCGGACACCAGGCTTTGTGGGATTTGTAGGATACGGTGCAATACTTCCACCACGAATGGAAGCTCTTGAACACGGACCGACTGCAGTCATACAGCAGGAGCACAACCTCGAGGTTACCTTAATAATCATTCAATTATGTCGCTTCTAAAAGAAAATGGCGCTCGGCGCTCCATTATGACCAGGAATGCCATGAACACAGTCATTTGCTGACGCTCGGAGGGGCCACAAATTGCTTCCCGCAGTGCATTCAGACGGGCATCCTTGGGAGTTGTGCAGCTGAAATGTCTGCAAAGAATGCACAATGTGGTTTTACACAATGTGAAGCTTTTAACCAATGGCCATTTCCTTGGACTTATTCTACCTGCGTGGGTATAACGGTGTGGTTCCACAATAGAGGCGTTTCCTCAGATTGGTTTTATGTTTAGGCCTCACGTTATGTTCAATGACAATGAGAGCTACCTTTCATAGAAGCACTTGCGTTGGCAATGGGGTGTGCGTGATGCGTGTGTGTGCGGGCGTGTGTGCGTTTGTGTACGCATGCATGTACACGAGTGTGTGTGTGCACAAGCGCTTGTATGAGTTTGTATGAGCTTGAATGAGCTTGTATGAGTTTGTATGAGCTTGTATGAGCTTGTATGAGTTTGTATGAGCTTGTATGAGCTTGTATGAGCTTGTATGAGTTTGTATGAGCTTGTATGAGCTTGTATGAGCTTGTATGAGTTTGTATGAGCTTGTATGAGCTTGTATGAGCTTGTATGAGCTTGTATGAGCTTGAGCTTGTATGAGCTTGTATGAGTTTGTATGAGCTTGTATGAGCTTGTATGAGTTTGTATGAGCTTGTATGAGTTTGTATGAGCTTGTATGAGCTTGCATGTAAAACATTGTCAAATCTAATAAAGAAATGACCAAACTAACCATTTGACTGAGAATTGTATCCCAAGACAGACAAAATAGCCTGAGTAGGTATCCAACCGATCTGGATCATATCTGATCCATCTGTTCAGAAAGCATTTTCAACATCTAGTACATTTTTATTTCATTTTAGGGGAGGCAGGTAGCCTAGAGGTTAAGCCCGTTGGGCCATTAAGTGAAAGGTCGCTGGCTCGAATCCCCGAGGAGACTAGGTGAAACAAATCTGACGATGTGCCCTTGAGCAAGGTACTTAACACCGAATTGCTCCTGCAAGTCGCTCTGGATACGAGTGTCTACTAAAATGTAAATAACAAAAATGGAATTTCGAGGCCCCCTTACACAAAGATCACAGCTTTTAACCCCACTGTCTAAATATCTTTGTCAGGGTCTTTAATATACAGAGTAACCAGGTAATCCACTTAATGTCATGGCCAGTCTGGCCCAGCTACCCCAGAGCTCCGGGCCTTGAACTTGAGACGTGACACAACAGATAGGCCAGGCCATGGACAGATGAAAGAGAAGAATAGAATGGGGTTGATGGGCCGGCTGCATATGAATTAGCAGAAGGGGGAACAACAGAGGGAGGGCAGTGAGGAAGGATAAAGGTCAGGGGTCACCCCCCCCCCCTTGCACACCTCACGGCGAGACAAAGGAGAGCAGAGGGGTAAGGGCCACGGATTGTGCTCCAAGAGGGGGGCTGGTAAAAGCCTATTTCATCCGAAGACATACTCACACCTCAGCTCACATAAATGAGGCACATAACATTTGAGGATATTGGCATTAATATTTTAGCATAGCTGCATTTAAATGCTGACATTTGTGCATATTTAACATGGTGCAGTGGGTGGGTATTGAAGCATATTTAGGGGACATCTATATGGATACAATTGATTTCTCCATTAAACATTTAGCATGTTTAGCACAATCAAATATGAATTCAGATATATCATGTATATAGACTCATTATATATTGTAGGGAGACATTTTCAAATAGACCCACCTATAAAATGTAAAGTGTGAGTGGTCAATAATTTGATACTCAAATCTAATTCCAGCGGATATGTTGAGAATGCAAAAGATCTCTTTAAAATCAAGCCTGACCGCAGTCTTTGGCCTTTACAAGGATGGGTCGTAAAAACCTCTGAGCTACACAACCACACATGGTTCATCACAGATAATTTACTGCCTTAGGGCCAAGCGGCTAAACGTACCTTGCTACAGCTAGCTATCTACACAGAGGCGTAGGGAGGGGGAACGACGGCTGACAGAAAGCCATGCATGGACTGAAGAAGATAGCACTTCTGGGTAGTAGGTGAACACTGGGCCATCCAACATCAGCCTTAGCTTTTGAGTGCTCGGCTCTGTGTTCTATTCTGTGTGCAACACCTAGACAGACAGACAGACAGACAGACAGACAGACAGACAGACAGACAGACAGACAGACAGACAGACAGACAGACAGACAGACAGACAGACAGACAGATAGATAGATAGATAGCCCCCAGAAAAAAAAGGAGAAGGGAGAGCTAGCCTAAATATCAGATTCTCCTTCGGGAAATCCCCCTTAGGAATACCGGTATACTAGGACCCATTTTCTATAGAGAATTATGCCACTGAGCGGACTGGATTTACCATATTCATACAGTGGATGAATGGTGGGGGAGGATTCAGCTTCACCTGTCCTACCTCAGCACTATGTGTGCAGGCTTGCACTCCTAAATCCCTGAGGGGTGCCATTAGGGAGAAGGGAGAAGTAGCTCTCTCCCGGTTCTTTATGTAATGCAGGCTCCTCGCCATTCAATACACTCCTCTTAATAAGGGCTAGGTTCAACAAAGGACACAGCCCAAATAGGCAACAACAAAAAGAAGTGTGGAGGAAAAAGGGCCTCTAAATATCTCCATGCTAGGGGCCTTCAACACGATGCAGCCTTTAAAACATGTTGCTGCTGCATTGGTGAGGCACACAGATTCATAATAATGTGTTTGATTGACCCCCCCAGAGAAAGCGACAGAGGACGGTTTGTCGGTGTGTCAAATGTGTCTGTCTGTCTGTCTGTCTGTCTGTCTGTCTGTCTGTCTGTCTGTCTGTCTGTCTGTCTGTCTGTCTGTCTGTCTGTCTGTCTGTCTGTCTGTCTGTCTGTCTGTCTGTCTGTCTGTCTGTCTGTCTGTCTGTGTGTGTGTGTGTTTGTGTGTGTGTGTGTGTGTGTGTGTGTGTGTGTGTGTGCGCATATATGTGTGTGTGTGGATTAGGGCAGGGAAGTGTTGCTGCGAGAGTGAGGCTGGCTAACAGATTCACATCCAATATGGAGAGGTTAAAGTGACGACTTCAATTCTCCCCATAGTGCAAAGAGAGAATGAGATTGAGCTGGGGGTAGGGGGAGAGGAGGAGGGGGCAGGGGGGGGGGGGTACTACAACAGATTAATTTCATTTTAGGACGGAGCACTCCTCTCCTGGAACAAAACGAGAGGATGAAAAAGAACAGAGGGAGACGGTGATAAGGAGGTGAGCATGGAAAATAAAAATATATTTTCCCCCTCTGATAGGCAAATGTTAAAGGGGGGATACCCTTGTAATGTGTGTCTATTGTGAGCACACACAGTAGGGTTTAAAACTCCTCAGTGGTCCATGGAGATGTGTACTGGTATCTGATTATTCATACACTTGGGTTTGGTGAACCTGTACCATCTGTGTGTCTGTACTCTTGTCTATAGCCTGCAGGCACTTTGGTTCAACCCAATGTTAATAAATCCCTGTGTACGTACATACATACATACTGAATGTGTGAATGCAAATGTTTGAGTGTGTGTAAAGTGCATGTATGTATTTGAGAAGGGGGGGGGGGGGGTTGGATAGGGGGCAGGTGGGGGTTGAAGCGCCCGAGCACTCAGATATATTAAAAGCCGGACCCCGAGCATCCGCTGGCCCCCGAGCCGCTCCATTGTTGTCACGTTACTTCTGTCTGCTGCACGCACACATTTGTGGGTGCATGATATTACATTTTTCACTCGAACCCCTGGCAGTCACCCCTTGCACTCACAACGGCAGGAGGGAGGAAGGAGGGAGGCAGGAGGAAGGAGGGAGGAAGGACAGAGTGTCCCTGAGGTATATAAGGGAACCCCCCCCTCCCCACACACACACACCTCCCATCTCATCCTTTCATTATCATAACTCCCATCCGCTAAATTAAATTGGGGGGGGGGGGGGGCTAAATCTCTCCCAAAACTGCACTAGCCTACAACCAGTTGAGGGAGATGGGAGAGGGGGGCAAAATTCAACCAAACAGGACCAAGTTGTATTATCCCATTTTATTGCTTAAATGTATCAACACACACACACACACACACACACACACGTGAAATGGCCACACAAAGGACACGTTTCTGGTGTCTAGTTAATCCAACTACATGGCTTGTTGTTGCCAACACATCTCTATGTGTGTAGGGGAGTGGGATTACATTGCACACACACACACAAACGCACACACACACACACACACACACACACACACACACAATGTGCATCGTTCTCTTTCCCTTTAATCTCACCTCGACTAAAGTTACATTCAACAGCAAGGGGCTTTAGCCCGGCGCTACTATCTTACTAAAATAGAAAAAAAGTCACACATTCTTCCTCGTTATGATAAGCCCCCCCCGAAATCAAAAGAGCGGGTCCTTTTTTCTCCAGGGCGCTTTCCCCTTCTTTTCCCTCGTTTCATACCAGGCCTCATTGAGAAGCACACAAAAGAGGGGATGGGATAACAGCCTGGCGTGTGTCACAAAAGGCCAAAGCGCCGCCGCTCCTTCCCTCCCCTTGCTCCCTGTGTTATGTTGCTGTACAGTGTGAAATCAAATTATTCTGCTTAATTAAGAGGTGGCTAACCTTGACCCCAGATCAGCAGCTAATCAGCAGAGAAGCCTGCAGGCTTTCCACTACTGGCGTAGCAGGCGGGGCTAGCTCGCTATAGGCTATTCATCTCCGTGTGCTATTGCAGGGCCAAGGTAATGTATTGTGGGAGGAAGTGGGGAATGTAGTAGGAGCTGTATGTATAGACATTGCTTGCTCCCCCTACGACGTGCCTGCTTGTACGCTATTTGTTTGTTCATTTGAGAAAAGGGGCCCGTGGCTAAGTGCATTCGATTAGGGGTTGAGAATGAGTTCCATTCCAGGGGTGTGCAGACACTGCCCATTGAGCACTGAGAGGTTTGTGCATTGGAGAAGGAGGCCCTGCTGTGCTTGGAGTCATCATTTGGGTGATGTGCGATGGACACTGGCACATGCACACTCACACACTCACAAAGATTCCACATACACTCGCGCGCGCAAAGATGTACAAAGACACACGCACAGACACATATACAGAGACACACAAAGATGTACAAGGGCATGCATACACACACACACACACACACACCAATACACACACTCACTCAGGCCAGTCAAATAGAGCATTGTGTCCTGAATACGGCCAATTTGGCTCCTAATGGTCTTTGTGACCATCAAGGCTCCGAAGGTAAGCTGAGTGGAGGACAGAGAGAGAGAAGAGAGAAAGTGTTTACCTGTATAACTATATGTGTCTAATGGCCTATGGATGTCTCCATGGTAACATGGGCAGTAGGTGGCGAGCTAGGGAGCAGGCGGGCGGTGAGGCCGAGCCGAAATCTGCCCTCCATATTTAGTTCTATTCGAGAGGACCATTTATAGTTCTCATCGCTACAGCTCGGCTACATCAGTGGTCTGCAATGAGTTCATTATCGGCGGACCAAAAAAAGAAGCGGCTGTGTTTAAGTGTCCAAGAGAAAAGGGAGCGAGAGAGGCAGAGAGAGGCAGAGAGAGGCAGAGAGAGGCAGAGAGAGGCAGATAGAGTGGGTCGGTGTTAGGGGCAGGGATGGGAGAGGTGGCTTAATGCAATAAAGCATGTTGTATTGACACCTCTGTTGTGTCTATTGATTCCTCATTATGTCCCTAACAAACCTTGGTGGACATATTGTCATTCGCAATCATGTTAGCACTGGGACTCGCTAACGCTCCCCCTTAAATTCGATCTATACACTCACTCACACACACACACACACACACACATTCCCTCACAAACACACGCTACGTACATACTGCACACACATACACACACACTAGACACACAGGCGGAGAGTATTCAATGAAACCTGATCAATATCAGAGCGAGGTTGAAACCACTCTGACAGTATGTACCTGTGAATTCATACTGGTTCAGATAAGATACATACACAGATCTATAATTGACCTCAATGTGCAATTATCGAGTATACAACCTGTCCGCCCTCTCTCGCAGACCTGAGCTGTCACACACGCAGGCACACACGCACACACACACACACACGCACATACACACACACACACACACATAACTGCTAGCCAATTAATCCAGGCCTCCAAGCCTTCACCCATCTACCCCCACCTCACTCCCCTCGCCAAGTCCAGGTACACAGCCTCATCCTGGGCAGAGAGGTGAGGAGTTGGGGTGTGGGCTGAAGGCAGTTATCAAGCAGCATGGAGGCAACAGTGTGTGGAGGTGGAGTGGTTAGGGAGCTGGACCAGAAAACTGCCTGTTAGATACTGTACCGCTGCCATTGAAACGTTGAACTAACGTGGAATAGACGTTGAAATGATATCAGTGCCCAGTGGGTAGTCCATAGATTTTTGTCAAGTATGTCATTGTTGAGCACTTTATCAGAGTTATCTTACCATGCTGTAACGAAAGTAAATACCAACCTTTGGTTGTGTTAAAATACAATGAGGAATCTGAATCTGGTGAATTAAAAACTCTTAAGTTTTGCCTGGATAGTCAAAACATGCAGTATACTTGGTAGCATGACCGCAAGTACCAACACAGCCTCAAACATTCACAGTCCCTCACCAGACAGAGTGCCGACTCACTCTGAATTTGTTAGCTTTTTATGTGCAAAAAGAAGATTTTAAAGCCAAATAAAACATGTATTTTTGAAATGATTTGTTCTGGCTGCGACCAATGTCAAAGCCTAAGGCGCTAACGGGGTAATGGCAGGTCCCAATACACTCAAGTACCTGAGTAAAGAAACGTTTTGCAGACTTATTCCTGACGAAACCATCCATTTCAACGGGACTTCAGTAACATACCTTTCCCTCACCTTTCTATAGAGATAACAACATATGTTATTACTATTAATATGGTATTACTTGCTTCTACTATTAATACTGCAGATATACCTCTAATACTATACTTCACCTTCTTTTCTCAACTTGGAAACGGAACCTGAAAACCATTTCCAAATGTATCTCAAACCATGTCTGAACCCTTGAGCCAATCCCATTTAGCCTAATGCCGTGTTTGCTGACTGGCCATGCACATCCAGACAGAAAAATCCAAGGTAATTTTACAAACCGCCATCAAAACGGTGGCCGGAAAAACCCCTTCATGGGGTTAGTGGGTTTGCCACAACACCATGGTCAACCTAACACATAAGCTCTTAGCTTAGATCCACTTGGTAGCCCAATAGCCCATCTTTGCTGACGTATGCTGTTTGTACTCTCTCTCTCTCTCTCCCTCCTTCTCTCGTTCTTTCCCTCCTTAACACCCTCACTTTAGCCTCTATCTCTCTCTCCCTCTAAGCATGCTGGGATTGAACCCCCCAGCAGCCCCCTCTCTCTCTCTCTCTGTCCATCATCTGGACCTTAGATCAGAAGGGGAAGTGTGGGTAACAGACTTAGCTAAACAGGCTTATGGGCCAGACCAAAACACCAGGAAAATCCAATTGAAAACCCACCCGGGCCCAAAGGGAACACAAGAAAGACAGACAGAATGAGAAAGAGAGAAAGAGAAAGAGAGAGATACTTCTATGTTAGATGCTCTTTATTGGCTGACCGACCATCTGTGTCTTTATGTTGTTACCCAATTCCTCAAGGGACATGGAGGAATGAAAGTAGAGAGAAGAAAAGAAGGGGGTATATTCACTTTTCTACCATTGATGTTTCATACCAGTATTGACTTATACCCTTCTATTCAAGCCTGCATATGGGAGTATGTTCACTTTATAGGCTACTCACTCACACCTCTATACTGGCATAGACTAGTAGGTGTGTTACCCTGGGATATAGGTGTGTTACCCGGGGATGTAGGTGTGTTACCCAGGGATGTAGGTGGGTCAACCTTGAACATTAGGGGTAAATAGGTGGGTAAACCCGTATGCAAATAAATTATTATCTAGCATTATAAGTGGATAACCCCTTTTCACAAAATAAAAAGGTGTAAACTGAGTTTACTTTAGTTAACCCTCAACTACATCACGAATGTTATACTTTGTTTATCCCATTTTAAACATTTTCCAAAATGTGTTCATTATCATTCACTCGTAACCTATACTTTACCTTCATTTCATTCAGTGACCCACCTATAACGTTTGTCCCCTCTTCCCACCCCTCTCTGTCACAACAAAAGCAATGGGCATACGTGCCCTGTCAACACGTCCTCCTGCATGGCTACCACAACCAGCGCTCATTAAAAATTTCAACCGTTCTTCTCCTGGTGACATGTAGTTAAGTAGATAGCCTGCATTATCATCACAGGCCTGGAGAGGAGCATATATTCGGCCCCATCTGTCATTTGAATTTTCCACTTGGATGGAGACAGGGACAGCATCATCTTCCCGCCCCCTTCCCTCTCTCCTAGTTGTTAGATAAAACCACCTCCACCAAAAAGTGACAAAGATCGTAAAAGACAAGATAGTTCATATACTCCACAGGTTGTTGCAACACTACAGTCACCAATCATTTCTCATTTAATTCATTGATAATTACCTAACCTGACCAGGCCTATCAACTTTACGCATCAACACTTTGACTGAGAATATGACAAAAGTAGAATGGCTTGTAATTCGTTCAATCTTTTCCACTCCCCACTCCCAGCCTTGTCGCAAGGTTTCTCACTCTCTATCCCTCTCTTTTTTCCGCGGCCCCGGGATCGATCTCCGCTGGGTCGATAAATTACCATGAATATTCCCTTAACCGTCCATGAGACGAAAGCGGGAGAGACGGGTGCATAGACAGAGGCAGACGGAGCGGAGAAGACAGATGGGGATGGAAGTGAGGAGAGAAAACGGTCTGGGAACAGCATGGGATACAGCACATAGGCAAATGTTTAAAGGATGTAAATAATGAACCACATTTTCTTGACAACATTTTGGGGATAAGATGTTGTTTTTTACACTTTGGATTTTTATACAAATATTCTAATGTTTTTTGGGGGAAAATTCGACTCGGAGAGAAATGTAACCTGTGTCTATAAACAATTCAAGCTAAATGTTCTCATCCTTTTTGAGAAATCAAGAGGTGGTCTAAGGACTTGCCAGTGCAGTGGACAGGTATTAGCTGACTGACTAAGTTTTTTTCATGTATGTGAAAATGTAGAGGAGCATGGCCAATGAAACAGCTATGGCGGGATAAGTAAAGGTCTTACCGGAGCTGGAACGTAGAGCCAGCGGGGACTTGAGACGCCAGGCGCTGAAGTCGGAAGCAGTTCTCTGAAAGACGAACGGCACCGGCAAGGGAACAAACATGATCCGCTGTCGTTCTTGGTTTTTATTTGCAGTTTTCTTCGAATTGCGCTTGTCTTCTCTTCTTTGTTGCCTTTCTTCGTATGCTTTCCAGGTAGACGTTTCAAAATATGTTTGGTAGTAAGAATATTTGGTTGAGTTTGTGTCTAGCCTATGCTACGTTCACATTTTTGGTTTTGTGCCTCTATCTATGTCATATCGATGTGGATATATGGTCCCTTAGTAGTTCAGTGAACGGTGCTCACTTGAGACTAACACACAGACGGATAGTCGGGATACCGGATACACAACGCCAGCTATGTAAAATAGGCTTCTGTTGATATGAGTCATTAACAGAATTAATAGACATTGAGTAACTCTCTAACGCTGGTATTCTCTCATTGGTAAAAGTTAGGCCTGTATGTGGCTACAAAATAGCCTAGATATGAACTGTATGGAATATTCTTTTTTTGATATATTCTTGAAGGTATTCCCATATGTTTTGCTTATCACGACAGGTGTGCGACTCTTCCCGTCACAGTGGCTTCTTTTACCTCGATCGGTTTTGCTTTGGTTTACACTTGTAAATAAATATCTCTCCAGTTTTACTTCGATGAAAAACTATTCTTTCTCGCTGTCTGTTGTAGCAGGTGTATGGTCGGATCAGAAAAGGTTAGCAGCTGCTGGTGTTATGTTGTTATTTTTGGTTCTCTATATTTGGTTATAAGCAGAAATGGCTATGGTCAGCTCACGAATACATGCACACAAGAAGCATTATGATAAAATATACAATTCAAATATTTGAAACATTTAAATAATCAAATAATAAGTAAGGCTACACAGGGACGCCTCTGGTTTTCGCTCCTCCCCCTCTCTGTCACAGGCCGGTAATTAAAACGCAATCAATCGATAAACAAAAGATAAATAAATAAACCAGCTTTTTTTTTTTTTTACTAAATGAAAGCTAAACGATAAACATAAACACGGTACCCGTTATGCGGTATCTTTTCTTTGGCTCTGTCCCGCCATCCGTCTGTGTGTCTGTCTCTATGTTCCCGTTATTTGGGAACCCCAGTTCGTTCGGTCCGACTCCCTCCAGTCTGAAAGCGCTCTGACAACGCTGCTCGCAACATTGAGGCGAGAGAGCACCCGCCGTATAGCCTACAGTCCCCCACCCCCTTTCTCCCCCTCTTTATTTTCCTCCCCCCGCTTCCTTCCACCCCTGCTCTCTCCCCTTTTCTTACTAATCCCATATAAAATGACCTATACTCTGCATTGATCTCTTGATTAAACTTAATTCACAATGATGCCAATAATCGTGGTGGTCTCCTAATCGATTGGTTTACACAATAGACACGTATTCAGTGTTGGTGTTTGGTGTATTTTTGTGCAGGTGATTTTTCGCATCGCTCCCTCTACATTTACCTTGGCTAAATCTATGCATTGCAAGGTCATAGGCAGCATTGCCAGCGTAGTAATACAGTAGTCTTATGGTATGAGTAATTGAGCTAGTTATATAGATACTAAATTGGTGTATTGGGGGCATTTGGACATCATTGTGTTGTGTGCGTAAAAAGCCCGTAACTGCAGGTGTTTTGGTCCGTTTGTGAGCTTCTACAGCTGTAGCCTAGCATGTGCACATCTTAGGATAGTCATCCATTCCTACACCTACACCCACGCCCCCTCCCATCCCTCCGCCGATACATTTTGTGCTGTCAGTTATAAAGCCACAATCTGTGCCGCGCACTTACACTCAAGATTATTGCCGACATAGATTTTTTAAATAGAAAAATCTATACGCTAAACATCGCAGTCAATATGGGAAAATCGAAAGCGCTGAGCCTGATCTCTCTCTCTATACCTCTGCCTCTCACTGCTTCTGTGGTGTTGTTAATGAGTTATCGATAAATTATGGGCCTATGTCATAAAAAGCCAGAGGCATTGACAATGCCAATAACCAAACTGGAGGGTGAAAAAAGTCATACAATAAATATCACCTCAGTTGTGGATAAACCATCATTAATATTGTTCAACATATCGGTTACCAAGTCTATTCTAACAATGGAGACTGGAATCTGTTCTGGACGTGCTTTTGATTTCAGCTTCGCATAGACACCACAATGGTGCGGTGAGGTTTATTGTCCCCGGTCTCCCCCTCTCCCCCCGCTTACGCCCCTCTCCATTTGACAGATGACATCCGCATGTCCAACGAACGAGAGAGAGGGACAGAAAAAAAGCGAAGCGACTAGTTGTCCTTCAGGAACCCCCCTCGCAGGAGAGGGCACGCGCTGAGAACCCCCCCCCCCCCCCCAAACTCCTTCCAGACAAAAGCAATTATTTATTGTAGAATATAGTGTGTTTTGCGCGACTGAGGAAGGAAGGTGTGTGGATTAGAAGGAGAGGAGAGGAAGATAGTGGTAGACCCATCATCACAGGCTTCCTTTCATTTTATAACAAGCATGCGGTTTGCCACCATGTTGATCTCCTGACCATGATCACACATGAGCACACAATGAAAAAATGGGCAAACATAGGCTACACAAACAGTACCCGCACACAATTACGCACTCACGCACACGAGTACACACACTCACACAATGAGCAAGGCAAACAAACATTGGCGCACATAATAGAGAACATTCCACACACACAGGCCTGAACAGACTAGTCTCATAGACTACACTTAACATAGTAAACATACATCCGAGACACTCAAATTAAGCGTTGTGAACAGAGTGCCCCATGGTGGCTGGTGAGGCTATGGTATGGGCAGGCATAAGCTACGGACAACGAACACTATTGTATTCTATCGATGGCAATTTGAATGCACAGAGATACAGTGACGAGATCCTGAGGCCCATTGTTGTGCCATTGGTCCGCCTCCATCACCTCGTGTTTCAGCATGATAATGCACTGCACCATGTGGCAAGGATCTGTACACAATTCCTGGAAGCTGAAAAAGGCCCAGTTCTTCCATGGCCTGCATACTCACCTGACATGTCACCCGTTGTGCATGTTTGGTATGCTCTGGATCGACGTGTCCGACAGCGTGTTCCAGTTCCCGCAAATATCCAGCAACTTCACACAGCCATTGAAGAGGAGTGGGACAACATTCCACAGGCAACAATCACCAGCCTGATCAACTCTATGCAAAGGAGATGTGTTGCACAGCATGAGTCAAATGGTGTTCACACCAGATACTGACTGGTTTTCTGATCCACACCCCTACCTTTAAAAAAAAAGTATCTGTGACCAACAGATGCATATCTGTATTCCCAGTCATGTGAAATCCATTGATTAGGGCCTAATGAATTTATTTCAATTGACTGATTTCCTTATATGAACTGTAACTCAGTAAAATCTTGTAAATTGTTGCATGTTGCATTTATATTTTTGTTCAGTGTAGTATGATATGTTATGTTTGGTATGGTTATATAAGATGGAAGGTTACTTTAGACGAAATCAAAAGTAATTTGTAACATATAGTATGTTGGGTTAATACTTACGCAACATAACATATCATACTAAATGAAGTGCCTCAGATGTACTTACAGAATAATCCGATATGCTCTGAGACCACGTTGGCCTGAAAGTGGTTCCATTGATTTCCGGTAATACTGGCATACGTGCATATCACGTCAACAGAGTCAACATCATCGGGAACAAAAGTAGGTTGAACCAATGACGGGCAGATATACACAGCCTACTGTAGTGTAGGGGACTATATTGCCTGCCTTCAGCCTTCAGCGCTTCCTTCACACAATCCCAGAGCTGGCTAGCTGGCGCACGTTCACTAACGCTGGTTGCTTGCACGGCTTGCAGGGAAACCGGCTGCTTTTGCGGTGGATCGTTTTCACATCACTAAAGAAAGAGCTTGGTAAACACAGACATTCCATGTTATTGTAAAAAGTTATTGGAGGGTGAACACCTAGGCATGTGTAGCCCATCATCATCATTTGACTCTTCTTCTCCATAATGTATTTCTTTGAAATCAAATCAAGATGACAGTATGACACTGAACCCCAATATGCAATGATAAGTATTATTATTGAAATTATAATAAACTATTGTTTATCCTAAAAATCTGTGAATCCATATTTTGGCACAGTTAAAACATGCTGGTATTTTTGCAGCAATGTTATATACATTTAGCATTTGTATAGCTTTGTTAGTCTTGTGAGAATGTAATGATAATGTGTGTGAGTGTGTGTAGGTGTGTGTGTGTGTGTGTGTGTGTGCGTGCGTGCGTGCATGCTTGCGTGCGAGCGAGATAAAGTTCATTGTTAAATGGCAATGTCATGTTGACAAACGAGTTGGTTGAATTAAATTCTCTCTCGTCAATAACAAGGCGCCCCAATCAATACCAGCTTACAATTATATCACCACCTCATTCGCCGCTCTAACAAGCCCCTAATACAGAGAAACAGAGCTCCACTGTCCCTGACACACACACACACACACACACACACTTTCTATTTAATACAATTCAATTATCACTCTCTCAAGCTCTTGTAATTTCCTTATTATCTGTCCTTTTGACATTTGATCTACCATGATGTCTCTCTCTCTCTCTCTCTCTCTCTCTCTCTCTGTCTCTCTGTCTCTCTCTCTCTGTCTCTCTCTCTCTCTCTCTCTCTCTCTCTCCTCTCTCTCTCTCTCTCTCTGTCTCTCTTCTCTCTCTGTCTCTGCTCTCTTCTCTGTCTCTCTCCTCTCATCTCTCTCCTCTCTCCTCTCCTCTCTCTCTCTCTCTCTCTCCTCTCTCTCTCCTTGCAGCTTGACTAAATGATCAATGCTGACACATTGTCAATAGCCCATCCGGCCCCTGCCAATAGTCACCCGACATGTCCATTATTATACTCACACCGGCGGGAGGCAGATAAAGATGGCCGTAAAACGTTAGCAGTCAATACGGCACAAATAAGATGATCATTGCCGCAGCAATGCCATGAGCACATCAGCATCAATACTTACAGTTTACAAGCTCAGCTGATCCCATGGAATACGTGGCAAAGTAAGAACATCTACCAAATGTGGGCTTTGACTCGGGAATTCATTTCACACATAGCCTCCGACTCTTCTTATCCTCCAAGTGCTGTACATTTCATAAATTATCTGAACACATCCGTATTTCACAGTCACACACACGCATTCTTATTCCTATTGAGCCTGTTTTCTTTCCGCTGTCTACATTTCACACATATTCTGCATCCTATTTCATCCTTGTACTGGGGTGTAATGGATTGAAGACATGTAAAGGGACTTTCCATTGCCACATCGGGTGGAGTCTTTATGCTGCCGGAGCCTATGTCTAGCCCTGTGAGCTGGGTTTCCAAATAGCTTAGCTTAGTGCTAACGCAGCATCAAGGCTCCATTTAATGCAATGACATGGAGGAGGCTATCCGGCTATCCGACCAGTGCAGACTGGCCTGCACAGGGAGTAGATCCCCCCTCCCTCCATCACAGCCATGGTGGGTGGGGGTATGTGAGCCTTAGCTACGCTCAGGGGATAAGAGCCACTACTGCCCGATCTGGTGGGAGACCGTGGCTATGTGTGTGTGTGTGTGTGTGTGTGTGTGTGTGCACTAGTTCACCAGCAGCACAGTGGCTCTCTATTACACACATTCTCGATACCATTGACCATATCATAACAAAGAAGACATCCAACTTAACATGACCAGAAACCCCCATAGCATGACGGACTAAAACCAAGCCGTGTCAAGTTATTTTGCCCTGAAAACGTTCTCTCGTATACACTCTTGCCTCGTTCAAGATTCTCAAATTTGGTAACATTCATTTACTTTAAACACGGACACGTTATTTTTTATTCCACTGTACTAATAGGATCAACTACTCTCTAACCTTTCTCCTCTGTCTCTTGTACTCCCTCTGTTTTGTCCTCTTTCCCCCTCTCGCTCTCGCTCCCCCTCCATCTCTCATTCACTCTGTGCTGTGGCCACGTGCACTGAGACTGTGTGTGTGGGTAGATTTAGAACCGGGATCAATAACAAATGTAGAAATCAATGCACTTAGCACGGGGAAATCAATGCACCCTAATCAGGATGCCAATGGCACAAGTCAAAACAATTAAGAGAGAAGAAAAATGTTTAACAACCTCTCTTGCTTACACGACGGAGGGAGAGAGAGAGGGGGGGGAAGACAAGAGAGAGAGAGACGGAGGGGGAGAGATAAGAGGAGAGTACTGTGGGGAATCGGTGAGAGTGAAAGGAGAGAGGAAGGACGTGTTGAGCGAGGAACGAAGGAGCGGGGAATAGAGTGATGCAGAGAAGAAGAGAAAGATCCATGTGAGAGAAACGAGGAAACTGTCAATAAAAGACACATCTTTTAGACGTAAGAGTAGGAATTTACTCTAAATATTTCACAATATATGGCAGTTGTTTGGCTTTCAAACGAACAGGAAAACAAAGAAACACTATACTGCTGCTCAAGGTGATTTTCAGAGAAAAATAACCAAAATGGTGGTCATTCACTCCTTTCATTTATGGTCACTGTGTGAATAACGTGCTTCTGTCTGCGTGTTGGTTGGTCAGCATGGCCAGTTGGCGCAACGGTCCATCAGACGGCCAAATGAAGGGTCACTCGTTCACGTGTGATTATGTAAGTCCACCTGTCAATCAATTCGTCCAACTAATACAATACAATTATTACACCCCAAATCCTATGGCTGACCAATTGTGTTCTGGCTTTCCACCATGATATCTAATAGTATCCAATCAGGAAAGAAGAGAGAGGTGCTGCGGGATAGGTGAGAGGGGCGTGCAGGGTTTATTTGAGGTCGATCAATAGTTGCACAGCCTCCCCGACCCCCAGCTTTTCCTGGCATTACTTGTGGTGCAAAAATCAATGGTGAGGCCAATAACTCCTCACTTGTGTGTGGATTAGTGAACTAGCAACTAATCAGGGAGTTACTGAATCTGACACCGGGGCTATTAACCTATCGATATGACACTTGCACCCATACACACACTTGCATACTCACACAGACGCTCACGTACATACCATCAAACCCAAAGGTATTTTCCTACGTCATATCCACACACACACACACACACACACACATACACAAACAACACACACACACACGCACACAGAGAGAGAGAGAGAGAGAGAGGAGAGAGAGAGAGAGAGAGAGAGAGAGAGAGAGAAAGAGAAGAGAGGGAGAGAGAGAGAGAGAGAGAAGAGAGAGAGAGAGAGAGAGAGAGAGAGAAAGAGAAAGAGAGAGAGAGAGAGAGAGAGAGAAAGAGAGAGAGGAGAGAGAGAGAGAGAGAGAGAGAGAGAGAGAGAATAAAGATACAAACACAAACACTTGAGCAAAAGGATCAATAAGAACTATAGAAATCATTGCATAAAAACACTGCACCTTGGGCAGGACTATACATTCTATTTACAATTGAAAAAAAAACTATTTGTAGGTATAATACAAATGTATATAAGTTGAGTTTAGCCCGTTAAGGATGTTTTCACTTGGTTCAACATTTTATTCTTTAGATGTCACATTTTCTATGGAATCCTGATACTGACAACTAACTGACAATGTCCAAAATGTATCCAGCCAGTTCAATAAAATGGCATGAACCCCCTTTATATTGTTTATAATATGTTATGTCTGTCTATGTCATCGTTATGTGATGAACAAAACATTATAGGGGCTAATTAAGTCTTACAATAACAACATTGTAACATATTATATAGGCTTTCAATAAAATGTTACCAGAATGTATATTGCTTGTTATACATAGGCACATTGCTTGTTATACATAGGCACATTGCTTGTTATACATAGGCACATTGCTTGTTATACATAGGCACATTGCTTGTTATACATAGGCACATTGCTTGTTATACATAGGCACATTGCTTGTTATACATAGGCACATTGCTTGTTATACATAGGTACATTCATGTATAACAGACACAAATAGGTGAACATCATTCGAGGCCTTAAAAGGGGAAAGGGCCACAGTCCAGTTTCTCCACACTGTCAGCATCCCACTGTAGAAATAAATGCACTCAGCATCGAACACTCTCTCCCTTGTTCAGCGAGAAAATGGGGTGCAATTGCATAGATGAACACCCTCTACCTCCGAATGGTAGTCTCAGGCCATTACCACTGGACATTGGATGAAGAGACATCCACTCAACATGACGTAATGGCCCTGCTGAGCCGCCGTAGCATCATCATTTACTATTGGACGAGGGCGATAATTAGAAAGCAAGCGGGTATTTTATGAGTGTTGGGCGAGAGGCAGTACACCATCCGGGTAAAGGGACATGGTGTACGTTAAAAATGGGAAGACTTATTGTGCAATGAAAGAGCGAATCGCGGTATTATGTATTCTGGTCTTTTCTGTTCGCCTTCGATAGGGAGAGATCCTTTCCAAGTAAAGTCCATTGACGAGGGCTTTAAAATGAACATGACTTGATGTGTTCGAACAACGTTTGACAAAAGATATGGGAATTCTATTCAACAAAGGGAAAGTACAGAGGAGGGGATAAAGTGTGTGTGCAGTGTGTGCGTGTGTGAACCCTGAGCCAGTGTGTACGTACGTGCTCTAGGAACCGCAAAAAAAAAATGGTGAGAAAGAGAGAGAGAAAAAAATAGAAAGAGAGAGATGAAGAGGTGCTGGTGAGGAATGGGGAGAGGCGTGGAGAGGGCATGCTGAGAGTGTTGGGCAGTGATAAGAGAGAGAGCCAGAGTCCAGCCCAGAGAGGAATCAACGGAGGTTACGGCATTACAGGCACAAAGATGGGGGACTGGGGGCCCCCGCATATTCGGGATTAGGGAACATATGCAGGGGAGTAAAGAGGGATTAGGGGCAAAAGGGAGGTAGAGAAGAGAGAGAGGGATGTTTTGGGAGGGAGAGGGGAGGTATCGAGATACAAGTGCTTGGTGAGGCGTATTTCCACCCTCCTTTCATCTTTGGCTGGCTCCCCCCAAATCACCCCCCTCACCTTTCTCTTTGAACCCCTGGGCTGGTGAGATTGGTGGGGAAGTTAGGAAGGAGAGGCAGCCACTCGCTGGCGCCATCCGTTGACTGTGGTCTCTCACTGCACTGAAATCCCAGTGCCAAGATAATGAGCTCCACAAGTATATTGATATATAGCAACAACTAATTCTTGTGATTAGGAGGGAAAGGAACCCCTAGTATTATACTACAGAGATGTGGGCATGCCAGAGGGAGGAACCTCTAGTATTATACTACAGAGATGTGGGCGTGCCAGAGGGAGGAACCTCTAGTATTATACTACAGAGATGTGGGCGTGCCAGAGGGAGGAACCTCTAGTGTTATACTACAGAGATGTGGGCATGCCAGAGGGAGGAACCTCTAGTATTATACTACAGAGGTGTGGGCGTGCCAGAGGGAGGAACCTCTAGTGTTATACTACAGAGATGTGGGCGTGCCAGAGGGAGGAACCTCTAGTATTATACTACAGAGATGTGGGCGTGCCAGAGGGAGGAACCTCTAGTATTATACTACAGAGATGTGGGCGTGCCAGAGGGAATAATTAACAAATTAGAGTGAACCCGTTTGACTAAACTCAATGTACATTTGATTAGATTTGACAGTTTTTCAGTAAAAGGAGTAAATTGCGAACTTAAATTAAAGCGTTTTATTTATTTTTTGGGTCTCAAAAGGAGAATTTAACAACAGTTTGCAAACTATATAATTGTGTGTTTTTACATTATTCAATTATTGTCATAGAATCAAAATTCCTTAGCTGATGACTAACAAATGTAGAAGTCTGAAGAGGGTCTGTGTGTTTCTGTGAGTGTGTTTACTGCAGAGTGAACGTGTGTCATCAAGACAGAGTGCATGTATTAAAGCAGTGGTGGCTGATTGGTGAGGGGTGTGGAGTGTGAGGAGGGTCAGGGGCTGAGGGATGAGGGGTGTGGAGTGTGAGGAGTGTCAGGGGCTGAGGGATGAGGGGTGTGGAGTGTGAGGAGGGTCAGGGGCTGAGGAATGAGGGGTGTGGAGTGTGAGGATGAGGATGATCAGGGGCTGAGGGATGAGGGGTTGGGAGTGTGAGGAGGGTCAAGGGCTGAGGGGTGTGGAGTGTGAGGAGGGTCAGGGGCTGAGGGATGAGGGGTGTGGAGTGTGAGGAGGGTCAGGGGCTGAGGGGTGTGGAGTGTGAGGTGGGTCAGGGGCTGAGGGGTGTGGAGTGTGAGGAGGGTTAGGGGCTGAGGGATGAGGGGTGTGGAGCGTGAGGAGGGTCAGGGGCTGAGGGATGAGGGGTGTGGAGTGTGAGGAGGATTAGGGAGTGAGGGATGAGGGGTGTGGAGTGTGAAGAGGGTCAGGACCTGAGGGGTGTGGAGTGTGAGGAGGGTTAGGGGCTGAGGGGTGTGGAGTGTGAGGTGGGTCAGGGGCTGAGGGGTGTGGAGTGTGAGGAGGATTAGTGGCTGAGGGATGAGGGGTGTGGAGCGTGTGGAGGGTCAGGGGCTGAGGGATGAGGGGTGTGGAGTGTGAGGAGGTTCAGGGGTCGAGGGGGTAGGCCGGGGTACACCAGTCAAGGTCAAGTGTTAATTAGCCACACGGCGAGGGGAGGAGAGATGTAGGGAGAGTGGACTGAACGAGGGGGGAGAGGTTGGGGTGACCACCACCACACCAGTGGCTGAGGGACAGGAGCAGGACATTCCAGGGGGAGCAAGTTCGATGTTCACCCCCTCCCTCCTCTGTCTACCTCTCTCCCTCTCTACTCCACATCCCCCACCAGCAGCAGCTTGACCACAGGGGTCAGCCTCAGTCGAATGAGGTCAGCCGTCTGGGATGAAATTGACCCTTGGCCCCCTCTGCTTGATGCCTGCTTGCATCCCAATCACCTGGACAATGAACCCGCAGACAGTAGTGGTTATGGGTTTGAGATTGTGCGACTGTGTGTGTATGTGTGTACAAGATGCTACAATATTTATTCACCACTTTGTATAGACTGGTTAAAATCATGTTTAACACAAAATTGACTTTCCGTTTCTTGTTTGGAATTATTTCCTCACTGCGGACTGTCAGCGGCAGCCATTTTGTTTGATCAGAAGTAATATCTTGTTCATCACTATTACCCTCTGGCTACTAATACTAATAATCAGTACATAGGGACATTGATTACTCCCTGTGGCATGCTATCGCATTTCCAGTCCATTCGTGGTCTGACTACCAATGCCCATGCCTGCGTAAATCTATCGGGTTAAACCTTTCTCTGACTTTGCTCTTGATAGTGTTTTCACAATTTATTGAGTAATGTTAGCCAAATTCAGAACCATTGAGTATATGGGGTGGCAGGGTAGCCTAGTGGTTAGAGTGTTGGACTAGTAACTGAAAGGTTTCATGTTTAAATCCCAGAGCTGACAAGGTACAAATCTGTCATTCTGCCCCTGAACAGGTAGTTAACCCACTGTTCCTAGGCCTTCATTAAAAATAAGAATTTGTTCTTAACTGACTTGCCTAGTTAAATAAAGGTAAAATTAAATATGCATACTTCAGGGAATTAAGGCTATTTGTAGATGTTAAGGGAGCTTAAACACATAACTCCCAATGTGTTATCAAGAAAATACAGCATCCATATTGCATATGAGAGATAAAATGCCGAAATTGCATAAAATAAATAACGATGCAAATTCAGCAGAATTGATTGATAAAAGCGAACACATTTGCTTTGTAGACTAACATATATTTTGGATGCCGGTTTGCTGCATATTCCTCTTCACAGAAGAGCAAAAGTTTTCCTCAAAAAACTTTATTCACGTGTGAACAAAGGTCAATATTTATATTCGTTTGTGGTGTTGATAGTGTCCACCGTAACGACGTCGTTATAGCAGGAGGAGCTGATGCGATGCAGGATATAGGCTGCCTACTTTGCAGTTGAGGTCTGTCGTCATTCGCGAGAGTGACCACCTGCCCTTTGACACCGGGTCGTTCTAATGGGCTGGGTCTGGCGGCGGTGGGTGACAGAAGCTCTCCAAAAATTGATGAAAAAGGCAATACTAAAACCACCCTCTTTCGGTAATAATAATACATGTCTACCGTGACAAGTTATATATTTAGTGTGTTCCTGCAAGCGTTAAGACTTTTGTAAAATTAGAGAAATGGTTTCAGTAATTATTTACAGGTTTGGTTTTGATGTTTGCTAGTGTAATTGTAGGACCACTATTTATGCGGTTATATTGCAATGGATAGGCTTTTATCTCGATACGTGTATTAGGTTTTTAGGATCTGTCTAAATCAGGTGCTCTCCAACTCAGTTCCTGGAGAGCTACCGTCCTGTAGGTTTTCGCTCCAACCCTAATCTAGCACACCTGATTCGAATAATTAGCTGGTTGATAAACTGAATCAGGTTAGTTACAATTTGGGTTGAAAGGCAGCTCTCCAGGAACAGGGTTGGAGAGCCCTGGTCTAAGTTATTCTGCGGCACAGTCGTACTCGTGAAACCTTGACTTCTGGAACAATAGGTTGGCCTACATTCAGTAGAGGTGTTGGCTACTATGTTGTATAAAGGGCTGGCACGTTATTTTCATGCATGTTAAAACTAGAAATGAAATGTCCATAACGCATTTATTATGTTAATTTAAATAACATCATTATATTATTCTTGAATCATATTTATATTATTAGGATTATTAGGATGTTGATTGTTTTTATTATTACTCATCGGTTACTATGCATTTGACACAGTTGTTTATTGGGAAATCAGTGGATAATAATGAAACATTTGTCAATTCATTCCGACCTTTACAACACTAAAGAAGACGACGGAAGTAGCGACCATACAAATACATTATATTAAAATGCAATGTTCAGAGGGAATAATAATATTCATATGGAAATAATTAGGCCTAGCTATGTAAATAAAATTCGAAAATCCTTTGACGGTAATTTCCTACTAAATCCAATGATGTTTTACATTTTCCCACGTAAAACCTCGTTAAATGAATGTCAAAACATGGAGCAACTATACTTGTTGCTTTATAAAAAGAGGAACATACTAATTCGCTTTCTATGTCCATCTAACTGAGTCGTCAAGGACCTTCTCGTTATAGACATTACCCAAACTCTGCCCAAATGAAGCCGCATTTGTCAAGATCATTCAAATCGCTTACTTGATCAATGCATTGATTAGAATGAATACATGATGCCAAATAACCTATTGCCTACATCATCACTGTACTGCATTTAAATAAAATAAGATTCGGAATTAATCTACAATTTACAGGAATAAAAAAATAATAATAATTCACATTGCTTGGGGAAAGCAAACTTCATACAGTTAATCATTATTTAAATAAAATCCTATCGCCTTTATACTTTGGTAGAGAACGGTAATAATTATTTCATTGGGCATAGATTAATTGCATATGAGCATATGTACATTTCAGTAGCGTACAATATGAATATGAATATTTCATATTAACATAATTTGGCATATCTAGCCTACTTGAGAGGCATTTTAAATGCCAAAACATGTAAATGTTTATATCCAATATTGGTTTAGCAGCCCAAATACATGAAGTAGGCTAACTTCCAATAAGGTTTCGTAAAAAAAAAAAAATTTAACGCTCACATTAGTTTGATTGTATACATGATATCAAACCGAGTGCACATATAACACATTTGATCTTAACACTTATAATAATACATTATAAAGGCCCATATAAAGAATAAACCATTATTACCTTCACGCTTTTAAGAAAGTAAAGAGTTCCCATTAGTAGTACTCACTTTTAGCTCATGTTACATGGTTGTAGATTCATCGACTTTGGACCTAATTGACATACTTTGCTTTGATCTCTGATGTATCCGTTTTCATCCATAGCCTACCAACACAGTGGGATTTACAGCGAGTTTGTAAGGCTATTCTATAGAAATGAGAAAAAGCTGACGTAAGTGCACTTGGTTTCATATCATGTGAGTACAATCAAACTAATATGAGTCAATTCTTTAAATTATGTAAATTAGGTCCACAGTTGATTCATCTACAACAATGTAACATGAGTTGAAAGGCTAAAATATGTTACGTCTTCAACATTTCAACTGACCATTTTGTTTTGTGGGGGGGGGGGGGGGGGTAATAATACTATTAATAATAATAACAATAGAAACAAAAACGGCCTGAGGAATTTGTGAAGTCGTGAGCGAGAGGGAGAAAAAATGTAAAGTGCAAATGTGTTTCTGGCTCATCGTTAACCCAGTCTCTAACTAGGGGTGAAATCACATTGACGTTGTGGGGCACACCCTTGACCGATAGGATTTTCTATTTATTTATCAGCCTATAGCTTCTGCTTGAAAGGAAATGATTCTGAAATGTGTAGTGACCACAAACCACTGCCATGTGTTCTACCTGATATGTGTTATTATCATGAACGCTTTGATGTCAGAGAGACTGTATTTAAGTCTGTAATGACTGTGCGTATGTGTGTGTGTTTGTGTTTATGTGTATGTGTCTCTTTCTCTCTCTGTGTGTGTGTGTGAGAGAGAGAGAGAGAGAGAGAGAAGAGAGTAGAGAGATTATAATGAAGTTCACATTGCCAGCAAATTAACACGAAGCGATTGGCATGAAACAAAGCAACAACAACCAAACATACCATGAACAAGTTTAATTAGGTTTCAATCAACTGCCAAGTGCCTGCCATACAACAGAAACACAGGATTCCCATTGGCCTCCCATTGTGCCTCGCTTGGCCGAAATAAAATGTATCAGGTGCTCGGGTGAGAAAGATACAGGAGCATAGAACTGCACGCCGACAGCCGAGCCAAGTGAGTCGCTTCCTCTCCTTAATCTCTGACAATTTATAAATGGCAGTGCGCTCTTTAAAGGGACAATTCCCTCCTCTTAATTGATTTCTCATAATTAACTCAGTCTGTTCATCGATTTTCCCATGACAGCGTATCGGCCTTGGATATACGCTAACACACTGGTCTGCTCATAGAGCCTTATTATTTTCCTGTTTACCGAAGTCATCTGGAGTGCCCCGGAATAAATATTGACCACATTCGATAATAATTACGGTTCAACAGCAGTAAATAATCAAAGTTCAGGAACAAAGGCACCTCGACCGGAAGTGCGACTATGAGGTCGTCATTATAGCTTATCACTCGAATCTCCCTGTAAAAACTGCATCAATTTAAATCACATTTTGATCATCATGTAGGTAGCATCAATTTAAATCACATTTTGATCATCATGTAGGTAGCCTACAACTAAGTCCCTCGCGAAATATCAAGCTTCACAACAAAAATGTTGCTGTGAGGAAGGAGTGTGCTCTCTCCCCGGTGGCGTGGAGCACCTGAAGGTCAAAGCCTATGGCGTGGGCAGTGTCCAAATGAGTGGCCTACAGCGGCAGTTTACCCCCAACATTATGGCTGACCGAACATCTTGTGTGCGTTGTCATGGGTCACAAGTCTGCTCAAAGTGGCAGAATTGTAACACGAGGATAAACATATAGTTATAATTGCCCACAAACTGTGATAAACTGCAGTAATTAATTTATACATGTTGTATTGTTAATCTTGTTTGCAAAATTGATGAATAGCAGTAGATGGAAATGTTGATGAAATTGCTGAAACATCAAGCATGTTCTGTTTCATAGGAATGTCATTTCCAAGTAATTGGACTTTACACGTGTAACTGGAACTTGTTGGTGTAGTGCAGCCTATTTCATATGGTAAAAATATATTTTTTCAACTCTAATTAAATGCTCCTATTGACATATCACAATTCTCAGAGGTCTCTGGATGCTGTGGATTCAGCTGGAAACCGCTGAATGTCGATAAAATCGAATCCATAACAAATACGGGAAAACATTCTGTCGTTTTTCATTCACGTAGTTTGCTGTGTAGCAGCTAACCCTCATCTTAAACTATATAACCTGCATACATAAACGGAGCTGAATGCAATAGGTTAATTGATCGAACCACGACATGTGTTGACAAAAATAGAGCACCAAAATCTTACAAATAGGTTTAAAAATAGATCTTATTAAGAAGTTATTCCGTTACAACAGCAATAAAATAAGAGCTTCACTTTGGGAGGGAGTATAGATAGGTAGCTAGTAACTTTACTTTTAGTTTTGGGTTGCCAGATTGCAATCCAATGTTGGTAGGGAGGGATACATCTAGAACCCCCCTCACAATCACCCTCCTCCCTCAGCTAACAGCATGGTGAATCAGTGATTGTTAGAGCCTTTTGCACTGCCAAAGGGGTGAGATAAAGAGAGCAAGAATGCAATAGTGTGTGTGCGTGTGTGTGTGTCTGTAAGAGAGTGAGAGAGAGAGGATTGTTGGGGCCTCCCTTGTAAGGAAGGGTGGGGGGGTCTGTCTCATGAATTTAACGCTTTAAGGTATTCTGTCTGAGGCACGCGCATAAGGCCCCTTGTGAATAAAAGGGCCTCTGTCCATCTGGCTTTTTCAGAGAGAGAACGATGAACAGAGGGAGAGAAAGCAGGTGAGAGAGGAAAGTGGTGAAACTAATAGTTAAGGCAGCAGTGCAAAGGTGTGTAAGGGGGTTTGAGTGAGAGAGAGAGAGAGAGAGAGGCAGCCTTGAGGGAAAATCGAGTGTGGGGGCGCAACCACTGAGGTAGTTTCACTGAACAGCCACAGTTTAAGACCTGGTGGGTTAAAAGAGGCCCGTCACATACACAAGTAGCGTTAAAAAACACTCACCTTTAATCTGTACATGTCCTTCAGCCACATTTTCTATACCTCTTGTGCTCCATCTCTCCCTCATCCTCCCTCTCTCTCCTACTCCGCATCTTGGCTGTTTCCATGACAACTGAATTGCCGGCTCTACAGAGAGAAAGGGGGAAAGGGGGCACGTGTGTGTGTGTGTGTATGTATGTGTGTGTGTGTGTGTGTATGTGTGTGTGTGTGTGTATGTGTGTGTGTGTGTGTGTGTGTGTATGCGTGTGTGTGTGTGTATGTGTGTGTGTATGTGTATGTGTGTGTGTGTATGTGTGTGTGTCTGTGTGTGTGTGTGTGTGTGTGTGTGTGTGTGTGTATGTGTGTGTGTGTGTGTGTACAGAGGGAGATTAAAGCCGGGGCAGCAGGTGATGGCCATCAGCTCATGGCCCAACCACCATGTGTGCCTAAGCTTTTAAAGGAAGAAGTTATTCAACAGTAACCGTTGTTCTTTCATAATTATATTCAAGAGGGGAATATAATGTGAATGTCAATACAGTACTTTCTATTTATTTATTTTGAATTCATTTAATCAGATAAGCAAATTATTACAGCCAAAGAGTATGAGACAGTGACAACTGAATCTATGGCATTCACACATTATGTTTCTTGTTTAATTTCAGTGGATCATAAACTCAATATCAAAAAGATTGGGAAGGCCTACTGAACATGGATTAGGAAGCCTGATATAGGAAATAACCTTGTTAATTGCTGCCATGTGCAGGTTCATGAGAGGTACAATTGTACATTCCATTAATATGAAAAAGATAGAAGTTTCAACTCAGCAGATAACCTGCCCTAGGCCACACCTGTGATCTTCTCGAACCCCAGAACCAAATTCTCGCGTGAAGGCTGGCCTCTGGCCTGCTAATGGGTTTATGGATGTTAGTAGACAGACTACATCTGTGGGCAGAAAACATTGAGGAAAGATGGCAGATGGCGAGATGACACAAGGCAGAAAGAAAGGCACGAGGTACGAGCCTTACAAACCGACGTCTGTGAAATACAAGCCTAGTACTTTCTCATTTGAGTCAATTACAGCAGGAGAGATAATGACATGTTCCTCTCTTGAAAACCCTGAGCAGTCGACGGATAGTGAAATCTCAAAAATCGATGACTCTGGCCCAGTTGAAAGTGGATCCATGCCATTTGGCCGATCGGTTTGTGGTGTCAGGCTGGGTGAGGAAGGAGATGGGTTCTGTCAGTTCAGTCAAGGTATTCAGAGGTGGACTGGTGTAGGATTGTCTGTGTCTGCTGCCCAGAGGGACAGGGCGAAAGTGTTTCGCGTCTCCGAGACGAGAGCTGTGTCCTGCTTTGCTCTCCGGAACAGAGCGCCGCTGAAAGGAGTGATAACTGGGGTGGCGTTGAGTATTGAGGTGGATTGACTGAAGTTGAGGATCCCCATTGTCTGTTAATGCACGCGGTTTGGTGCGGCAGACCCGATGGCGAGTACGAGACTGAGGAGACCCTGTCTGTCCTTCTGAGTTTTGATGCAGAGTGTTTGCTGGATAAAGTCACGCTAGGGTATATAGGTTATCCTGTGAGAGCTTTTGCTTCGAACCCAATACGGTGTTTCAGGTGCCAAGTTTATGGTCATGTTGCAGGAGTATGTAGAAGGGAGATTCCGAGGTGTGAGGATTGTGCAGGAGGGCATGGGGCAAAAGAATGTGTCATTTCTGTGAAACAAATAGGTGTTTCAATTGTGGGGGTGGTCATGTTGCTGGGGATCAGAAATGTCCTGTGCGAGTGAGACATGTTGAAGTTTCCGGGGTGAGAGCAGTGCAGAAAGTGTCATATGCTGAGGCAATGGGGAAAGTAGAGGATTGGGGGCTAAGGGTGAGGGAGCCTGAGAGGATCCAGTACAGAGTGACCCCAACAGTTTGTGCTTTAGTAAGGTTGGCTTCTTGAAGTTTATTGCCATGGTCATTAAGTGTCCCACACAGATGGAAAGGAAATCCCAGAAGATTGCATTGGTGGTAGGAGCAATAGAGCATTTATGGGGTCTCAGAGATTTTAGTGCAGAAGAACTAGAGGGTGGGCTCTAGCCTCCCAGGCCCATGGCCTGGTGTAGAATCTGTTGGGGCCCAAGTAGTGGGAAGGGGTGGTGGGTTTTGTTGGGGATGGTGGTATATACACAGTATATAGGGTTAGATGGTGGTATATATACAGGTTAGATGATGGTATATATATACATACAGTATATATATATGTATATATAGGGTTTGATGGTGGTATACATACAGTATATAGGGTTAGAGGGTGGTATATATATATAGGGTTAGATTTGTTTATTTATTCATTATTTTACCAGGTAAGTTGCCTGAGAACATGTTCTCATTTGCAGCAACAACCTGGGGAACAGTTACAGGGGAGAGGAGGGGGATGAATGAGCCAATTGTAAACTGGGAATTATTAGGTGACCGTGATGGTTTGAGGGCCAGATTGGGAATTTAGCCAGGACACCGGGGTTAACACCCCTACGATAAGTGCCATGGGATCTTTAATGACCTCAGAGAGTCAGGACACCTGTTTAACATCCCATCCGAAAGACGGCACCCTACACAGGGCAGTGTCCCCAATCACTGCCTTGGGGCATTGGGATATTTTTTTTAGACCAGAGGAAAGAGTGCCTCCTACTGGCCGTCCAACACCACTTCCAGCAGCATCTGGTCTCCCATCCAGGAACTGACCAGTACCAACCCTTCTTAGCTTCAGAAGCAAGCTAGCAGTGGTATGCAGGGTAGTAGATGGTGGTATATATACAGTATATAGGGTTAGATGGTGGAATATATACAGTATATAGGGTTATATGGTGGCATATATACAGTATATATATAGGCTTAGATGGTGGTATATATACAGTATATATAGGGTTAGATGGTGGTATATATAGGGTTAGATGGTGGTATATATACAGTATATATAGGGTTAGATTGTGGTATATATACAGTATATATAGGGTTAGATGGTGGTATATATACAGTATATATAGGGTTAGATGGTGGTATATATACAGTATATATAGGGTTAGATGGTGGTATATATACAGTATATAGGGTTAGATGGTGGTATATATACAGTATATATAGGGTTAGATGGTGGTATATATACAGTATATAGGGTTAGATGGTGGTATATATACAGTATATAAATAGGGTTAGATGGTGGTATATATACAGTATATACAGGGTTAGCTATAAGCTTCCGGCTCCTTGAATGCGGCAGCTCTACCCTTAAGCTCAGTGCGAATGTTGCCTGTAATCCATGGCTTCTGGTCTTGGTATGTACATACAGTCACTGTGGGGGGGACGTCCTCGATGCACTTATTGATAAAGCCAGTGACTGATGTGGTGTACTCCTCAATGCCTTCGGAAGAATCCCGGAACATATTCCAGTCTGTGCTAGCAAAACAGTCCTGTAGTTTAGCATCTGTTTCATCTGACCACTTTATTATAGACCTTGTCACTGGTGCTTCCTGCATAAATTTTTTGCTTGTAAGCAGGAATCAGGAGAATAGAATTATGGTCAGATTGCCAAATGGATGGTGAGGGAGAGCTTTGTACGCCTCTCTGTGTGTGGAGTAAAGGTGGTCTATAATTTTTTCCCCTCTGGTTGCACATTTAACATGCTCATAGAATTGAGGTAAAACTGATTTAAGTTTCCCTGCATTAAAGTCTCCGGCCACTAGGAGCGCCACCTCACGTTTGTTTTTGGAGGTTTAAGTGCCAGCCTCGGTCTGTGGTGGTATGTAGACAGCTACGAAAAATACAGATGAAAACTCTCTAGGTAGATAGTGTGGTCTACAGCTTATCATGATATACTCTACCTCAGGCAAGCAAAACCTTGAGACTTCCGTAGATATCGTGCACCAGCTATTGTTTACAAATATGTATAGACCCCCGCACCGTGTCTTACCAGAGGCTGCTGTTCTATCCTGCCGATAGAGTGTATAACCCGCCAGCTGTATGTTCTTAAAGTTATCGTTCAGCCATGACTCGGTGAAACACAAGATATTACAGTTTGTAATGTCCCGTTGGTAGTATATACGTGCTTTCAGTTCATCCCATTTATTTTCCAGCAATTGAAAGTAAGCTAGAAGAACGGAAGGCAAAGGCAGATTAGGCACTCGTCTCCTGATCCTCCTCCTGATCTCTTTCAGCGAAACCTACCTTTCCTTTTCCAGCGAATCACGGGGATCTGGGCCTGGTCGGGTGTCTGTAGTATTTCCCTTGTGTCCGAATAATTGAAGAAGAACTACACATCCAATTTGAGGTGAGTAATCCCAGTTCTGATGTCCAAAAGCTCTTTTCAGTCATAAGAGACTGTAGCAGCAACATTATGTACAAAACAAGTTACGAACAATGCGAAAAAACAAACAAAATAGCATGGTTGGTTAAGAGCTGATAAGACGGCAGCCCTCTCCTCCGGTGCATTCTTGATGGTGGTATATATAGGGTTAGATGGTGGTATATATACAGTATATATATATATAGGTTAGATGGTGATATATATATATATATATATATATATATATATATATATATATATATAGTATATATAGAGTTAGATGGTGGTATATATACAGTATATAGGGTTAGATGGTGGTATATATACAGTATATATAGGGTTAGATGGTGGTATATATACAGTATATAGGGTTAGATGGTGGTATATATACAGTATATAAATAGGGTTAGATGGTGGTATATATACAGTATATACAGGGTTAGCTATAAGCTTCCGGCTCCTTGAATGCGGCAGCTCTACCCTTAAGCTCAGTGCGAATGTTGCCTGTAATCCATGGCTTCTGGTCTTGGTATGTACATACAGTCACTGTGGGGGGGACGTCCTCGATGCACTTATTGATAAAGCCAGTGACTGATGTGGTGTACTCCTCAATGCCTTCGGAAGAATCCCGGAACATATTCCAGTCTGTGCTAGCAAAACAGTCCTGTAGTTTAGCATCTGTTTCATCTGACCACTTTATTATAGACCTTGTCACTGGTGCTTCCTGCATAAATTTTTTGCTTGTAAGCAGGAATCAGGAGAATAGAATTATGGTCAGATTGCCAAATGGATGGTGAGGGAGAGCTTTGTACGCCTCTCTGTGTGTGGAGTAAAGGTGGTCTATAATTTTTTCCCCTCTGGTTGCACATTTAACATGCTCATAGAATTGAGGTAAAACTGATTTAAGTTTCCCTGCATTAAAGTCTCCGGCCACTAGGAGCGCCACCTCACGTTTGTTTTTGGAGGTTTAAGTGCCAGCCTCGGTCTGTGGTGGTATGTAGACAGCTACGAAAAATACAGATGAAAACTCTCTAGGTAGATAGTGTGGTCTACAGCTTATCATGATATACTCTACCTCAGGCAAGCAAAACCTTGAGACTTCCGTAGATATCGTGCACCAGCTATTGTTTACAAATATGTATAGACCCCCGCACCGTGTCTTACCAGAGGCTGCTGTTCTATCCTGCCGATAGAGTGTATAACCCGCCAGCTGTATGTTCTTAAAGTTATCGTTCAGCCATGACTCGGTGAAACATAAGATATTACAGTTTGTAATGTCCCGTTGGTAGTATATACGTGCTTTCAGTTCATCCCATTTATTTTCCAGCAATTGAAAGTAAGCTAGAAGAACGGAAGGCAAAGGCAGATTAGGCACTCGTCTCCTGATCCTCCTCCTGATCTCTTTCAGCGAAACCTACCTTTCCTTTTCCAGCGAATCACGGGGATCTGGGCCTGGTCGGGTGTCTGTAGTATTTCCCTTGTGTCCGAATAATTGAAGAAGAACTACACATCCAATTTGAGGTGAGTAATCCCAGTTCTGATGTCCAAAAGCTCTTTTCAGTCATAAGAGACTGTAGCAGCAACATTATGTACAAAACAAGTTACGAACAATGCGAAAAAACAAACAAAATAGCATGGTTGGTTAAGAGCTGATAAGACGGCAGCCCTCTCCTCCGGCGCATTCTTGATGGTGGTATATATAGGGTTAGATGGTGGTATATATACAGTATATATATATATAGGTTAGATGGTGATATATATATATATATATATATATAGTATATATAGAGTTAGATGGTGGTATATGTACAGTATATATAGGGTTAGATGGTGGTATATACACAGTATATAGGGTTAGATGGTGGTATATGTACAGTATATATTGGTTTAGATGGTGGTATTTATACAGTATATACAGTGGGGCAAAAAAATATTTATTCAGCCACCAACTGTGCAAGTTCTCCCACTTAAAAAGATGAGAGAGGCCTGTAATTTTCATCATAGGTACACTTCAACTATGACAGACAAAATGAGAAAAAAAATCCAGAAAATCACATTGTAGGATTTTTTATGAATTTATTAGCAAATTATGGTGAAAAATAAGTATTTGGTCAATAACAAAAGTTTATCTCAATACTTTGTTATATACCCTTTGTTGGCAATGACAGAGGTCAAACGTTTTCTGTAAGTCTTCACAAGGTTTTCACACACTGTTGTGGCCCATTCCTCCATGCAGATCTCCTCTAGAGCAGTGATGTTTTGGGGCTGTTGCTGGGCAACACGGACTTTCAACTCCCTCCAAAGATTTTCTATGGGGTTGAGATCTGGAGACTGGCTAGGCCACTCCAGGACCTTGAAATGCTTCTTACGAAGCCACTCCTTCATTGCCCGGGCGGTGTGTTTGGGATCATTGTCATGCTGAAAGACCCAGCCACGTTTCATCTTCTACTCAGCAAACTGGATGCAGTCTATCACAGTGCCATCCGTTTCCTCACTAAAGCACCTTATACCACCCACCACTGTGACTTGTATGCTCTAGTCGGCTGGCCCTCGCTACATATTCGTCGCCAGACCCACTGGCTCCAGGTCATCTAGAAGTCCATGCTAGGTAAAGCTCCGCCTTATCTCAGCTCACTGGTCACGATGGCAACACCCATCCGTAGCACGCGCTCCAGCAGGTGTATCTCACTGATCATCCCTAAAGCCAACACCTCATTTGGCCGCCTTTCGTTCCAGTACTCTGCTGCCTGTGACTGGAACGAATTGCAAAAATCGCTGAAGTTGGAGACTTTTATCTCCCTCACCAACTTCAAACATCAGCTATCTGAGCGGCTAACCGATCGCTGCAGCTGTACATAGTCTATTGGTAAATAGCCCACCCTTTTTCACCTACCTCATCCCCATACTGTTTTTATTTATTTACTTTTCTGCTCTTTTGCACACCAATATCTCTACCTGTACATGACCATCTGATCATTCATCACTCCAGTGTTAATCTGCAAAATTGTAATTATTTGCCTACCTCCTCATGCCTTTTGCACACATTGTATATAGACTCCCCATTTGTTTTCTACTGTGTTATTGACTTGTTAATTGTTTACTCCATGTGTAACTCTTTGTTGTCTGCTCACACTGCTATGCTTTATCTTGGCCAGGTCGCAGTTGCAAATGAGAACTTGTTCTCAACTAGCCTACCTGGTTAAATAAAGGTGAAATAAAAATAAAAAAAATAAAAAATGCCCTTGCTGATGGAAGGAGGTTTTCACTCAAAATCTCACGATACATGGTCCCATTCATTCTTTCCTTTACACGGATCAGTCGTCCTGGTCCCTTTGCAGAAAAACAGCCCCAAAGCATGATGTTTCCACCCCCATGCTTCACAGTAGGTATGGTGTTCTTTGGATGCAACTCAGCACTCCAAACACAACGAGTTGAGTTTTTACCAAAAAGTTATATTTTTGTTTCATCTGACTCTGATTCTCCCAATCTTCTTCTGGATCATCCAAATGCTCTCTAGCAAACTTCAGACGGGCCTGGACATGTACAGGCTTAAGCAGGGGGACACGTCTGGCACTGCAGGATTTGAGTGCCTGGCTGTCACGCCCTGGTCTTAGTATTTTGTGTTTATATATTTATTTTGGTCAGGCCAGGGTGTGACATGGGTTTATTTTGTGTTGTGTTTTTGTATTGGGGTTTTAGTAGGTATTGGGATTGTGGCTGAGTAGGGGTGTCTAGCATAGTCTATGGCTGCCTGAGGCGGTTCTCAATCAGAGTCAGGTGATTCTCGTTGATTATCAGTGGTCTTGTATGTCTTCCATTTCCTAATAATTGCTCCCACAGTTGATTTCTTCAAACCAAGCTGCTTACCTATTGCAGATTCAGTCTTCCCAGCCTGGTGCAGGTCTACAATTTTATTTCTGGTGTCCTTTGACAGCTCTTTGGTCTTGGCCATAGTGGAGTTTGGAGTGTGACTGTTTGAGGTTGTGGACAGGTGTCTTTTATACTGATAACAAGTTCAAACAGGTGCCATAAATACAGGTAACGAGTGGAGGACAGAGGAGCCTCTTAAAGAAGAAGTTACAGGTCTGTGAGAGCCAGAAATTTTGCTTGTTTGTAGGTGACCAAATACTTATTTTCCACCATAATTTGCAAATAAATTCATTAAAAATCCTACAATGTGATTTTCTGGATTTTTTCTCTCTCATTTTGTCTGTCATAGTTGAAGTGTACCTATGATGAAAATTACAGGCCTCTCTCATCTTTTTAAGTGGGAGAACTTGCACAGTTGGTGGCTGAATAAATATTTTTTTGCCCCACTGTATATAGGTTAGATGGTGGTATATATATATATAGTACATATAGGGTGTAAGGGTTTTCTGACGAAGAGGACAGTATATATAGGGTTAGATGGTGGTATATACTGTATATATAGGGTTAGATGGTGGTATATATACAGTATATATATATATATATATATATATATATATATATATATATAGGGTTAGATGGTGGTATACATACATTATATATAGGGTTAGGTGGTGGTATATATGCAGTATATATAGGGTTAGGTGGTGGTATATATACAGTATATATAGGGTTAGATGGTGGTATACATACATTATATATAGGGTTAGGTGGTGGTATATATGCAGTATATATAGGGTTAGGTGGTGGTATATATACAGTATATATAGGGTTAGATGGTGGTAAAATGTCCTTTTTCCCCATTTTCCATTTCCCTATTTTGTGAACCAATTTGCAGTGCACTTTCCAAACAGTGAAGGCAGTAATACATAACAAAGTGTCTAGTCTGCTGGAAAACCAGCAGAAGAAGAAGACTACACCTGTGATTGCCTGATTAGGAGCATACCTGGAGACATAAATACGGCACACAATTTAAAATGGAGACATATGAAATCATTTTAGGCTAGGCTACCATCACAACTGAGAGAAAAGTTTAAATGTATCCCTAAGGTCTGTTGTGTAAATTGAGGGGGAAACCAAGCCTTTGTTAGAGCAGATTGCCTGCGATAGCCTAGGGGGGAAATCTTTTTAAATATCTGGTGGTTCATTTGGCAAACACGATAACTGTCATGACCAGAACACAAAGAACACTAAACGTGTGGCAACGTTATCTTTCTTCACATTTTGTAAAATGAAGACATTTTACACAATGTCTTCAAAACTACTAGCAGTCGTTCACCTTGCAAAATGTTTTCAAGTGAAGCTCTGCATGCTCAAGACATTTAAATATATGTTATATCTGGAGCAACCAGCCTGGTATTGGCCACGTTCCCCTGCTCAGACTTCGCATGCATCAACCTATGGTTACGTGCCAGGTCATCGATTGTGCCATCGGGCGACCAGATTGCCATAACATGATGTGGTTAGCTGATACGCAAAATACCTATCCAGGCGTTGTAAGATCTGGCAGGCGTCAGCAACGCCTGGGCAAAGGAAACGCGCCCATTGTTTTCAATGCAGATATTGGGCACGTTCCTCTGCCCAGGCGTTGCTGACACGTATGCTATAATAATCTGTCAGTCGATGACTTGGCACGCAACCATTGGTTGATGCATGCAACGTCTGAGCAGGGGAACACAACCAATGAATGAATGATGGCTTTTGTTGGGTAGGCTCTGCGACGTTAATATGTTTATTATAAAAAATATCTATACTTTCTTTGTTGCTTTCACAGCTCAAATAACCTTACTTTAGACCTGTTCATCTTATTACGTTTCTGTCTTGGTTGCCTGATTTGTGGAGAAGCTATTAGAATGTATTTCTTACTAGATTCAATTTTGTATATCAAAATGTAGGGCCTTATAATAAGTCACTCAGAGGAATACCTTGTATAATTTCTCTGTAATAAGTCAATATTTGTACAATGATTACAGAGCAATTATGCTGCACTTATAGCCAACATTAGTCTATTTTCTGGGGAAAAACATAGTTACCAGTCATTCGTGTCCTACTATATAACTCCCTGTATTTTCCCCTGTTACGATGTAGTTGTGTCAAGGACTTCTCTGTTATTACCCCGGAACAATGAATAATGTAAAGTGCTGCCCTTTTCTTTGGGGAGGGGGGGGGGGGACTGAGAATGTCCAGGTGATGTTCAGACTTCTTACTAGGCGTCTCAAAGCAAGAGGAGTCATGGGAGTCATACTGCCAGTGCCATCTTCTGGCTGCAGACCCACTCTGCAATCTGACTGGATGAATCCAAGAGCTTATTAGATGCTTGGCATCGTGATCATTAGGATGCTAGAGAAACTTGACACTTTTCATGACTTATTACCTGTTCTTACTCTTATATCTTTTAATGAATAAGTTCCTAGTCATGAATTGCAATTGTTTGGGGTTTATTTGTATGACAATAGATTCATTGTCATTTCCTCATGCATGGATTGGATTATCTCTCTCTATCTTCCTATCTCATAGGTTCAGTTACCCAACACGGCTGCCAGCAATAGTGAGTGCTTTTATTTATCCTGTCCGTCAAAAGTCTACAAAAAGTGCTCTTCAATCTTAAATGTCATCCAAGAAAATATAGCTGTCCAGGGTTCTGCCTGTTGCAGTTTACATGATTTGAATACATTTTCAGAGAGCTTTTCAGAGAACAATGCTAAAACCTAAACTCTGCTGTGTCTAAGCCAATTATATGTTATGTCAGTCTATGGTCTGAGCTTTAGAGAGACAACAAGTTTAAATAATTATTGTACATCCTCAGGGTCATTATTCTGTTTTGGCCACTAACTGTGCAGCTATGGATAGGTAATCATGCGTTTCACCATGTTAGAGGTCTAAGGCACTGCATCTCAGTGCAAGAGGCGTCACTACAGTCCCTGCTTCGAATACAGGCTGTATCACATCCGGCCGTGATTAGGAGTCTCATAGGGCGGCGCACAAATGACCCAGCGTCGTCCGGGTTTGGCCGGGGTAGGCCATCATTGTAAACAAGAATTTGTTCTTAACTGACTTGCCTAGTTAAATAAAGGTTCAATAAAAAATATTTTTAAATATTTAAAAAAAACATGATCCCCTAGCAGCCCCAATTCCTTTTATACCTACTGTCCAAATGATGGGTTCCTGTCTTACTCATCAGACCACCTACGATCCTGATTTTGTAAACCTACATAAAACTAAAAGTGTTGCAAACCCTTATCTCATGTCAGGATTGAACCACTTTGAGTATCCACATTTGATCTCTCTCCTGTTGACTCCTGTCTCTTTCCCATCCCCAAACTGTGCTTTTACCCTTACTTGGATCCCATTTTGCAGTGGTTGCGCTGTGCTGTGCTCACTATAGAGCAGAGCAGGATCATCCCTCATAAATGGAAGAAGTCACAGTGAAGACCGTGAACTTTGACCTTTCTGTCTAAAAATGGTCCTAACACCCTGATGAAGGCTCTTTAGCCAAAATCCACAGCAAGGAGAGGTATGTGTGACTTCATTTTTCATTTATATAGATTATAATTCATTAGCCAGCTCCTTACCTAAGGATACATGTTCTTTATGTCACTGAAAATGGTCCCTTCCCAGAAGCTTGTGCTTAACATTTTTAGATATCTAAAGTTGTATTTTTTTCAGTCGGTGCACGTAAATAAAGTTGTATTACTACATTGTGAATTTAAAAATATATATTTGTACACTGTTCAGGTGCTTGCTCTAGACGCATTTACTGTAAATCATGTGGCTATTGTCTTTTCTCGTTATATGGTTTACACCTGTAAAATATGCTGACTATATAGTAGGATCTAAATTTGATCAACCTGTAGCGGGACAACTTTCCTGCAATGCAGGAAAATTACAAATGATTGTGTATTTGAGGTTTAAAAAAGCTTCTGAAGTTTGTAATTTTCACTTGTAAATGTCGGATTCGATTTTCCCTTACGAAAAATGAATCAACCCTTACAAAAGGGCCCATTCATTATAATCCACATAGTAATTCACATATTCTGTGGATGCAGGATTATTTTCCTGCTGTAGCAAACTGGCTCACATGTCCTGTTTATATATTCCTGTGTGTGTGTTTGTGTGTGTTTTTGTGTTTGTGTGAAAGAAAGGCCTGTAAAATGTATATGACGATGTCACACCCTGTATCCACACAGTCATTACTGACACTCCATTATTGCAGGAGCTCTCCCCACCCCCAACCCCCCTTACCCATTAAGCGACACCCAAACAGATTTGGCCAACACACTGACCCCTCCCCCACCACCTGACCCCGGCGACCTAGGAGCCATGGCAACCCTCTGACCCATCCTCCTGTTGCCAAGGAAACAACCTTGGAGCATGTCTGACCATACCCTCCCTTCTCCCCCCTCAATGACGCGCTGAGACGAGCGATCGATATTCTATCACACAGAACAGTGGAGCGCGAGAGAGGGGGGCACGGTGCGGGGAGATTACAGAGTGGAGGGGAGAGGACGGCTGACAAAGAGAGCCCCTGTGTGTGTGTGTGTGTTCGTGTGTGTGTGTGTGCGCGCATCATAATGAGCAGACATATTTGTGCTGTGCTAGAGGTACAGTAGCTAGCTTCAAGGTATGTTTTTCTATGCTAAGAAGCAGATGCTACTGTTTGTGTTTGTGAATTGTGTTTAATATGAAGAAATAGTATGAGCTCGACATTTAAAGATGTGTTGTGCATTTCAGAGGCTCACAAAGGCCCCTGGCTCCAGGAGCTGCTTTAGTCATTTATGTGCTGCAACAATGAGGGGTTATATGTGCCTCATTTAGGTGAAACTGGTTTCTAGTAATTGACAGACAATGAAGAGAGATCAGAAGACTGTCTCATGAGAGAGAAGGTCTAGAAAGCTGGATCCAGTGCAAATGGGGTGACCTATATCCCCAGGATATAGGTGTGTGTGTGTGTGTGTCTATTTGTGTGTATTTGTGTGCGACAAATGGGCAAGCCATCATTGGCTCCCTCAGCCCTGTAATAGTATTCATGAAACACAAACTCTCCTCCTCTCTCTCTCTCTCTCTCACACACACACACACACACACACACACACACACACACACACACACACACACGGTCAGAGAACCATTACTAGAGCAAACAAACACGCACACACCATTCGCCGTAAACCTATGAGATAAACAGTTAAAACCTTCAGAAATGCAGGCCCCCAACACTGCCCTAAAGGCTTACATTATAAGGCATACATGTTCAAATTTCATTTTTAAAATAAACATTAAGGTAATAAATCTCAACCACAATAGGTCATTATGATTACTGGTTTATGAATACTAATAAATGTCTGTTTCAAATCAGGTGTGGGGTCTACGATATCAAGGGACCTTCCTATACCCATTCAGGTAAAGGGAAGTATGACGGAGTTGTGTGAGGAACTCATTATTGAACATGCTAGAATCAAGCTCTTGATCTTCCATGGTTCCTTAAGTATTCATCTCGCGTAGTATATTGCAAAGTACGTTGTTAGAATTTAAATGTATTTTTCAAAAGTGTTCACTTTGTGTTTTCAGGACTTTCATATATGGATATATCTAAGGACTTAATATTCACAAATATATATATGTGTGTGTGTGTTTTCAGGACTAGTGTATATTTTCCTCAGGACTTATATGGCTTTCATTGCACTAGCAGTGTATCAGAGGATGTGAGCATCTTCATTTATGCCCAGATGAATTCTGCAGAGGTGGTGACTGGATACCTATATTATTCATTAGCATATTTCCATGATTTTATTTTTCTTTATGGCCTTTAAAAATATATATATATTTGATTTGCCCAATCACAATGAGTGAGTGGGTAGAGCAGCATAATTGTGTGCTGTGTGAAAATAAGTGTAGTAAGAAGTGTTGCTCACTCACTATCGGCGCTCCCAACGCACCTCATTGCAGACAACCCTTCAATCCCCCTGGTATGTAAGTCGAGACATTCTGTCTGCCTTAAAGTGGTATCAGGAGCATTGATAGTATGAAAGATGTATTTACAGTCTTGTCTTTCTCTGCCAAACCCCACATACTAAACAACTAACTGCGACCAAACTGAAAAACAAGGGGGGGATCCTTGTTTTTTATAAATAGTTTTGCTGCTGTTTTGCATGTACGGTACAATGCTTAATTGCATTTTTCACTTATTTAAATAATGAAATTGGAGAGAAATCTCTTTCTCCTAGGACACAGAAAGAATGTTATATTTTTTTCAAAAGGGGTGAGTTGGGGGGAGTGAGGGGGGGGGTTTACAAGGACAGGGGAGGTCGCACAGTTCTCACAGACAAGTAGCTCTCAGAGCCGCTGCTAGCATTAAAAAAAAAGAAACACCAGAAATGTTATGAAATATTGTTTTAAAAAAAAACACTCAGTCTTCTAATATTAAACAACAACATTGGCAAAACAGGAGGAAGAGGGAGGGGAGGGGAACAGGAAGGAGGAGGGACATTTTTTCCCCCTGTAGAGGGAGGGAGTGTTCCACGTTTACGGGAGTGGCGGCAGGGGAACGTTAAGTCGAAGATTGGTGGAAGGAGTGAGAGTGTCAAGAGGGGACGTCAGGGTAGAACGGGTGACAACGACGCCACAGCGCTCCACCGTGGGATCTAGATGCAGCCGCCATTTTGTTATTGATAGAGACGAGTTACACCGGCATTTTGTTATTGATAGAGACGAGTTACACCGGCATTTTGTTATTGATAGAGACGAGTTACACCGGCATTTTGTTATTGATAGAGACGAGTTACACCGGCATTTTGTTATTGATAGAGACGAGTTACACCGGCATTTTGTTATTGATAGAGACGAGTTACACCGGCATTTTGTTATTGATAGAGACGAGTTACACCGGCATTTTGTTATTGATAGAGACGAGTTACACCGGCATTTTGTTATTGATAGAGACGAGTTACACCGGCATTTTGTACATTAGTGTATTAGCACATTTATGAACAGTGTTATTATAACAGTATAGTAAACAGTATTGACTATGCTGTGGTCTTTGGGTAGAAAAAAAAGTCAGCGAGACAGAGAGGGGCGCAGGGATTTGGCGTGATCATCCCGTTTCTCTCCTTCTCTGTAGTTGGTTCTTTGTTCCTCAAGGCGATGTTGGAGGAACATACAGGATGGGGAACGGAGGAGTTTTCAGATGTGGTTTCTCGTGTGGTTGGTATGTGATTAGAGGGATGGGTAGGGAGGAGAGGAAGAGGGGAATGCATTTTAGGGGAGGAAGGGGGAGAGAAGAATGGTTTGATGATTTAATAGTATGTCTCTTTTTCCACCCAGCCTGGAGAGAGAGGGAACAGAATAGAAAGGGAACAGAATAGAAAGGGAACAAAATAGAAAGGGAACAGAGAGAAAGAAAGAAATCATTTTTTAAATTGAAATAGAAAACATTTGTATCAAAGGAAACTTGAATTCCCCTAAGATGGTTTTAGTGCAGGGCTCTCCAATCCTGTTCCTGGAGAGCACCGTCCAATAGGTTTTTGCTCCAAACCTAATCTAGAACACCCGATTCCAATAATTAGCTGGTTGATAAACTAAATCAGTGTAGTTACAACTGGGGTTGGAGCGAAAACCTACAGGAGGGTAGCTCTCCCGGAACAGGGTTGGAGAACCCTGGTTTAGTGTATGCAAACGTGCATGTCTTTTCTACATGTTTGTATGTGAGTTTGCGTGAGTTTGCGTGGGTTTGTGCATGTAGGATTTTGTAGCATGATGTACAACAGTACCCACAATGCTCTGTAAAAGATATCTGGTTCTATCTTAGTAAATGTTATTATGGGTACTGTAGTACATTGTGCTATAGATTTGTGTGAGTACACTAAGTGTGTTTGTGAGAGAGTAGTACCTCCGGGGTTCCGACGCAGGATGAGTTTTCGGATCTCATCATAAACGAAGATGAGGAAACTGTACGGGAACGCACAGAACCACCAGCTGGGCCTGAGAGAGAAAGAGACGGGTAGAGAGAACATAGTAGAAAAATACACGTTTTAGTTACATCCAGAGTGCCATTCAGTTGAACCCCACCCCCCCCATTCATGGATCGACATAATATCCAGTCCACACATTGGTACATTACTGTTAAGTAACTGCTATATAAACATCACTCAGTAGAGGGTGCTGTTGCTGTGTGGGAATGAGGGCAGAGAGGCTGGTGTACAGTACTGACTTGAGGGGGTACATCCTGAGAGCCACGTCCATGCCTGGGGTGTAGGACAGGAAGGCAGCCAGAGCTGTCTCCTCAAACAGCCCAAATATCAGGATCTTATTCCTGTAAACAAACAAATAATTAATCTCAACATTTATCCTAGCTATGAGAGACATAACGTAGAGGGGCTTCATGACCCTACAAAACACATAGTTTACCTAAATGGAGAAAAGAAGAGGTCTGTTATTTAGTCATGCTAAAGTTTGTGTCATTAGATGACAGACGCAAAGATAAAGGGTTCTGACCTCATGCCCTGCTGGAAGACAGAGTTGCGCCTCGTCTTGCAGATGATGACATCAGCCCACTGTACCACCACAATACTGACAAAGAAGGCTGTGTGACAGGTGTACTCCACTATCTTCCTCTGTTCATAGGTCTGGCATGGGAGGGAGAGAAAATCACAACGGAGGAGAGTTAAAGAGTGAACGAGAGCAAAGGTAGAGATGACGAAGTGGAAAGTGGTGGTGATGACTAAGTGGAAAGTGGTGGTGATGACTAAGTGGAAAGTGGTGGTGATGACTAAGTGGAAAGTTGTCGTGATGACTAAGTGGAAAGTGGTGGTGATGACTAAGTGGAAAGTTGTCGTGATGACTAAGAAAGCAATTCATTTTATAAGACTAATAAGGACTGGATGAAAGAAAATAAGATGAAAGAGTGGTAAAAGTGAACGAGTAAAGACGAGCGAGCAAAGAAAAAAGAGAGAAAGAAAGAAACTGGAAGAGAAAAAAACATGAAAACGGAGAAAAAAAAGAGGCAATCTAGCGTACCCATTGCTGTCCGTAGCTGTCCTCTAGGTCGTTGTTCGAACGGTCGTCCCAGTTTAGCCTGATGCCCACCAATAAAGAGGGAAGGAAACCGTTCTCCGCCAGGATCACAAAATAGGAGAAGAACCCTCCCAGAGCCTGGATCATCCCTACAGAGGCAGAGGGAGGAGAGGAAGATGTGTTAGCTTTATCCACTATGCCCATAGAATTAGAATTAGGCCGGGAATCAATCCAACACAGACTGACGACCTGAACACAGAGATAGACTTTTAAAGACCCACCAATCTGTCCGTAGGCGATACTGATCAGCCTCTCGTTAACCAGTTTGTCCCTGGCTGGGTTCCTGGGCTGTCTCTTCATGATGTCACTCTCTGCTGCCTCGTAGGCCAGAGAGATCGCTGGCACCTGTAGACATAAATTAGGGTTAGGAGACAGTGGATATCAATACACTGCCTCACATTGTGGTGCAAAGGACAACAGACCAAACCACACAAACCACACACTTGGATAAGACGACCTTCATTTCAAATTGTATTTTTAATCTTCATATTGTATGAATTGAACAAACTACAATTTGCCTGTGTGTTCGTGAGCCATGCATGTGTGTGTGTGTGTGTGTGTGTGTGTATCTCACCATGTCGGTTCCCAGGTCGATACAGAGGATGGTGATGGTCCCTAAGGGGAGTGGGATGTTGACCAGGATGAAGAAGAGGAAGGGGGTGATCTCAGGGATGTTACTGGTCAGGGTGTAGGCAATGGACTTCTTCAGGTTGTCAAAGATCAGACGGCCTGGAGGGACACAAGAGAAAGGGCTTGTATAGGCTACCCCAGGACGACATCATTATATATTTTATTTTCAAACAATGGGCTCATATTACAGATAAGTTACCTTTCTAACCAGTACCTTTTCTTTCATCTCCCAATATTCCATTACCCCTCCTTCCTCTCCTCTCGCTGACCTTTTTTAACTCTCTCCATCCTACCTGTCATTCATACCACCCTCTTTCTCTCCTTTGTTTTCTTCCTCCCTACAGATGTAGGATCTTAATTTGAGCCAGTTTGATACAGCAGGAAAATAATCCTGCAGTCACAGGAAAACATAAAACATTTTGTATTGGATGATACATTTTTCGTAAAGGAAAATCAAGTCTGAAATGTAAAACCTCAGAAGCCTTTTTAAAACCTCAAATACATTACAAGTTTTACAATTCCTGTATTGCATGAAAGTTCTCCTGCCACAGGGTGATCTAATTAAGATTCAACATATGTATACCTCTATCCGCCCCTACCCTTTTTCCTCCCTGCTAATAACCACTTTTTACCCTCCCTCCCTTTCTTCTTCCCTCACTCCTTCCCTCCCTCCATCTCTCTCACCCTCTTCCACTCCGGTGACGATGGAGGCAAAGTTGTCGTCCAGCAGGATCATGTCAGCGGCTTGTTTGGACACGTCTGAGCCGGAGATCCCCATGGCGACGCCGATGTCAGCCTTCTTCAGGGCGGGAGAGTCATTCACACCATCACCAGTCACAGCCACAATGGCACCCTAAGAGGCAGGAAGGGGGGGGGGGGGGGGAGTGAATATTGTGAAAAGCCTCCTCTTTATCTACTACTGTATAACAGAATATGTAGGAAGTGTGTACGTGTGTGTGTGTGTGTGTGTGCGTGCGTGTTCGTACGTGTGTACGTGCGTGTGCGTGTGCCTCACCTGTCTCTGGCAACCCTCCACGATGATGAGTTTCTGCTGGGGGGAGGTCCTGGCGAACACAATCTCAGTGTGGTTCCTCAGGATCTCATCCATCTGATCCTGAGACAGATCCTTCAGGTCTGTTCCGTGGATCACACACGCCTTGGCATCCCTGGAAAACACACACGCAGGAAGACGGTGAGTGAGAGAACGTATGTTTGCTATCACTGATACACACACAAACACACACACACACACACACACACACACAGAAATGCAGAAAGTGACTGACTGACGGAGTGACTGACTGACTGTGTGAAAGAGTGACTGACTTTGTGAAAGAGTGACTGACTGTGTGAAAGAGTGACTGACTTGTGTGAAAGAGACATATTCCATACAGTATGTGTTGGTACACACCCATACACACTCTGTCCTCATATCTCTTACCTGGGGTTGACCTGGCTGACGGGGATATTGAGACGGGAGGCGATGTCCTCCACTGTCTCGTTGCCCTCGGAGATGATGCCCACGCCCTTAGCGATAGCCTTGGCTGTGATTGGATGATCGCCGGTCACCATGATGACTTTGATGCCAGCGGAGCGACATTTACCCACGGCGTCAGGCACGGCGGCACGAGGAGGGTCAATCATGGACATGAGGCCCACGAAGCACAGGTTCTCTGTGGTGTAGTTGACATCGTCACAGTCAAAGGCAAAGCCCTTGGGGTACTGGTCCTCAGGCATTAGCAGGTGGCAGAAACCTGGGGAGGGACAGTATGAGATTGGTATTATTATTCGTATATGCGCTCTGAAATGCCTCTTTAGGTTCCCATTTCTTACTCTCTTCTCATCTGTCCCACCCTCTCTCTCACCGAGTACTCTCTCTCCCAGTCCTCCCAGCTCCATGTAGGCGTTCTGGAAGGCCTCCTTCATCTCCTCCTCCATGGGCTGCTCCTTGCCCTGGATCAAGATGGTGGAGCAGCGGTCCAGGATCCTCTCTGGCGCTCCCTTCATCACCAGCAGGTAGCGGTTGTCGTTCTCATCCTCCGTCTCATGTACAGAGAGCTGATGGTTGGTGGTGGGGGGTGGAGGAGGAGGCACAATCACACACTTGTGTTCAGCCTCTTATATAAACCCTTGTTTTCCCTAAACCTAGGTTCATGCCTACACCCCGGCTAAACCCTAACCCTCAACCCTAACCCAGACCCAGGTCAGACCCACCTCTAGAACTGGGGCCGTATGTATCAAGCTGATTCAGGATCAGTTTAGCCCTTTATACCACAATGAATAAGATCACATAGATAGGTGGAATCTGTTCCACTATGAGATGTTTGACACCTACAGGATCCAGGGTGTACGCTTGTGCTCCATGTTGCTCACTCACCTGGTACTTGTTGGTGGAGTTGAAGGGGATCTCGGCCACCTTCTTGTTCTTCTCCCTCATCTGTCTGACGCTGCCGCAGGACAGCTCGATACATTTCAGCAGCGCGGACTCGGAGGCGTCACCCGCCACGTCCCTCTTCAGGATGGGCAGCTGGTCTTGAGCTGCCTTGAACTGCGCCCGGTTACACAGGGCCGCCACCCGCGCCAGTGCCAACCACGTCTCCGAGCTCTTGTCGAAGGAGGCGCCTGGGGAGAAGAGGGGGGGGGGGGGGTTCTTAGTGACAGACACATGGTTGTTGCGTTCATGTGCCCACAGGCAGCCTTGAAGCCTTCAACTAGGCCTGCATAAGTAAACTTACTCTCATTAACAATGCAAAGCCTTTGGTACAAGACGTTACAAACAACATAAGGCCAATCTTTGATGGCCTAGTTATTCACTAACACAGTGGTCAAAACTTCTGGCTCGGGTGCCTCAGCAGGCCAAACATTATGCCGGTTTGCAAAATGATATCTAATTCCAGTCAGTTCCAAGGAGGGAACAATCAATATACAAGACTATCTAAATCACCTTAACCGTTGCAACCATCTCAATAACTGTGATCACGATATGCAAAGCCAAGATATATTTACTTTATATAGTAAGGACATAAATGAGTTCAGTGAACTTAAACCCGTCTCTCTTACCAGACTGGTCCTCTGTGGTGTCGGCCTCGTGGATCTGGTTGTCGAACCACATGTGGGCCACGGTCATCCTGTTCTGGGTCAGGGTACCAGTCTTATCAGAGCAGATGGTGGAGGTGGAGCCCAGGGTCTCCACAGCCTCAAGGTTCTTCACCAGGCAGTTCTTACGAGCCATACGCTTAGCGGTCAGGGTCAGACATACCTGAGAGAGAGAGAGAGAGAGAGAGAGAGAGAGAGAGAGAGAGAGAGAGAGAGACAGAGAGAGAGAGAGAGAGAATGCAACAGGGATTGGGAAAAGAAGACAGGGTGACAAAGTAGGAGAGAGAGAATTGGAGAGAATAAAATAAAATATTAGTACCAAGTCAGAAAAGTAAAGTCATGGGGCGCACAACTCCAGGGGTGGACGTCCTATACCAGGGCTGCCCAACCCTCTTCCTGGAGTTCTACCGTCCTGTGGGTTTTCAGTCCAACCTTCTTCCTGGAGATCTACCGTCCTGTGGGTTTTCAGTCCAACCCTCTTCCTGGAGATCTACCATCCTGTGGGTTTTCAGTCCAACCCTCTTCCTGGAGATCTACCGTCCTGTGGGTTTTCAGTCCAACCCTCTTCCTGGAGATCTACCGTCCTGTGGGTTTTCAGTCCAACCCTCTTCCTGGAGATCTACCGTCCTGTGGGTTCAGTCCAACCCTCTTCCTGGAGATCTACCGTCCTGTGGGTTCAGTCCAACCCTCTTCCTGGAGATCTACCGTCCTGTGGGTTTTCAGTCCAACCCTAATGTAACACACCTGATTCTACTAATTAGCTGCTCAACAAGACCTTCACTAGCTGAATGAGATATGCTAAATTAGGTTTGGACTGAAAACCCACAGGACAGTAGATCTCCAGGAAGAGGATTGGGCAGCCCTGCCCTAGACCCTCAAACCAATCAACAACTTACTTGTGTCTACAGATAAGTAAAACCATGACAAATCAATACAAGAAAGCTAAACGTCTACCCTTGAGACCTGGAGTTGTGTAAACCCCTGTCAGTCCACATCCCCACCTCTCCACTACATTCAAATGTGCTAGAGTCAAATAAAATACTCAAATATATTTCACAGCCCAGGGCTGAAATGCAGAAAGATAGAAAGAGTAGGAAAGCCAAGCAGAGCAAAACCAGCGAAAAGGCGGGCGCCGGTGTATCATGCTACTTTCAAAATATCATGGCCGACACAGGCAACTAGCCAAGCAGTGAGAGTGGCAACAGCCCAGCATTTATATTAACATTAGCCCAGCATTTATATTAACATTAGCCTAGCATTTATATTAACATTAGCCTAGCATATATATTAACATTAGCCTAGCATTTATATTAACATTAGCCCAGCATATATATTAACATTAGCCTAGCATATATATTAACATTAGCCTAGCATTTATATTAACATTAGCCCAGCATTTATATTAACATTAGCCTAGCATTTACATTAACATTAGCCTAGCATATATATTAACATTAGCCTAGCATATATATTAACATTATCCTAGCATATATATTAACATTAGCCTAGCATATATATTAACATTAGCCTAGCATTTATATTAACATTAGCCCAGCATTTATATTAACATTAGCCTAGCATTTACATTAACATTAGCCTAGCATATATATTAACATTAGCCTAGCATATATATTAACATTATCCTAGCATATATATTAACATTAGCCTAGCATATATATTAACATTAGCCTAGCATATATATTAACATTAGCCTAGCATATATATTAACATTAGCCTAGCATATGTCAATTTCTCTTAACAGTTGTCATAGAAGACAACTAACCAGGGGGTGTCACTGACCGAGGCGCAAAGACAGCCTGAAAAAGAGAGACAAACACAAAGAGGGAAGGAGAGAAAAAAGAAACAGCCTGAAAAAGAGAGAGAGGGAAGGAGAGAAAAAAGAAAGATACAGGTACACAAAACACAATGGGCTGCCTTTTATGGAGAGAAAGAGAACAAGAGTGAGATACGATACACCACCACAACCATCACAAAAGACAGATCGAGAGATGCATAATTCCACAACGATACCGGGACACAGGGAAATACTAACACAGAGATAGAACACACAGAGTAAGAGCCAATGACAGACAGACAGACAGACAGACAGACAGACAGACAGACAGACAGACAGACAGACAGACAGACAGACAGACAGACAGACAGACAGACAGACAGACAGACAGACAGACAGACAGACAGACAGACAGACAGACAGACAGACAGACAGACAGACAGACAGACAGACAGACAGACAGACAGACAGACAGACAGACAGACAGACAGACAGACAGACAGACAGACAGACAGACAGACAGACAGACAGACAGACAGACAGACAGACAGACAGACAGACAGACAGACAGACAGACAGACAGACAGACAGACAGACAGACAGACAGACAGACAGACAGACAGACAGACAGACAGACAGACAGACAGACAGACAGACAGACAACAGACAGACAGACAGACAGACAGACAGACAGACAGACAGACAGACAGACAGACAGACAGACAGACAGACAGACAGACAGACAGACAGACAGACAGACAGACAGACAGACAGACAGACAGACAGACAGACAGACAGACAGACAGACAGACAGACAGACAGACAGACAGACAGACAGACAGACAGACAGACAGACAGACAGACAGACAGACAGACAGACAGACAGACAGACAGACAGACAGACAGACAGACAGACAGACAGACAGACAGACAGACAGACAGACAGACAGACAGACAGACAGACAGACAGACAGACAGACAGACAGACAGACAGACAGACAGACAGACAGACAGACAGACAGACAGACAGACAGACAGACAGACAGACAGACAGACAGACAGACAGACAGACAGACAGACAGACAGACAGACAGACAGACAGACAGACAGACAGACAGACAGACAGACAGACAGACAGACAGACAGACAGACAGACAGACAGACAGACAGACAGACAGACAGACAGACAGACAGACAGACAGACAGACAGACAGACAGACAGACAGACAGACAGACAGACAGACAGACAGACAGACAGACAGACAGACAGACAGACAGACAGACAGACAGACAGACAGACAGACAGACAGACAGACAGACAGACAGACAGACAGACAGACAGACAGACAGACAGACAGACAGACAGACAGACAGACAGACAGACAGACAGACAGACAGACAGACAGACAGACAGACAGACAGACAGACAGACAGACAGACAGACAGACAGACAGACAGACAGACAGACAGACAGACAGACAGACAGACAGACAGACAGACAGACAGACAGACAGACAGACAGACAGACAGACAGACAGACAGACAGACAGACAGACAGACAGACAGGACAGACAGACAGACAGACAGACAGACAGACAGACAGACAGACAGACAGACAGACAGACAGACAGACAGACAGACAGACAGACAGACAGACAGACAGACAGACAGACAGACAGACAGACAGACAGACAGACAGACAGACAGACAGACTAAGAGACAATGACAGACAGACTAAGAGACAATGACAGACAGACAGAGATGGAACACACAGAGTAATAGACACACAGTCACACACACCTCTCCTCACTACACATACACTGCTCCTCACTGCACACACACAAACATCTTTCCTCACTATACACACACAAACACACCTCTCCGCACATCACACAGACCTCTCCTCACTGCACACACACACACCTCTCCTCACTACACACACCTCTCCTCACTACACCCCCCCCCCCCCCTCCACACACACACACACACACACCTCTCCTCACTACACAAACAGTTTTGTACAGCTAACCTTGTGGGGACACACAATTCAGTCCCATTCAAAAACCTATTTTCCCTAACCTCTAACCCTAAACCTAACCCGTACTCTTACCCTTTACCTAACCCTAACCTTAACCCAAAAACCTAACCCTAGCTCCTAACCCTAACCCTATCCCTTAAGCCTAAACCCCCCAGAAATAACATTAACCCCAGTTGTTTGTTTACTATTCTTGTGAGTAGTTAAACACGTCTGTACACACACACACACACACACACACACACACACACACACACACACACACACACACACACACACACACACACACACACACACTCCACTCCTCACTACCCTCAACTACCCCTTCCAAACCCACATCACACAACACCACACAACATAAAAATCCACCAAAATATCCCCTCACAGTGACCGTAGCCAGCAGGCCCTCGGGCACGTTGGCCACGATGATGCCGATGAGGAAGATGACGGCCTCCAGCCAGGTGTAGCCCAGGCAGACGGCCAGGATGAAGAAGGTGATGCCCAGGAACACGGCCACGCCTGTGATCAGGTGAATGAAGTGCTCGATCTCCTTGGCGATGGGGGTCTTGCCCGACTCCAGGCCGGAGGTGAGGGTGGCGATACGGCCCATGACGGTACGGTCACCGGTGCACACCACAATGCCACGCGCCGTGCCTGGTGACGGTGAGGACGAGAGAAGGAAGTTAGATGACTTGACTTACATGTTACAGTATATTATATTTGTAATACCATTTGTGGTATCATGGCAAGTAAAATGATGGTGCGTTACCCCCATTCAGTGTAAAGAACTGAGTTTGAGTGCAAATCATGTTTTTTTGTAATCATTTTTGTTGCCGTCATTTCTTCCCCAATTTCATGATTACATTCTTGTCTCATTCCTGCAACTCCCCAACAGGCTCGGGAGAGGCGAAGGTCCAGTCATGCATCCCCCGAAACATGACCCGCTAAACCGCACTTCTTAACACCCGCCCGCTTAACCCGAAAGCCAGACCCACCAATGTGTCGGAGGAAACATCTTTCAACTGACAACTGAAGTAGGCCTGCAGGCGCCCAACCCGCCACAAGGAGTCGCTAGAGCGCAATGAGCCAAGTAAAGCACCCGGCCAAACCCTCCCCTAACTCGGGTGACGCTGGGGCAATTGTGCGTCACCCTATGGGACTTCCGGTCACGGCAGTGCCTTAGACCGCTGCGCCACTCGGCATGCCATTAAATCATACGTTTTTAAGAAGAATTTGTCTAACACTCCTTTATAATGAATAGTCCTGAAGTAATCATAAAAAAAAAAAATCTAATAGGGAATTGCTGAAGTGTTCTTCACTCAAATACCACTGACGTTTTCTTGTTGCCACCAATTCAGGTGCAATACACCATCCCGGCCACATGGGGGCAGCATATACCTTTCTATGAGGTGAAATATATTTGGGGCCTACAGGTAACCAGAGGCCTTAGCTTCATCAGACAACGATGGCCTAGATTCAATCAGATTAGCGTTAACCTGCCGGAACCAAAAACATAGCATATTATTGTTTTTTGTTTCGGCGATGATGTCAGAGGTGTAACTGCGTTGGAACTGTCAAAATCGGTGAGCAGCTGCCCTTGTGGTCATTGTCACGAAGCCACACCCATCCCACCCGTGTCAGAAGTTTACAAGGAGAAAGTGTAGGCTATAAAGAAATAATGACACTCACATTGAAAAATCATGAAACAAAATAATAAGGATTTATATCAGACTAATCCAGGTGTAGATCACAATGTAAGACGGCTGCATGGGATTTCTACTAATGACCCTCGGAGCGCCCAATGGCAATGTCCGGAGCAGGTATGACGATGGGGCCGCTTGTGGATTCGACAGCTCCAACACAGTTACAACTCCGACGCCGCCTAAACGAAAAACAAAGGCTATGATAGGCTATGCCGTTGCCGGCTGCCGCGGGTTAACGCAGATCTGATTGAATCTAGACCGTAGCCGTTTATGTATGTCGTCCTGTATTGACACTACCACTAGACCAGCTGAGCCGTAGGGAAAGGATGAGGTAATATTGACACCAGATGGAGTGTTCGCAAAGATGAAAAGATGCGGACAGATGGGAAGGAAAAGGCACCTGGGGAATTGAAAGAAGCGAGAGGAAAAGAGAGGGTGTAAAGAAAGCAGGAGAGAGAGAGACAGAGTGTGTGTGGGCGCTGGGTAGGGTGCTTGTTAAAATGGTGGGTGCCTTGTTGCTATGGCAGCCACAATGTTCCCCTCCTACCTGTTCAGGGGATAAAGAGAAAGGGAGGGAAGGAAAGAGAGAAAACAGTAGAGCGACGGGGGGGATGCCGGTTATGACGACGACAGCGAGGATGAGGATTATGGCGATGGCAACGAGAAAAGGGGAAGGGGTCAAGAGGAAGAGGAGGATGGAGATGAGGAGGATGCAGTTGCCAAGACGATTGTACCTTCGACACAGTTGGTGGAGAAGAAGGCGACGTTGCGGGTCTCCAGGGGGTTGTCATGGGTACAGTCAGGTGACCTGCTCTGGGGTTCTGATTCGCCTGTCAGGGAGGAGTTATCCACCTATAGGAAAAGGACAAAATCCAGGGAACTTGTTTACAATTTTAAAAAGCTTATATGTCAAATGTGTAGTTGTGTGAGTGTGTGCTATATTTTAATGTGAGCTGTGTGTGTGTGTGTGTGGGGGGGGGGTCCCCCGAAGACAAAGGGTATTTTAGGCTTAGGGGTTAGGTTTACAATTAGGGTCATGGTTAGAATTAGGGTTAGGAGATAGGGCTTTAAATGTAAATACATTTTAGGTCCCCACAACAATAGTAAAACATATGCTGTGTGTGTGTGTGTGTGTGTGTGTGTGTGTGTGTGTGTGTGTGTGTGTGTGTGTGTGTGTGTGTGTGTGTGTGTGTGTGTGTGTGTGCGTTTACCTTGCAGCCGTGAGCAGAGACGATCCTGAGGTCAGCGGGGATCCTGTCTCCTCCCTTCACCTCTACCAGATCGCCAGCCACCACCTCCTCAGCGTTGATCTGCATCTTCTCACCCTCACGGATCACCAGCGCTTGCTGCAGACAGAGGAACCCCAATGGTAAAGCAGGAACCATAAGCCAACCATTAGCTGGCTATAAATACAGGTGTAACACTGGGGCAACAGTAAAACTCACTAGCAACCACAGACTGATCACAGACAAACGACACACTATCACTGACCATAAACTAACCAGTAATGATGGGTTATTATGTTATAACTATGCAATTGCATAGAGATTGGCAGATGAATAATAGACTAAAGTAACCGACTAACCATTGACAATGACCATAGACGGACTGCGGATAGACAAGACGAATGAACTGCATACAGACTGATCATATGAGACAATGTCTGTGTGGCTACTAACTCACCACTGAATGACAACATGCATCCTATTCACTCGCGAAGATGCAGAATAGACTAATCCCTAACTGACCGTGGATACAATGGCCACAACAATGTCGGCTATGTGTGTTTTGAGAGGGGGGGGGGACATCTGGATTAGGGTCACAGGTTATTTTGAGTCACTGCCACAACTACCCCACCCATAGTCATCTAGGAAAATCAAGTTAGGATTAAGATTTGTAAAACACTTATGATGGGACTAACAGGATTGGAATTAGGATTATAGACGCTGAGCCCTATGGTCAGGGCCGCGGACCGATTTTTTTCTTGAGCGGAGGGTCAGGAGCATAATTACAAATCATTTGTAGACCGCAAGAAGCCCAAACAGATGACTAAAACGTAAAAATGTCAAACCTTGCTTACATTTGTATATACGTTAACATATATATCTCTATATTACATGTGGGAATACTTTGGAACAGATTTCCATGATCTAAATCACTTGGAGCTGATTTGCTGGTGTTTTTACAGTCTTTTATGTCCAACAAAAAACAAACAAAAAATTATTTATTTGTTTTTGATTCAGAAAACTCGGCAAATCACCAGAGGGCCAAATTGGTATTGGTGGTGGTATTGTAGGATATGGGGTGGTAAGGAGATCTAACATGTTGACCAAACAGGACACCTGTGTGTGTCGTCATCACCCGCATGTTGATTTTGTACCCCCTACACCAGACATGATCAGGACACGCAGGTTGAAATATCAAAACAAACAACCAATTATATTCATTTGGGGACAGGTTGAAAAGCGTTAAACATTTACAGCAATTTAGCCTTGCTGCTGCTAGCTAATTTGCCCTGGGATATAATCATTGGGTTGTTATTTTACCTGAAATGCACAAGGTCCTCTACTCCGACAATTAATCCACAGATGAGAAAGGAATTTGATTTACCGTTTTGTCATCTCTCCTCCTTCCTCAGGCTTCTTATTTACTTCTCTGGACTTTATATGGTGGTTGGCAACCAACTTTACGGTGCATTACTACATCCGACTGGAGCGTGGAACTCAGTTTATCTTTCAAATCACTCACGTAGGTATATGCTCCTAAACACCAACGAAGAGATGGGAGAGGCCGGACTTACAGCTCGTTGAGCGTCACAAATAGAACCTATTTCTATTTTAGCACCTGGCCACACAGACGCTCGCTGAGGCGTGCGAGCATTGTGGGTGCAATGATTGAATAACATGTATGTGTACATTTATTTTGAAACGCTCGCGGACGTACGAAGAGCAGTGCTTGACTTGGGCAGGAGCTCACCGGAGCTGAGTACTGGCACCTCAAATGTTCTACTGCTTGAGTGCCTGTTCCCTTTATAGAATATTAGCTCAAAAGTATTGTAGAGCTCCTATACATAATTATAATTAGTACCAGCAACCAAAATGAGAACTGTATTTTATTTCAGTCCAAGCCATGCACTAAAGAAGAGGTTTGTTTACCTGCGGCACCATGTTCTTGAAGGACTCCATGATTTTGGAGCTCTTGGCCTCCTGGAAGTAGGAGAAACAGCCGGTGATGATGACCACAGCCGAGAGAACGATACCCAGGTACAACTGAAGAGAGAGAACCCAGCAAACAATGTAAAAAACAAACCGTATTGGAACATTTTAACAAACGTTCTTACAACCATTACATTCTACTAATGTTTATCAAATAACATTTGACCAGCATTCATGAGGTGTTGTCATGCTATGTTATCTGAAAACCAAATTAGGGCTCAATTGGAAAATTATTTAACATTGTAGGAACTCTCACTGTTTTTTGCTGGGGGAAAAAAAATCGAACTTAATTGTTTAATTGTGTTATTATGGTGCCTAGCTTTTTAATTCATTTAGGATTGGTTGAAGCATATAGCTTCATCTAAAATACCACATGCCATGCAGGGTTGAGGTCAATTCAGAATTGAATTGAGAATAGCTGATGAATTCCAATTCAGTTCTTGAATTGAAATAGTAAACGGGATGCAGAATTATTTGAATTTGAATTAATGGAAATATATAGGATAGGAAATAAATCATTGATACATTCATTGAAATTCAAATGCCTCATTTAGTATTACCCAGGTACAACTGGAGAGAGAGAGCAAGGAGAGAGAGACATAAATATTGTTTAACCATTTATCATTTCAGACAGTGCCTATATTTCCCATTCATTTGGGGTTGGTTGAGGCATATAGCTGGATCTAAGAAACACATTGGACATTGACTCATATCAACAGTAGACCACTAGACACTTAATTGAGTTTGACAAATCTTTTAGTGCCAAGTAGGAATCAGCCACAACCCCACAAGTTGAATCTTAATGCTACATTTGGGAAACACTACATTAAGCTGAACCAAAAAGGTCATGTATACCCTTGCATCCCTTTATCCCCAGCCAAGTGATGATGGTGGCCATTTTGTGTGTGTCTGTCACTCACATTGTCTCCGGCGGGCTCATCCTCGGTGGCGGCTTGGATGGCGTAGGCCAAGAAACAGAGGATGGCGCCAGTCCACAGCAGGATGGAGAAGCCACCGAACAGCTGACGACAGAACTTGACCCACTCTGGGGTGGTGGGGGGAGGTGTGAGGGCGTTGGGACCGTCTCGAGCCAGGTACTCAGCGGCCTTAGCGTTGGTCAGACCCTGAGGAGGGGGGCGGGAAAGGAGGGAGAGGGAGAGAGAAAGGAGAGGGATTGCTGTTAAAAGGGTACAACCTTGTGCATCATTTGTGTTGTGGATGTTGGCTAGCTAGATATTTTGTGTGATAACTGATATTACCATTAAGGTTACAATATATTTCATTTTAAAAGCCCCAACACAGGTTTTGAGAAAACTCTTGAGGTGATGAACTTACCTGGACTATATCAGTGGCGTACTTCTGACATACCTCCTCGATGGACATCTTGTGTTCCGTCTAAAAGAAAAAAGTTAAAAACATTGAATAAAACTCTAGTTTTAACGAAATATTTGCAAATACATAGTGAATAGAGCTTGGGGACATTTTACGGGATATTCATATTCTCATGGTTTGGCCATATGCCTCATGTCACGTTTACTCCCGCTCCCCCTCTCCGGCGCTCAACGTCGCCAGTTGTCTCATCATTACCTGCCACCATCGTTACGCGCACCTGCACCTCATGACACTCACCTGGACTCCATCACCTTCCTGATTACCTCCCCTATATCTGTCACTCCCCTTGGTTCTTTCCTCAGGTGTTATTGACTCTGTTTCTGTTTTGTACTATGTTCGATTTATTATTAAGGTTGCACTCCCTGTACGTGCTTCCCAACTCCCCGCGTACACGTTATAGAATAACGCTTAACTAAGAGAAAGCAACAGGGATTTTTGGTTTTACTGGTGATGTCAGATCCAAGTGCCGCTGCCGTAGCAACCGGAGATGCCTCAGCTGGATCATCAGGCTTCCATGCCTCAGCTGGATCATCAGGCTACTATGCCTCAGCTGGATCATCAGGCTTCCATGCCTCAGCTGGATCATCAGGCTTCCATGCCTCAGCTGGATCATCAGGCTTCCATGCCTCGGCTGGCTCAACAGGTTCTCAAGCCTCAGTTGGTTCGGCAGGCTCCCCATGCCTCAGCAGGCTCGTCAGGCTCCCGTGCCTCAGTAGAAACAACCGGCCTGCTCCTGGTCCTCTGGACCGTCCCTCTGGTCAGGGTCGTCTGGCGGCTAGAGACGCGCGTCAGTGAGGGGGAGGGGGTACTGTCACGTTTACTCCTTCTCCGGTGCTCAACGTCGCCAGTTGTCTCATTACGCACACCTGCTACCATCGTTACGCGCACCTGCGCTGTCACGCCCTGACCATAGAGAGCCTAGGGGGGGGGGGGGTGTTCTAGTCAGTTATTTTCTATGTTGCTGATTGGAATGGATTTTTTTTGGGGGGGGGGGCACGAGGGGTGGTCGGCGGAGCAGTGGAGAGTGAAAGAGCAGGTCATAAGTCCGGTGCCATCTGTGCCAGCTCCCCGTACTCACCCTGAAGAGCCAGAGACCATCAGGGAGACGATGGAGAAGTTGGGAGAGAGAGAGATGAGAGAGATGTTGATCAAGTGTGTTCTGCTCAACATTCGACCTGAAGAGCCTGTCAGCAGTCTGGTGAAGTCTGTGCCGGCTTCATGCATCTGGCCTTCCCAGTCCGGTACGCCATGTGCCAGCTCCCCGCACTCGACCCCTGAAGTGCGTGTCCCTGAAGTGCGTGTCACCAGTCCGGTGCCACCTGTGCTGGCTCCACGCACCAGTCCGCCAGTGTGTCTCCCCAGCCCGGTACGTCCTGTGCCAGCTCCACGCACCAGGCCTCCAGTGTGCCTCACCAGTCCCGCTCCTAGGCCATAGCCTTCCTCGGCGCCGGTGCCCAGTCCAAGCACGGCGTCCTGTCCCGCTCCAGGGCAGGAGCCTTCCTCTGTGCCGATGCCCAATCCAGGCACGGCGCACAGGCCCCCTCCAAGGCCGGAGCCTTTCTCTGCGCCGGTGCCCAGTCCAGACACGGCGTCCAGTCCCATCAGTTATTTTCTATGTTGCTGATTGGCATGGTTCCCAATTAGAGGCAGCTGGTAATCGTTGCCTCTAATTGGGGATCATATTTAGGAAGCCCTTTCTCCCACCTGCTTTGTGGGATATTGTTTTGAGTGAGTGCATGTAGCACTGCGGTACTTCACGGTTGTTGTTTGTTTCTTGGTTTGTTTAAGTTTCACTAAAATAAAGATGTGGAACTCCAATCACGCTGCGCCTTGGTCCGTTTCTCCTCACGACCGTGACATGCGCCTCACGACACTCACCTGGACTCCATCGCCTTACTGATTCCCTCCCCTATAATCTGTCACTCCCCTTGGTTCTTTCCTCAGGCATTATTGACTCTGTTTCATGTCTGTACGCATTTCGTGTTTCTTGTTTTGTGCTATGTTCGATATATTATTACATTTGCACTCCCTGTACTTGCTTCCCGACTTCCAGGGTACACGTTATACCTCATAACAGAGTAAATTCTCTTCAAACAGGATTAGTTTACATTGGCATCGCCTCTAAACACAAACTATTCAAACAAACAAAAAAATCCTTTGTTTGACACCCATGAGAATCACTTACTGCCACCAATAAAAAAGATTTTCAGGAATACATGCTACCAAAATCCTTAGTCCAATCATTTGAGAAGTTATCTTTTTGTTGTCGCAAACAGAATACACAAAGACTGCCCAGTTTTTTTATTTAACGAGGCAAGTCAGTTAAGAACAAATTCTTATTTACAATGACAGCCTAGGAACAGTGGGTTAACTGCCTTGTTCAGGGGCAGAATGACAGATTTTTTGTTTTTACCTTGGCAGCTCGGGGATTCAATCTCGCAACCTTTCGGTTACTGGCCCAACACTCTAACCACTAGGCTACCCGCCGCCCAGTGGGTGCTCTAGAATATTGTTTCTCAACCTTTTATTATACCAGGGTAATTCCTCCTTAGATTAGCACTTTGGACTAAAATTGGTCTCCAATTAGCAACATTCCAGGACACACTGCTCTAGGGCACTGTGCATGGACAGGAAACAGGAAGTAGGAATTATGCACTACATACCAAGGGAACTTCCTTCTTCAGTTCATCCATGTCCTTGGTCTTCTTGTCCGCCTTGGAGTCCGCCTTCTTGGGGGACTCCTTCTCTTCCTTCTCCGTTGTGGTGGCCACACGGTAGCTGTCTGACCGTCCATACTGAAAGACAAACACAGAGAGAAAACAGATCCCCGACCAGTCCATATTTTATATAGAAAAAGGTTGGGTTAATTAGCTGTGGGTCAGCTAATCCTAAATCCACAATTTTAGGCTTTGAACGTGTCAATGCTGCCCTAGTAACTTTGAGTTTTGCTAAGCCACAACTAGATAGGAATTCATGCACTCAGATAATATCAATGTTAGCTACTTGAGTGGATGCCACAATCAAACAAGCAAACAGAGAATTAAGTGCAAGGCTGCCGTAATTATATGGTTGGGAAAAGCTCCCTAAATATTTGCCACTCTAGCTTTGTATATTCCACATGAAAATGCTGAAAATTATAACAGCCAGGAAATGTATAACATGGTCCAGAATGGAAGGTTTTTCAAATCAAGATCTATTGATTATGGTTTATAACTAGGCTACTTTACTTCACTAGGTGTCTCCTATATGTAGTGAGCTCTCCAAATTGCCACAATTTGAGAGTGTTTTATTTCCCCCAATTTAATGTTTCCCAACATTCAAATGTGTTTCATTTTGACATGGTATGGTCCAAGGAGGGACCAAGTGTACAGTATTGACAGTAAACGCCCATTTGGGGATTTTCTTGTCAGATCGGTTTTGGTATCGCAACAGGAAGTCTGCATTCGAGTCAGGTATATCCCACCTGTCTTTTGTGGTATAGACAGTTTATTTTGACCTGATTGAAGGCTTTTTATTTTAAACATTGAATGTTGAAGTCTGAGCTTTGTAAATATGTACAGTGATAAACATCGCTTTGGAACATTAGCTCAATTTTGTAAATAAATCAAACCCCCTCTACCCGCCCGCCTGCCTCCTGCTGCTTACCCTTAAGACTCCTACAAGGTCCCTATTTTACAGCCAGTGGTATGTCAGTGATTGCCTACATAATGCAAAGGCACCCAAACATGGTTCCTTCCTCTACCCTTCCCTCTCTCAATTACTCCCTCCACACCCAACCTCTCTTTCACTCTTTCTGTCTCTCCTTTCATCTCTCTCTCTCCCACACTCTCTTTAAATGTCTCCCTCTTTCTCTCGTCATGGACAATACAAGCCTTGTGAGAGTACAGTGCCACAGTGAGAGGGACCTCACATGGTCGTTTCTATGAAAAGCACATGACGGTGGCCCTGTGGCCCCAGGTGCCGTGATGGTCAGAGAGACCACAGACCACAGCAAGTCCTGAAAACGTCCTTAGAGGAGAAATGGTCCATGAAACCTAAATGTGTTATACTATGTGCCTGTATGTGTTTATATGCCTCTTATAATGTATGTCTAAATACTGTACAATGAGTATACAAAACATTAAGAACACCTGCTCTTTCCATGACAGACTGACCAGGGGAATCTAGGTGAAAGCTATATTCCCATATTGAGGTCACTTGTTAAATCTACTTCAATCAGTGTAGATGGGGCCTCCCGGGTGGAGCAGTGGTTAAGAGACTCTGGGTTTGCGCCCAGGCTCTGTCATAACTGGCCGCGACCGGGAGGTCCGTGGGGCGACGCACAATTGGCCTAGCATCGTCCGGGTTAGGGAGGGCTTGGCCGGTAGGGATGTCCTTGTCTCATCGCGCACCAGCGACTCCTGTGGCGGGCTGGGCGCAGTGTGCACTAACCAAGGTGGCCAGGTGCACGGTGTTTCCTCCGACACATTGGTGCGGCTGGCTTCCGGGTTGGATGCGCGCTGTGTTAAGAAGCAGTGCGGCTTGGTTGGGTTGTGTATCGGAGGACGCATGACTTTCAACCTTCGTCTCTCCCGAGCCCGTACGGGAGTTGTAGCGATGAGACAAGATAGTAGCTACTACAACAATTGGATACCACAAAATTGGGGAGAATTTTTTTTTTTAAACAACAACAATCAGTGTAGATGAAGGCAAGAAGGATTTTTTAAGCCTTGAGACAATTGAGACATGGATTGTGTATGTGTCACCTTAATGTGGGCGAACGGGCTCGTGTTAATAGCTGGAGCATAATAAGTGGAATGGTATCAAATACATCAATGCCATTCCATTCGCTCCGTTCCAGGCATTATTATGAACCGTCCTCCCCTCAGCAGCCTCCACTGGTATGTGTGCCATTCAGAGGGTCAATGGGCAAATTTGAGTGCCTTTGAACTGGGTATGGTAGTAGGTGCCAGGCGCACCGGTTTGTGTCAAGAACAGCAACGCTGCTGGGGTTTTCACGCTCAACCGTTTCCCGTGTGTATCAAGAATGGTCCACCGCCCAAAGGACATCCAGCCAATTTGACACAACTGTGGGAAGCATTGGAGTCAACATTGGCCGCATCCCTGTGGAATGCTTTCGACACCTTGTAGAGTCCATGACCCGACGAATTGAAGCTGTTCTGAGGGCAAAAGTGGGAGTGCAACTCAATATTAGGAAGGTGTTCTTAATGTTTTGTATACTCAGTGTACGTGCCTGTGTTTACGGCCCTAAAACACACAAAAGGCAATTTATCGTCTGAACTTTAATCACAGTAAGACAGTAAAAGACACTATGAGCAGACTTTGGGTTTGGTCACTGATACATTCCTGTTGTATCCATCTAGTCTACAAGGTAATCACATTTCATGGTTGAATTAGTCTTCATCGCTTGATCAAAGACTAGACATTGCCACTGGGGGAGATTCAAAGGAACACTGGGGAAGATTCAAAGAGACACTGGGAGGGATTCAGATACATTGACAGGGATTCAGATACATTGACAGAGATTCAAAGATACATTGAGAGAGATTCAAAGATACATTGAGAGAGATTCAAAGATACATTGAGAGAGATTCAAAGATACACTGGGAGAGATTCAAGGAGACACTGGGAGAGATTCAAAGAGACACTGGGAGAGATTCAAAGAGACACTGGGAGAGATTCAAAGAGACAATGAAAGAGATTTAAAGATACATTGGAGAGATTTAAAGATACATTGGAGAGATTTAAAGATACATTGGTAGAGACTCAACGAGATATTGGGAGAGATTCAAAAGATAGAGATACAGAACCTGTCCTATCAGACAACTCAAAATCATTTTCCTACTGCATCTCCTTCTGTTTCCCATCATGTAACACACACAAACCAGGAAGTACCTCTGAGTCATCCACAGGAGAGCCAAAATGTCATCCACTAAACACCACTGGTTGACTATGCTAATAGTCCCCTTAAGTCCACTTTCTCTCAAATTAATTACAAAAAAGCCATAGGGAAGGCGGTCGGGATGGGACATTTGGGGGTGCTCTTACCTGGTATTACTGTAGACCAGGGGAGGCTCCTCAGAGGAGGAAGGGGAGGACCATAGTAAAACGTAAAAAAATATTTATCCTTTTTGGATAAAACAATACTAAATATATTCAAGTCACCAAATAATTGATTAAAACACACTGTTTTGAAATACAGTAGCCTCAACAGCACTCTGCAGGGTAGCACCATAGTGTAGCCCAGGCCTGGGCAACTCCAGTCCTCAGGGGCCTGATTGGTGTCACACTTTTGCCCCAGCCCCAGCTAACACACCCGACTCCAATAATCAACTAATCACGATCTTCAGTTAAAAATGCAATTCGTTTAAATCAGATGTGTTTGCTAGGGATGGGGGAAAATTGTGACACCAATCAGGCCCCTGAGGACTGGAATTGCCCAGGCCTGGTGTAGCCGGAGGACAGCTAGTTTCCAACCTCCTCTGGGTACATTGACTTCAATACAAAACCTAGGGGGCTCATGGTTCTTACCTCCTTCCATAGATTACACAGTAATTATGACGACTTCCGGAGGACGTCCTCCAACCTATCAGAACTCTTGCAGCATGAACTGACATGTGGTCCACCCAATCAAAGGATCAGAGAATGAATCTAATACTGAAAGCATAAGCTACAGCTATTTAGCACTGTAGTGCATAAAATATGGTGAGTAGTTGACTCAAAGAGAAAGACAATAGTTGAACACATTCCTTTAAAAAATGAAGGAGAAGCAAGAGGGAGAGAGCACTATCTATATTTTGTTGTATTTTTTAACTTTAACTTCATTTTCACCTAGCTAGTGAATGCAGCTAGCTAGTTTATCCTACTCAAACACCCGGCTCAAACAGAGAGGGATGCTATGTTAACGCTGGAACTCTTCCAAGTCAAGGTAAGATTTGGGTTTTATACATTTCTTGCCCCTGGGGCCCGCTGCTAAACTGCTTGCTGACTGTACACTGTACTGCATATTGTAGTAGGTTTACAAACGCTTTAGTTCCAGTAGCTATGTTGACTAGCTATGGCGTAAGCTAATATGGTGACACTGATGTAGGCTGTGTGTAGCAGTTAGAGGTTATGATACGAAGGTTTGGAAAGGTTTTTTTCACCTGGAATATGAATGACAGTAATCCAATACACTGTAATAGAAATAGTCCCTTTGTAGTCCATGATTGTCTGTAGATCCTGCCACATACGTCTTGTGTCTGAGCCGTTGAATTGCGACTCCACTTTGTCTCTATACTGACGTTGTGCCTTTTTGACAACTACACTGTTGGTATTCGGCCATATTCCCAGTCAACTTGCCATGGTTAAATGCGGTGGTGCGCGCTTTCAGTTTTGCTCTAATGCTGCCATCTATCTACAGTTTCTGGTTCATTTTAATAAAAAGTTTAAATGTAACCTTTACTTAACTAGGCAAGACAGTTAAGAACAAATTATTATTTACAATGACGGCCAGAACCGTACGACGCTGGGCCGATTGTGCGCCGCCCTATGGTTAGGGTAGGTTTTAATAGTCACAGTGGGTACAACAACCCATATACACTTCCTGATAGACAAATACACTGGTGACTGAGTTTGTTATTCTCGGAGGCTACTCAGAACATATCCCAGTCCGCGTAATCAAAACAATTTTGAAGCGTGGATTCCGATTAGTCAGACCAGCGGTGAATAGTCCTTAGCACAGGTACTTCCTGTTGGAGTTTCTGCCTATAGGAAGGGAGGAGCAAAATGGGGTCGTTATCAGATTTCCCTCAGGGAGGGCAGTGGAGGGCTTTGTAGGCACCCCGGAAGTTGGAGGAGCAGTGGTCGAGTGTTTTAGCAGGGCGAGTACTATAGAACTTCGGTAGTGTTTTCCTCAAATTTGCATTGTAAAAATCCCCAGATACAATAAATGCGGCCTCAGGATATGTGGTTTCCAGTTGGCATAAAGTCCAGTGAAGTTCTTTGAGGGCCATTGTGGTATCGGCTTGAGGGGGGAATATACACGGCTGTGACTATAACTAAAGAGAATTCTCTTGGGAGGTAATACGGTCTGCATTTGACTGTGAGGTATTCTAGGTCCGGTTGAACAAAAGGACTTGAGTTCCTGTATATTATCACAATCAAACCATGAGTAGTTAATCATGAAACATACACCCCCGCCTTTCTTCTTCCCGGAGAGATATTTATTCCTGTAGAGGTGATTTGATGATGTTGAAATGATCAAGTTGAAATGGTGCTGGAATAGTGAAGGCAGCTCCTGTATTCTTTGCGACTTGCAGTAACTCTCTTTGGTTATAAATCAATAGTTGTTTCCATAGGGTGGCGCACAATATGCCCAGTGTAGTTCGGGTTTGGCTGGACTAGGCCGTCATTGTAAGTAAAAAATGTGTTCTTAATTGACATGCCTAGTTAAATAAATAAAATTTAAAAAATGTGTTTAGAGGGCCAAAAATGTTGGCAACATTAACTTGCTTGACCATGCTGTAGGTCATGTAACTGTCTGTTACATGCAATATGCTTTGTGGACTTCAATGGACAGAGGTTGCTATCCTGTTTTGTAATAAAACAAAGGTGTGGTTGAATTGTCTCGGCCTTTAGGCCTATGTATCACGGTCACAAGGCATATGAATGAACTTATAGAGCAAACAACACACTGCTACTGCTGATGAAAGGCCTACTACGCATCCCGTGAGATCAACTGTTGACCCAAATTAGGGCCGACTAAAGGAATAACTGTATTGGCCAGTGCCAATCATTTCATTGGCCAGTGCTATTCGTAATCCTTGAGATGTCACTTCCCTTACCCTAAACTTAACCATGAACATAACCTTTTAAATGTCAACTTCAAAGGGGGGTAGGGACGTCCCAAGGGTACAGGATAGCACAGACCTAATTTCATCACAAACCATGAATCATGACATCATGGGCTTAAGGAAGGATACAGTGCATTCGGAAGGTATACAGACCTCTTGACTTTTTCCACATTTTATTACGTTACAGGCTTATTCTAAAATGGATTCAAAAAATGTATTTCCTCACTAATCTATACACAATACCCCAAATTGACAAAGCGAAAACAGGTTTTTAGATTCTTTCAAATTTATGACAAATATAAAACTAAAATACCTTATTTACATAAGTATTCAGACGCTTTGCTAGGAGACTCAAAATTGAGCTCAGGTGCATCCTGTTTCCATTGATCATCCTTGAGATGTTTCCACAACTTGATTGGAGACCACCTGTGGTAAATTCAATTGATTGGACATGATTGGGAAAGGCACACACCTGTCTATATAAGGTCCCACAGTCAACAGTGCATGTCAGAGCTCCGAGATAGGATTGTGTTGAGGCACAGATCTGGGGAAGGGTACCAAAAAATGGACGAGGTGGGAGGTGAACAAGAACCAGAGGGTCGGTCCTCAAGAACACAGTGGCCTCCATCATTCTTAAATGGAAGACGCTTGGAACCACCAAGATTCTTCCTAGAGCTGGCAATCAGGGGAGAAGGGCCTTAGTCAGGGAGGTGACCAAGAACACGATGGTCACTCTAAGTTCCTCTGTGGAGATGGGAGAAGCTTCCAGAAGGACAACCATCTCTGCAGCACTCCACCAACCAGGCCTGTATGGTAGAGTGGCCAGATGGAAGCCACTCCTCAGTAAAAGGCACATGACAGCATGCTTAGAGTTGGCCAAAAGGCACCTAAAGTCTCACAGATTATGAGAAATATGATTCTCTGGTTTGATGAAACCAAGACTGAACTCTTTGGCCTGAATGCCAAGAGTCACTTCTGGAGGAAACCTGGCACAATCCATAAGGTGAAGCAAGATGGTGGCAACATCATGCTGAGGGGATATTTTTCAGCGGCAGGGACTAGGAGACTAGTCAGGATTGAGGGAAAGATGAATGGAGCAAAGTACAGAGGTCCTTGACGAAAGCCTGCTCCAGAGCGCTCAGGACCTCAGACTGGGGCAAAGGTTCACTTTCCAACAGGACAACGACCCTAAGCACACAGCTAAGACAACGCAGGAATGGCTTCGGGACAAATCTCTGGATGTCCTTGAGTGGCCCAGCCAGAGCCTGGATTTGAACCAGATCGAACAACTTTGGAGAGACCTGAAAATAGCTGTGCAGCGACACTCCCCATCCAACCTGACAGGGCTTGAGAGGATCTGCAGAGAAGAATGTGAGATACTACCAAAATACAGGTGTGCCACGCATGTAGCGTCATACCCAAGAAGACTTGAGGCTGTAATCGCAGCCAAAGGTGCTTCAACAAAGTACAGTAAAGGGTCTGACTACTTGTTAACTTTCAGGTACTTTTCCAAAACGTTCTAAAAATCGTTTTTTGCTTAGTCATTATGGGGTATTGTGTGTAGATGGATAACTTTTTTGGGTGTTTTTAAAATACATTACAGCCTTATTCTAAAATGGAACAAAATAGTGAAAAATCAAGGGGTCTGAATACTTTCCGAACGCACTGTATACAACGATGCCATGCCTAATCAACAGGGTTTTGGCAGTCTGTGTCATCACTACACCGAGTCAAAATGGAAGATAGAAATAAGCAAGATTTTCTGTTACAACAGCTTGATTATTAGGCTATGACAACCTCCCTAACCCATATCAACATGGGGGAACTGGGCATCCATTTTGGCGCAACTGTCTGCGTTGATTGGTACCCCAACTGAACCTTTCCAATAATTCCCTATCTGAATATCCATAACCAATGACTCTCACAGTTTCAGTGACTTAATATATAACTCTGTAGGATGGGTATAAAACAAGTGGTGGACAACAATTCCAATATTCCAATTCCGACATCTGGTATCCCACCCCCACCCTCTGAACGTGTCCCTGTGGCCTCCTTATCAATTACAAATGTCAGTCATGGAGGTCAAGGGGTCAAAACGTGAAACAATATTATGACAACTAGGCTAATAATGTAATGAAATTAGGCCTATTAATAGATCATCCGATTTAGAGGATGGATAAGGCATCCTTCCTGCATCCACATTGCCTTTCTTCTGTAGCCTAACCTAAATATTCCTAAATATTGTAATTATTCTTGACAATTTGTCTATGTGCCATTCAAATTCAATGGAGTATATACCAAAAAAGTAGAGAATGGACAAAAAAACATCTGGCTAATTTGGGATTTAGGTTTGGCGAACAGCTTGTTTTCAATTTGTCACGAGGAACAGATTGCGCGACTTTGCCACACCGGCGACACATTCCTTAATCGCCCAACAGAGTTCATCCCTCGGTAGCCTACATATGTTTAGTGATATAATTAAGCAATAAGGCCAATATACCACTGCTAAGGGCTGTGTCCAGGCACTCCGCGTGGCTATTATAAATCGGTTACCAACATAAATACATGTTTTGTCATACCCGTGGAATACCACGGCTGTCAGCCAATCAGCATTCAGGGCTCGAACCACCCAGTTTATAATAAATATTTGGGACCAGATTCTCCTCTCCCAATAACTAAATTATGACGCACCCGCTGACGGCTGGAGAGGAGAAGAGTGGAAGTGCGCAGCGAATCGGTTCGAGCGCAATTCGGAAAACGGTGCAGATAGCAGATTAGAACAATGTCAGTAATGTTTCTATTTAACACAGACATGGAAAATGTGATTTAACAGAAGAATAGACAGCGATGAAATGTATTGAACTGTAATTCGTCCAATTGCATTGAATCAACATAGAAATAGATACCCTTCATGCGTTTAACTGTCATGCAAGTAAAGTCACAGCAATTTGCAATAGTTTCACAAGCCATCGAAATCCAATAGTGGTTACTGTCATTCCAATATGATGTTTCTTCCACATTTGAACCCTTTGAGGTGAGTTACACATGTCTCATATGCTACTACAGCTATCCATTCATAAACGCATTTTTACACACAATAGAAATAACTCTTACCCCCATCTCGGCGCAGTCAGTCGGGTATCCACAGCAGATGAAAAGGGTTGAGGCTGGATTCCACCAGAGTAGCTGATAGTATAGTGTAGAAACAGAAGCGAGAACTGTAACTGTACAATTTAAGAAGAAAAAATGCTCTTCTTCCAGACGCTGTTGGCTATTGTTCTAATAATACATGATCAGATCTCATTCATAAGAGGAACGGCACAGAAATACATGAGAAGGCAACGTTTCATTGAATACCTTTTTTAAAAGGGGCCGTTTTAGGTGTAAAATTATCAAATTAAAGGCAGTTTAGCAATAAGCGTTGCTCTGTATCATGCGAAAATTATACCCGGTAAAATTGAAGAGCCGCTTGTTTACGGTATTCGATTCTGTCTGAAAACGTTCTCAAGTTGTAGTTTTCTTGACAGTTCGCCTCCCTCGCGCATGAAACTGCAATGTCTTGAGAGATGACAGATTTAACAATGCATCAATGATGTTGTGAATCTCTTCTGCAGCTATAAATACAAAGGCTCCGCTCAAGTCTGTCATCCGTATTTCTGGAACATATGAATAGGCTATTCAATGTTCCTCCCCAATGACCAATCTGTCTCAACACTGTAGTGTTCCTCTGAGTCCCCTCCGCCCAAAACTCCTACTGTCAAGTGTGGTCTCCATGGAGATTTGATAAGCATCTCTTATCACTCCACACCAAAGTTAGTGGTTGCACCTTGCATGTAAATGCCATGCGAGCATTCCAGAGAGAACACACACTCAATCATCTGATATCATTGTATTGTTCAACGCACTTGAATGCATACGTCTCTGGCTTTACAAGTGTATTTTTCAATCCAACAACTGCTGTTGAGTAGCCTGGGCACCAGTCTCTGTAGCTAACATTCCACTTCTTGCCACTCCGTGCCACTCCTTGCCTTTGGCAAATAATAGGAGTGGCAAGGAGTGGAATGAATGTTAACTAAAACGACTGGTACCCAGACTAGCTGTTGAGAGTTCAAGTTTCGTTTTTGGAACCTTCAAACTGGGTGAATATCTGGAGTGTCTTGCCACTGGAAAGAACAAAGGGATTTGTGTTTTGTGATTATTTGTGCACAAGCGTGTGTGTGTGTGTGTGTATGTGTATGTGCATGTGTATGTGTGTGTGTGTGTGTATGTGTGTATGTATGTGTGTATGTGTGTGTGTGTAACTCTTTGTGTGTGTAATAGGGAATATTTAAGATGAATAAAGTTAATATCCAGTTAAGAGTAATTAACACAATGCTTAGCATATCTATATGTTTTCCCTTTATGTAATAAACATGATTCCAAGTGTTTTATTTGTGACAGTCATTTATTTGTGTCACGGGTTGATGGTCATTATACTTGTTAATGAATGCTATGGATTGTTCTCATATCGTTTGATAGTGATTGACGTCAGAGGTACAGGGATTGAGGACATACTAACATATAAACTGTGATTCTGTAGCAACTGGCAAGACCATTGTCTTTTTTTGAGTTCGTAGACAACATTTTGCGCTGTCTGATTAATATAAAATAACCTTCTCAGAGAAGGCACATTAGACATTTTCTATGCTGCCATGCTGGAGGTGTCTCTCTTTTGCAACTTGTAATAAACTAAACCAGATAGATTTCTGATTGACTTTATCAAGGACTGCACTCCTTTTTGTTTCACCTGGAAATACCCTTTAAATTGTGCAAGTGTGCAAATGAGATTTTTTTTTTTTGGAACATTCCTATTTATTTGGTTCAAATTTATTTTAGAACCATACCTTGCAAGTTGACCGTTACATTTGACATTTTAGTCATTTAGATTTAGAACTTACAATGAGGGAATTCCATCAGAGCTACAGGAGGTGAGAGGAGGACACACACACACACACACAAATCAAATCAAATGTATTTATATAGCCCTTCGTACATCAGCTGATATCTCAAAGTGCTGTACAGAAACCCAGCCTAAAACCCCAAACAGCAAGCAATGCAGGTGTAGAAGCACGGTGGCTAGGAAAAACTCCCTAGAAAGGCCAAAACCAAGGAAGAAACCTAGAGAGGAACCAGGCTATGTGGGGTGGCCAGTCCTCTTCTGGCTGTGCTGGGTGGAGATTATAACAGAACATGGCCAAGATGTTCAAATGTTAATAAATGACCAACATGGTCGAATAATAATAAGGCAGAACAGTTGAAACTGGAGCAGCAGCACGGCCAGGTGGACTGGGGACAGCAAGGAGTCATCATGTCAGGTAGTCCTGGGGCATGGTCCTAGGGCTCAGGTCAGTTAAAACTGGTGCAGCAGCACAGCCAGGTGGACTGGGGACAGCAAGGAGTCATCATGTCAGGTAGTCCTGGGGCATGGTCCTAGGGCTCAGGTCCTCCGAGAGAGAGAAAGAAAGAGAGAAGGAGAGAATGAGAGAACGCACACTTAGATTCACACAGGACACCGAATAGGACAGGAGAAGTACTCCAGATATAACAAACTGACCCTAGCCCCCCGACACATAAACTACTGCAGCATAAATACTGGAGGCTGAGACAGGAGGGGTCAGGAGACACTGTGGCCCCATCCGAGGATACCCCCGGACAGGGCCAAACAGGAAGGATATAACCCCACCCACTTTGCCAAAGCACAGCCCCCACACCACTAGAGGGATATCTTCAACCACCAACTTACCATCCTGAGACAAGGCTGAGTATAGCCCACAAAGATCTCCGCCATGGCACAACCCAAGGGGGGGCGCCAACCCAGACAGGATGACCACATCAGTGAATCAACCCACTCAGGTGACGCACCCCTTCCAGGGACGGCATGAGAGAGCCCCAGCAAGCCAGTGACTCAGCCCCTGTAGTAGGGTTAGAGGCAGAGAATCCCAGTGGAAAGAGGGGAACCGGCCAGGTAGAGACAGCAAGGGCGGTTCGTTGCTCCAGAGCCTTTCCGTTCACCTTCCCACTCCTGGGCCAGACTACACTCAATCATATGACCCACTGAAGAGATGAGTCTTCAGTAAAGACTTAAAGGTTGAGACCGAGTTTGCGTCTCTGACATGGGTAGGCAGACCGTTCCATAAAAATGGAGCTCTATAGGAGAAAGCCCTGCCTCCAGCTGTTTGCTTAGAAATTCTAGGGACAATTAGGAGGCCTGCGTCTTGTGACCGTAGCGTACGTGTAGGTATGTACGGCAGGACCAAATCAGAGAGATAGGTAGGAGCAAGCCCATGTAATGCTTTGTAGGTTAGCAGTTAAACCTTGAAATCAGCCCTTGCTTTGACAGGAAGCCAGTGTAGAGAGGCTAGCACTGGAGTAATATGATCAAATGTTTTGGTTCTAGTCAGGATTCTAGCAGCCGTATTTAGCACTAACTGAAGTTTATTTAGTGCTTTATCCGGATAGCCGGAAAGTAGAGCATTGCAGTAGTCTAACCTAGAAGTGACAAAAGCATGGATTCATTTTTCTGCATCATTTTTGGACAGAAAGGTTCTGATTTTTGCAAAAAAGCTGTCCTTGAAATGGTCTTGATATGTTCTTCAAAAGAGAGATCAGGGTCCAGAGTAACGCCGAGGTCCTTCACAGTTTTATTTGAGACGACTGTACAACCATTAAGATTAATTGTCAGATTCAACAGAAGATCTCTTTGTTTCTTGGGACCTAGAACAAGCATCTCTGTTTTGTCCGAGTTTAAAAGTAGAAAGTTTGCAGCCATCCACTTCCTTATGTCTGAAACACATGCTTCTAGCAAGGGCAAACACACACACACACACACACACACACACACACACACACACACACACACACACACACACACACACACACACACACACACACACACACACACACACACACACACACACACACACACACACACACACACACACACACACACACACACACACACACACACACACACACACACACAGTATTGTATAACTAACCTTGTGGGGACACACAATTCAGTCCCATTCAAAATCCTATTTTCCCTAACCCTGAACCAAACCCTAACCCTAATTTTAACCCGAAAACCTCACCTTAGCTCTAACACTAAAAGTGAACCATAGCTCCTAACCCTAAACCTAATTCTAACCCTAACACTAATTCAAACGTTAACCCTGAACCCCCTAGAAATAGCATTTAACCTTGTGGTCACCAGTTGGTCACATTTTTGTTAGTTTACTATTCTTGTGGGGACCACTGGTCCCCACAAGTATAGTTAAGCAGGTCCACACACACAGACTGAACAGACTAGGTCTGGATTTTCACTGACCCTCTTTCTATATCTCTCTGTCTCTGTCTGTTTCTACAGTGCATTCAGAAAGTATTCAGACCCTTTACCTTTTTCCACATTGTCACATTACAGCCTTATTCTAAAATGGATTCAATTCAATTTTCCCTCATCAATCTACACACAATACCCCATAATGGCAAAGCGAAAACAGGTCTTTAGAAATGTTTGCAAATGCAATAAAAAATAAAAACATAAATACCGTATTTACATAAGTATTCAGACCCTTTACTATGAGACTTGACATTGAGCTAAGGTGCATCCTGGTTCCATTGATCACCCTTGGGATGTTTCTACAACTTGATTGGAGTCCACTTGTGGTAAATTCAACTGATTGGACATGATTTGGAAATGTATACACCTGTCTATATAAGGTCCCACAGTTGACAGTGCATGTCAGAGCAAAAACCAAGTCACAAGGTCAAAATAATTGTCTGTGGAGCTCGGAGACAGGATTGAGTCGAGGCACAGATCTGGGGAAGGGTACCAAAAAATGGCAGAGCTGGCCGTCCGGCCAAACTGTGCAATATGGTGAAAAGGGCCTTGATCAGGGAGGTGAACAAGAATCAGAGGGGCAGTCCTCAAGAACACAGTGGCCTCCATCATTCTTAAATGGAAGATGCTTGGAACCACCAAGACTCTTCCTATAGCTGGCAATCAGGGGAGAAGGGCCTTAGTCAGGGAGGTGACCAAGAACCAGAGGGTCAGTCGGACAGAGCTCCAGAGTTCCTCTGTGGATATGCGAGAACCTTCCAGAAGGACAACCATCTCTGCAGCACTCCGGCAATCAAGCCTTTATGGCAGAGTGGCCAGACGGAAGATACTCCTCAGTAAAAAGCACATGACAGCCCGCTTGGAGTTTACCAAAAGGCTTCTCGGTTCTGATGAAGCCAAGATTGAACTATTTGGCCGGAATGCCAAGTGTCACGTCTGGACGAAACCTGGCACTATACCTACGGCGAAGCATGGTGGTGGCAGCATCATGCTGTGTGAATGTTTTTCAGCGGCTGGGACTGGGAGACTAGTCAGCATCGAGGGAAAGGTGAACAGAGCAAAGTATAGAGAGATCCTTGATGAAAACCTGCTCCAGAGCTCTCAGGATCTCAGAATGGGGCGAAGGTTCACCTTCCAACAGGAAGCACACAGCCAATGCAATGCAGGAGTGGCTTCAGGACAAGTCTCTGAATGTCCTTGAGTGGCCCAGCCAGAGTCCGGACTTGAACCAGATCGAACATCTCTGGAGAGACATGAAAATAGCTGTGCAGCGACGCTCCCCATCCAACCTGACAGAGCTTGAGAGGATCTGCAGAGAAGAATTCCCAAAAGAGAAACTCCCCAAATACAGGTGTGCTAAGCTTATAGCATCATACCTAAGAAGACTCAAGGCTGTAATCGCTGCTAAAGGTGCTTCAACAAAGTACTGAGCAAAAGGTCTGGATAAATGTGATATTTCGGTTTTTCATTTTCAATACAATTGCAAACAATTCCAAAATCCTGGTTTTTGCTTTGTCACTATGGGGTATTGTGTGTAGATTGATGAGGGGGAAAAAACAATGTAATGCATTTTAGAATAAGGCTGTAACGTGAGAAAATGTGGGAAAAGTCAAGGGGTCAACATGATCAGACAGACCACGTAGAACTCTACCTTATATAACAGAGAGGACAGTATGGTTCAGACTGTTTCTATGTTCCTGGTGGACACAATGCTTTCAGCATGTGCGGAATTTCCACTAGGGAAATTGTGAAATACCAAGCGAGGGGTTCCACGAGTCATGTTAGATTGTTTAAAGCAAAACAAATCCCAGACCTCATGCTCCTCTGCATCTCTCTTCATCTCTTTCTTTGACTTGCTTTATAGTGAAAGTATGAGAGGGGAGGTAAGGAAAGGGAGGGAGAACTCTACCTTATATAACAGAGAGGACAGTATAAATCAGACTGGACAGTTCTTGGTTTTATGATGGTGAAAATAGGAAAACGTCTCAGACATTTGTGGAGAACTAACATGAACTAATGTCTTATAATGGGCATACCGTGTTGGCTAAGCTGGTGTAATGATTTTGATAGGATTTGCTGGTCGTCCGCCAGTTTTCAAGACCAGTGAAATCATCAGGTTGAGTCCTAGGTTGAGACATCTTTCGTCGTTGCACCATGTGAGAGGGTCAACGACCTCTGATTAATTGACCCTACCTTCTCCTGAACCCTCAGAGACACTATGGTAACTACAAAGCAATAACCTACGTAAATACTGTTTCAAAATGTAGTAGAGCGATAGAGGGCTGCTATAACGGCCATCTTCCCAACACACAAGGCCCCCCCACATTTCTTACATTTATTGACATTTACATGTGCGGAATTTCCACTAGGGAAATTGTGAAATACCATGCTAGAGGTTCCAAGAGTCATATTAGATTGTGTAGAAGCAAAACAAATCCCAGACCACATGATCCTTATCATCTCTCTTCATCTCTTTCTTTGACTTGATCTATAGTGAAAGTATGAGAGGAGAGGAAAAACTTAACCTGGTCGCTATGGCAATGACTGTCAGGTGACTTTGCCTCCTAATCAGACTGCTGACTAAATGAAAGGAAATGGAACAGATGAGACAGTGGAAGGAGGGGAAAAGGAGCGGTCTTGAGAGGTGTTGGGAGGGAGAGAATGAAATGGAGTAAGTGAGCCCGAGAGTGACGGAGAGATCCATTGGAAGTGTAATTATCTCCTATCCTCCGCTGCACTGTTTTTTGAAAGGCGTCTTCTTTATGGAACAAAGGCAATTAAACCTCCATCCACAAGATTATGTTTTATAATCAGTCCCAGTAGGAAGACAGGGAGATATGAATAGAACTCATCTGGTGGAAAACATGTTCAGTCATGATCCCCATCTCAAAGGATCTACATGACGCTTCATGTCTACATCCTGGTTCAACCCTAACCCTAACCCTAGCTTCATGTCTACATCCTGGTTCAACCCTAACCCTTAACCCTAACCCTAACTTCATGTCTACATCCTGGTTCAACCCTAACCCTTAACCCTAACCCTAGCTTCATGTCCACATCCTGGTTCAACCCTAACCCTAATATCATGTCTACATCCTGGTTCAACCCTAACCCTTAACCCTAACCCTAGCTTCATGGCTAGATCCTGGTTCAACCCTAACCCTTAAGCCTTAACCCTGACCCTAGCTTCATGTCCAGATCCTGGTTCAACCCTAACCCTTAACCCTAACCCTAGCTTCAGGTCCAGATCCTGGTTCAACTGTTACCCTTAACCCTAACTCTAGCTTCATGTCCAGATCTGTTTTCAACCCTAACACTTGACCCAAACCCAAGCTTCATGTCCAGATCCTGGTTCAAACATAACCCTTACCCCTAACCCTAGCTTCATGTCCAGATCCTGGTTCAACCCTAACCCTTAACCCTAACCCTAGCTTCATGTCCAGATCCTGGTTCAACCCTAACCCTTAACCCTAACCCTAGCTTCATGTCTACATCCTGGTTTAACCCTTAACCCTAACCCTAGCTTCATGTCCAGATCCAGGTTCAACCCTAACCCTTAACCCTAACCCTAGCTTCATGTCCAGATCCTGGTTCAACCCTAACCCTTAACCCTAACCCTAGCTTCATGTCCAGATCCTGGTTCAACCCTAACCCTAACCCTAGCTTCATGTCTACATCCTGGTTCAATCCTAACCCTTAACCCTAACCCTAGCATCATGTCCAGATCCTGGTTCAACCCTTAACCATAACCCTAGCTTCATGTCTACATCCTGGTTTAACCCTAACCCTGGCATCATGTCCAGATCCTGATTCAACCCTTAACCCTAACCCTAGCTTCATGTCTAGATCCTGGTTCAACCCTAACCCTTAACCCTAACCCTAGCTTCATGTCTACATCCTGGTTCAAACCTAACCCTTAACCCTAACCCTAGCTTCATGTCTACATCCTGGTTCAACCCTTAAGCCTAACCCTAGCTTCATGTCTATATCCTGGTTCAACCGTAACCCTTAACCCTAACCCTAGCTTCATGTCCAGATCCTGGTTCAACCCTAACCCTTAACCCTAACCCCAGCTTCATGTCCACATCCTGGTTCAACCCTAACACTTAACCCTAACCCTAGCATCATGTCTCCATCCTGGTTCAACCCTAACCCTTAACCCTAACCCAAGCTTCATGTCCAGATCCTGGTTTGACACTTGCCCTTAACCTAACCCTAGCTTCATGTCCACGTCCTGGTTCATCCTATCTCTAGCCTCAACCACAACCCTAACCATTCACATACATGATGGTAGACAATAGACGTCGACCGATTAATCGGAATGGCCGATTAATTACGGACGATTTCAAGTTTTCATAACAATCGGAAATCGGTATTTTTGGGTGCCGATTTTGCAGATTCTTGTATTAATATTTAAAAACAAATCATAATAATTTTATACCTTTATTTAACTAGGCAAGTCAGTTAAGAACACATTCTTATTTTTAATGACGGCCTAGGAACAGTGGGTTAACTGCCTGTTCAGGGGCAGAACGACAGATTTTCACCTTGTCAGCTCGGGGGATCCAATCTTGCAACCTTTCAGTTAACTAGTCCAACGCTCTAACCACCTGCCTCTCATTGCACTCCACGAGGAGCCTGCCTGTTACGCGAATGCCAAGGTAAGTTGCTAGCTAGCATTAAACTTATCTTATAAAAACAATCAATCAATCATAATCACTAGTTAAAACTACACATGGTTACTAGTTTATCTTGCGTGTCCTGCGTTGCATATAATCGATGCAACACTGATGATAACAAAAGCGCATTTGCGAAAAAAGCACAATCGATGGACGACTGTACCTAACCATAAACACCAATGCCTTTCTTAAAATCAATACACAGAAGTATACATTTTTAAACCTGCATATTTAGCTAAAAGAAATCCAGGTTAGCAGGCAATATTAACCAGGTGAAATTGTGTCACTTCTCTTGCGTTCATTGCACGCAGAGTCAGGGTATATGCAACAGTTTGGGCAGCCTGGCTCATTGCGAACTAATTTGCCAGAATTTTACGTAATTATGACATAACATTGAAGGTTGTGCAATGGAACAGGAATATTTAGACTTAGGGATGCCACCCGTTAGATAAAATACCAAAAGGTTCCGTATTTCACTGAAATAATAAACGTTTTGTTTTCGAAATGATAGTTTCCGGATTCGACCATATTAATGACCAAAGGCTCGTATTTCTGTGTGTTATGTTATAATTAAGTCTATGGTTTGATAGAGCAGTCTGACTGAGCGATGGTAGGCAGCAGCAGGCTCGTAAGCATTCATTCAAACAGCACTTTAGTGCGTTTTGCCAGCAGCTCTTCGCAAGCACAGCGCTGTTTATGACTTCAAGCCTATCAGCCTAATGGCAGGTGTAACCGATGTGAAATGGCTAGCTAGTTAGCGGGGTGCGCGCTAATAGCGTTTCAAACGTCACTCGCTCTGAGACTTGGAGTAGTTGTTCCCCTTGCTCTGCATGGGTAACGCTGCTTCGAGGGTGGCTGTTGTCGTTGTGTTCCTGGTTCGAGCCCAGGTAGGGGCGAGGAGAGGGACGGAAGCTATAATGTTACACTGGCAATACTATAGTACCTATAAGAACATCCAATAGTCAAAGGTATATGAAATACAAATGGTATAGAGAGAAATAGTCCTATAAATACTAGATTAACAACAGCACTTTTACTTCTCCAACACCTTGTTTTTGCATTATTTAAACCAAATTGAACATGTTTCATTATTTATTTGAGACTAAATGGATTTTTATTGATGTATTATATTAAGTTAAAATAAGTGTTCATTCAGTATTGTTGTAATTGTCATTATTACAAATAAATAAATAAAAATCGGCCGATTAATCGGTATCGGCCTTTTTTTGGGTCCTCCAATAATCGGTATCGGTATTGAAAAATCATAAACGGTCAACGTCTAGTAGACAACCATACCATGCACTGTACATAGCACAAGAGTGTCAAACAATAGTAGGACAGTAGAATATAGTACAGTGTAGTAAGCATAACCACAGACATTTTTGAGTAAGCAAAGTATGCACACACACGTTTCATGACTTGTCAGTGGGGATTGACATGTTATGTCTAAGACAATGTACGTGACTGTGTCGATACATGTGACTCTACTAGGACATGTGGGTTATCTTTAATTGTATGTGGCTCTGGGGGGGGGGGGGGGGCTTTAATATGAACACTGTAATCCAGGGTGCTGCATGCCTGACACAATCTCAGATGAGATCACATATGCTGTCATCAAACAAAACGGGGACGGAAGAGAAAAAAACAAGGGAGGACAGGGGAGGACAGGGAGGACAGGGAGAAGGGAGGCTGTGAATGGAGCAGGAAAGCCACATTAAGGATGACTCAGAGAACAGAGAGATAGGGAGAAAAAAGACAAGTGGGAATGAGGGGGGGGGGGATTGGAGTGAATGTGAAAACTGTGACAGAAGGCGATAGGACTGAGGGAGGAGAGGATGAGAAGCGAGGGATTTGGATGAAGACAGGGAATGTATTTATTTTTGCAGTGAATTGCAGGTGTCTGACTGAGGATAAGGTGTGTGTGTTTGTACTATCCTTGTGGGGACCAAAAGGACATTTTGCTGATCCCCCACGACGAAATAAGCTATTTTAGGATTAGGGATTAGGGGTTAGGGTTAGGGTTACAATTAAGATTAGAGGTTTAGGGCTAGGAGTTGTAGTAGGGTTAGGGGTTTGGGGTTAAGGTTAAGGTTAGGAGAGATATCATGCATCCTCTGAATATCATTATCGTTTGTCCACAGAGCACTGACATATCCTCCAGGGAAGGCAAGGGAGAACACAGACACACACACGTGTTGTGTTGCATACGCGCTTTGAGATGTGAGAATAAGGGCTGCATATGGTACTGTTCAGGGTGAAGTGGCTGATCAGTATGAGAAGATCACACAGAAGACGAGAGGATGAGGAGGAAGAGAAATATGCTCTGGCCAGCCCACCCACATGAGACTGACAGTGCAGTAGAATGATGCTCAGTTTTGGAGACGAGTGCCACAACTTAACACAGAAACTACTGCTACTACTATTACTGAGCACGACAACACTACCAGTGCCATACTACTACCGTTAAGATCAACACCAGTACTACTACTACTACTACTGCCACTACTACTATACTACTAATACTACTACCAGTGCTACTATTACTACTACTATTACCAGTACTACTACTATGACTACTACTACTGCTGCTACAGCTAATGTTATCAATTCATGTCAAGGGGCTTTATTGGCATGGGAAACATGTTCTCTCTCTATGTTCTTGTGTGCTTGCAGCAACTACTGCGACTACTATTACTGAACACTACAACACTACCAGTGCCATACCACTACTGTTAAGATCAACACCAGTACTACAACTACTACTACTACCACCACATATACCCCTTAAATTACTATTAGACATTGTCATTTTGATATCTTGGGGAGCACAAAATTATCAGGAATCTTTCTATGCAAATGACACAGGATATCTAAAGTGAAAATCAGTCATAACCTCAGTCTTTGAGCTAAAAATATGACATCATCAACAGTCTATCTCAATGATGTCATCTAATTCAGCCATTAGTGCACTAGACTTCTGCATTTAGCAACAAACTACATTCTTTCCTTGCTTTGTAATAAGATAAGTAGAAACCAGGCCCCAGGCTAAGATATTAAGCAGTAGATGTATATTGTAGTATATTATATTGCTTTTGGGAAAAGGGAAAGGGGGATACCTAGTCCTGAAGGCATGCCAAGCTGAGATTGCTTCCAACATAGAAAGTCAGGAACATTTTCAATAGTTTCTCAATCTATGGTGAGTTATTCAGGGGATTTGGTGTTTATTGTCCAGTATCTTGGTCTTTCCTGTCACACCCTGACCATAGTTTGCTTTGTATGTTTCTATGTTTTGGTTGGTCAGGGTGTGATCTGAGTGGGCATTCTATGTTGGATGTCTTGTTTGTCTATTTCTATGTCTGGCCTGATATGGTTCTCAATCAGAGGCAGGTGTTAGTCATTGTCTCTGATTGGGAACCATATTTAGGTAGCCTGGGTTTCACTGTGTGTTTGTGGGTGATTGTTCCTGTCTCTGTGTTTTGCACCAGATAGGGCTGTTTTTGGTTTTCCACGTTTATTGGTTTTTGTTAGTTTATTCATGTCTAGTGTCTTTATTAAAAAACATGAATAACCACCACGCTGCGTTTTGGTCCGCCTCTACTTCACCTAAAGAAAGCCGTTACATTTCCCATATTTATTTGGAGGCCAAGTTGTCTGCTGTTTTCCTGTAGTCGATCTGTTTTATGTTGCATTTGCTTGTGACTTTCAGAGACCAGAGCCAGGTCTTCTGCAAAACCAGGTCCTCCAGTTGAGTGAATGGGCTCCAATGGGTCCCTTTTTTTTTGGTGGGCTGTGGTTCTCTCCATGGTCCAGTTGGTGGCTATTAGAAAGAGCAGAAGGGAGGCCTCCCGAGGGGCTCAGCTATCTAAGGCACTGCATCGCAGTGTTGTGGCGTCACTACAGCCTGGGGTTCCATCCAGCTCTGACCGGGAGTTCCATAGGGCGGCGCACAATTGACTCAGCATCGTCTGGGTTAGGGGAGGGTTTGGCTGGGGGGGCTTTACTTGGCTTATCGCACTGCTTTTGGCGGGCTGGATGCCTGCAGGCTGACTTCGGGTCGTCAGTTGAACAGTGTTGCCTCCAACACACGGGTTAATAAGCGTGGTTTGGCAGGTCATGTTTCGGAGGGCACATAACTCGACCTTCGCCTCTCCAAAGCCCGTTGGTGTGACGGGGTAAGGTTGGACTCAGGTGCAGAGAAGAGACCAGACGAGGAATCAGTGGTTAAGGATAAACATAATACTTTACTGAGATACCATAGCCGCGGGATCACAGTACACTTAAAAAAACAAACTCACTAAGTCTCAGTCAGGAACGGAACGCACGCCGTAAACAACTCCAGCTTCTGCAAAGAGCGACAGAAAACACACCTTTTAACAGGGACACAATCGTGAAATAAGACACACCCAAGTTCAATAATAGTCTCTAGGACGGTCTCTGCCGCCCTCTGGTGCCAGCAGAAACCATGACAGTTGGGGAGTTGCAGTGATGAGACAAGATCGAAACTGGGGGAGAAAAAGGGGTTAAAAATAAAAGCAGAAGGGATAGTAAGCAGCTTTGGCGTACTCTAGTTTTGATGTGAAGTGAGTCTAAACGTTTTCTGTTGGAGATGACCTGGCCAGTGAGCCCTTCATACATACTCCTGATCAGATTCACAGATTCACATATTTTTGAGGCACGCCATAGTGTCATAGTTCCATAGACTATTTCTGTCTAGATTATCGAAAGCTTTTTCGAGGTCTACAATGTTGATGTGAAATGGTGTCTGTCGTTCAGTGCACTACGGGGCGGTAGTCGTTTAGCTCAGTTACCTTAGCTTTCTTGGGAACAGGAACAATGGTGGCCCTCTTGAAGCATGTGGGAACAGCAGACTGGGATAAGGATTGATTGAATATGTATGTAAAAACACCAGCCAGCTGGTCTGCGCATGCTCTGAGGACACGGCTGGGGATGCCGTCTGGGCCTGCAGCAGGTGTTGGTAGCGGGCCGTGTCAGTGACACTGTATTGTCCTCAAAGAGAGCAAAGAAGTTGTGTAGTCTGTCTGGGAGCAAGACATCCTGGTCCGCGACAGGGCTGGTTTTCTTTTTGTAATCCGTGATTGACTGTAGACCCTGCCACATACCTCTTGTGTCTGAGCCGTTGAATTGCGACTCTACTTTGTCTCTATACTGACACTAAGCTTGTTTGATTGCCTTGCGGAGGGAATAGCTACACTGTTTGTGAAAACAACATTAAATTCTCTGTCAACAGCTCTGGTTGTCACGCCCTGATCTGTTTCACCTGTTCCTGTGATTGTCACCACCCTCTTCAGGTGTCGTATATTTTCCCCAGTGTATTTATCCCTGTGTTTCCTGTCTCTCTGTGCCAGTTCATCTTGTATGTTAGTCAAGTCAACCAGCGTGTTTCTCCCCTACTCCTTTTGGTAGTCTTCCCGGTTTTGACCCCTGCCTGACTCTGGACTACTTTCCCACCTGCCTTATCATCCCGCCTGCCCTGACCTTGATTCTGCCTGCCCTTCGGTACCTTTTGGACTCTGAACTGCTCTTGACCCTTTTGGCTGTCCACGACCATTCTCTTGACAGAAGTATCTACAGCATAACACAATCATCCAAACCGGAAAAATGTAGCCTACATCTGTCCTAGTGCTAACTGAGGAAAGATTGAGGTATCGCTGCCAACTACAATATGAATTAGCTAATAGAAATGACTATTTATAATATCACGGGTGTGCTCACCATTGATCAAAATAATTGAGTAAAACACTCTCTAGAAATCAAAAGTAATCCAATGATGGGTAGTTTCTTCGCGCTGCCAGGATTTCTTCTCTCACAGAAACCAAAGATAATAAGAGGAGACAAGATGAGCTTGATCTGATCTGTTTATAGCATGTTCAAAGTAGGGTGTCATCTACCATCGTTCACATCCCACCATTCATTTCTGCAAGACCTAAAAAATGAGTGAACCCTTACTCACCTCATTATGTTATAGCATCTTTGGTCCAACAGATGATTACGTGAAACCCAAAATGCATTGTATGGCAACAAACAATTCCACAGCTGGAATTAGCTTAGCTCATAATCAGTACAACCTTCAAAAAAGTATTTTAAACACATAATATGTGCCCATTACAATCTATGCAAGAATCGGAATGCATGATTTGTCATCCTAATTGAAACCGTGAATAAAACAATAAATATATCAATAATTACCACACAAAACACTTCTGACAGTGATTTATTGATACAAGTGGCGAGTGCCGGCAATCAATCACGTAACCTCTCACTCCCACTCTGAGCCATTCAGTGTTGTTGTTCATGTATGTAGCTAGTGAGCTAAGCTGTAGCATTAGCAATGTCTTTCAAAAGGAGACAACTCACAGATGTGGAAATTCAAGAGATTTTTTAAAATTCTGACTATGAGTCTGAGTATGAAAGTCAGGAATCAGGTTCTGACAGTGAGGAGCTGCCCCCCAACCTTGTAGCCATTGAGAACCCTGAATCTGAGGATCCCAAGACAATTCCACAGTCTGCCTGTCCATTGCTTTAGTTGATTTAAAAATGTCCGCCATCTAATAAAAGAGCATCACTGTCTCTTTAAGGCCCAGTTGGCAGCATCAGCCAATCGCCGAGGGTCTCCTGTGATGAGGGTCATCCTTGCCAACTACCTTGATGGAGAGGAGAAAGGCAGGATGTGTGAGAATGAGAGAGACCAGGGAGCCGGTGATGAATGATGGAGTTAGAAAGAGAGAGAGAGATTAGGAGGGAGAGAGAGATAAATATAGATAAGAAAGGACAAGTGGGATGCAGCTGGAAAGTGTGACAGCTAACAGCTATGGTCTCCCCCTGCCACTCCCTCTCTCCTCGATCCATCTCCCCCCTCTCCATTATCTTACACTCTCTTGAAAGCCTCCCCTGCCTCCATGGCAATGTTGCATAACACTCACCATGAGGAGTGACAGAGACACCAGGAGATAGTGTTCTCACTGTATAATAGAGCTAGAACTATACTGTACGTTTTGAATATCTAGTGTCTTATAAACCCATTATAAGCCCTTTCAGGGTATCTGAAAGATGCAATACCATGAAATAACAAATACATAATTTTTTTAAATTCAACCTTTATTCAGAATAAATTCTTATTTTACAATGACGGCCTACCCCGGACAATCCCACCCCTAACAGCGCTGAGCCAATTGTGCGCCACCCTATAGGACTCCTGATCACAGCCGGTTGTGATAGAGCCCGGGATTGAACCAGGGTCTGTAGTGATGCCTCTAGCACTGAGATGCAGTGCCTTAGACCACTGCGCCAGTCAGGATCATGTACTAGAACCTCAATAAAAAGGTACAGTAGAAAGTACCACAAAAACACCAAAGCAGTCTTCCGATTCTGTAGTTGGGGAAAAAATCATCAACTTGGTATTTTTTACAAGGATATCAAAATCACACTCTCCTGTCTCTCCTGCTCTAAAAAGTATGTATTTTATGCGCTCAGGGACACGCTTCGTGAAGACATGGGACGACCTTCCTCAGGAAGACACCCATCTGTCAATGTGGAGCTCCATTGGAGCGAGCAGCGGCGTGTTATTGGGTCAAAACCTTGAGATGAACCATGGCTCCCTGAGCTAATGGGGAAGAAACACTAGCTGTACTTGGAAAACAATGCCTGGAGATTTGTCTTGTGTAAGGGCGTTATCAGGGTATTGATAGTGTGTGTCTAACTGTCTGTCTGTCTCCTGTGTGAAGTAGGTCTCCCTACTATGGGGTGTGATTCTTGTTTATAAGAGACGGTACTGTGTCTGCCTGTATCAGTCTACAGTCTTTCAGACTTGTCTTTCTTCAACATATCTATCTCTCATTTTTGTGCCATCCCTGTTATGCTTCGCCCCTTTTTTTGTCAAGTATATCCACACACGGGGTTTGACTTCCTCTGTTGCGAGTTTGTCATTCCATCCCTGATGATGGCCCTATCTATTTTGATTGTGGTGACATTTGTCACACTGTGGTTCGCAAAATGCTTTGTGCTCTGACCCATCAAAAGCTTCTGGAATCTTCCTGCCACCGACCGAATCAAGAACGCCAATATCTGTAGTCACGACCCAATCTCCTGCCACGATCAAGGATTAACCTTCCACCATCGTTTGGGAAACTGTTTTAGAGGCAATACTGAACTTTTGCCTTTGGGGATGCTCTAGAGCTTAAAGGGGTCCTCTAAATGGAAGGGGTCCTCTAAATTGTCCTCATTGGAGAGAAAACGGCACACGTCGCTCCACCCATGCTTAAGGATTTGTGTGTTTTCATGAGATAAGACATGGATTATGCATATAAACCACACAGCAAACCTTCAAGCCAAAATGTGCCAACAATTAACTTCCATAGTGTATCTTTAACACATAGCACTACCGAGGACTGTACTTTGCATGTTTCACTGTAGCTCGATGGATCCAGCTTAAGCAGAGACATGGGTGACAAGCACCAGTCAATCACCCTGACAACCCAGCTCAGCCTGCAGAGCCGCACTATCAATCTATTACTCCCATCCCAGATAAGACAAGCTCTAATTACAACAGGATACGCATTTGTACCCTCTGGCACTTCATTTTAAAACCCTATCTAAAATGTTTTCCCCTCACAGAATGAATTTAACAGTAGAGGAACCAAGAGCCGTGGTGCAAATCACACTATATGACAGGACCTTTAATGGGAAAACACCTCTGCCATACCTTTCAGAATTGTGCTACTTTGCGATTTCTGTGGTAATGTTACGTTCACACGTTCATTGTTATTGTCTGATTTCTGTGGTAATGTTACGTTCACACGTTCATTGTTATTGTCTGATTTCTGTGGTAATGTTACGTTCACACGTTCATTGTTATTGTCTGATTTCTGTGGTAATGTTACGTTCACACGATCATTGTTATTGTCTGATTTCTGTGGTAATGTTACGTTCACACGTTCATTGTTATTGTCGGATTTCTGTGGTAATGTTACGTTCACACGATCATTGTTATTGTCTGATTTCTGTGGTAATGTTACGTTCACACGTTCATTGATATTGTCTGATTTCTGTGGTAATGTTACGTTCACACGTTCATTGTTATTGTCTGATTTCTGTGGTAATATTATGTTCACACGATCATTGTTATTGTCTGATTTCTGTGCTCATCACTCTTTCCTCCCTTCTCATCCCCTCTCTCCTTTCTCCAACCTATGAATGAAACGGAGTGAGTGGGATAAAGAAAAGAGATAGATGGTGAGTTTCCTTTTAGCATCAACATGTAATTCCCTCTCTTTTGCCATTGCTTCTATAAATACACCTCTGTCTCACCCCCACCCCCACCCCCATCACTCAATCCCGCCATGTACTGGGATCCATCCTTCCATGTACTGGGAAGGGGCGAGGGATGGCGGTTGCTTGGCAACCACACCCTGTCTTGCGGGGTCACGTGACGTGGGTTTTACTGGCACTGAATTCAGGGTTAGTAACACTGGTACACAAAGCTCGGCAAAGTTGCAGGCAGCAGGCACCACATCAGAAACACACACACGGATACGAACAAGAAGATAGTCTCCTCACATCCATTTACCACGGGGTGACAAAGAAGTGTCTTGTCAACGATTGTAAACTATTACTGTAGACTGAATGTTAGATGCAACATTCCATAACTATTGCTTAAACCCTTACAATTGAAAATGGAAGGAAATGGATGCCGAGGGAAATAGGGACGTCATTCTGGATGACAGAAAATGATTGATGAGCAGCAGAGCTGATACAGTGCCTTGCGAAAGTATTCGGCCCCCTTGAACTTTGCGACCTTTTGCCACATTTCAGGCTTCAAACATAAAGATATAAAACTTCTTCACAACAGTATCTCTGACCTGCCTGGTGTGTTCCTTGTTCTTCATAATGCTCTCTGCGCTTTTAAGGACCTCTGAGACTATCACAGTGTAGGTGCATTTATATGGAGACTTGATTACACACAGGTGGATTGTATTTATCATCATTAGTCATTTAGGTCAACATTGGATCATTCAGAGATCCTCACTGAACTTCTGGAGAGAGTTTTCTGCACTGAAAGTAAAGGGGCTGAATAATTTTGCATGCCCAATTTTTCAGTTTTTGATTTGTTAAAAAAGTTTGAAATATCCAATAAATGTCGTTCCACTTCATGATTGTGTCCCACAAATACCGTTTTATATCTTTATGTTTGAAGCCTGAAATGTGGCAAAAGGTCGCAAAGTTCAAGGGGGCCGAATACTTTTGCAAGGCACTGTATGTAGACGAGCAAGGAGCGGGAAGAAGTGTTTGGTGGAAGAATAGTTTGGTGGAGTGGTTCGCATGTAGGTCGCAAGTGGGTTTGTGGGAATAGCTTTCGTCACACTATCCAGCATCTCTCCTCTCTCTCTCGCTCTCTCTTCTCTCTCCACCTGGGATATTGTCACCACAGAATAGGTTACTCAAAGAAGAGTGGCATTTTACCAGAGAAGTGTCATTTGGTACGTTCAATGCGATGTTAAGGCATGAGGCCCAGTCCCCGGTGAGCTCAGCTCAGTCGGCTAGATGGACCAACGAGGAGGTGAACGATCACACCTCTGAGCATTCACCTTCACAGGCTGAAATCAGGCCCACCGCTCCCATTGGAGGTGAGTCAGAGCCACCAAGCGCTCTGATTGGATGTTATGGGCCAGCCTGTTGCTGGGCTGTGTCCATTGGGGATCGCAATCGCCGTTTCTGCCCCACATTGGGCACCAGGGAATTAATGGAAAGAGGAACTGGTGGGCAAGAGAGGGAGAGACAGACACCTGGTTCAATTAAGAGAGAGAGAGAGAGAGAGAGAGAGAGAGAGAGAGAGAGAGAGAGAGAGAGAGAGAGAATCCTGGGATTGTGTTAGGCAGTTAAAATGGCTGATTTAGGTGAGAGACCCAAGGGGCTCAGCAGGTAGTTAGCACTGATCAAGTATCAGTTGTGTTAATTTGCTCATAATTAGTACAACTGGGTCCACAAAATAAGTGCCCTTTGATATTTTAAGTAGAAATTGTGCACCAATATTGAATATACCCTTTGAAATAGACCACATAAAGAATTCCATAAATCTGGGAGAGACAGAGACAGAGAGGCAGAGAAAGAGAGAGCGAGAGAGAGAGACAGACAGAGAGAGAGAGAGGGGGGGGGGGGGGGGGGCGAGTGAAGCCCCTTAGTTCCCACTGCACAAGCAATATACAAATGTCAAGGTAACTCTGATTTAATGCCAGTAGTTAATCCCTTGAGATGGTGGGCCAGTCTCAGCTCTACTCCCCACAGAACACAGTGTACCAATACTGCAATAACACATTGCAGACATTTGTTTTTCTGCAAGAAACTACTATTTGGGGGCTCATCTGGATTTGAACCCTGGACCTCTCATAGCTCAGTATGCTGTGAATCGCCAGAATGATTCTTAAGAGTGTTTGACAGTCTTGAAATAAAAGCTTTTCGGCCTTGTATGACCTTCAGTTGTTTCCATACAGACATTTTCATTTACAGAATGAGGTATGAAGATGAACCAGTCACCACCCTCTTAATGGTTAACGGTTTACATGCGCCCAACATTGTGCTGATCACTGCAACTTACTGCTCCCTCTGGTGACCTGTCTGGGTAACACGTTTCTCCTCTGATCTGGAATTCAGTATAATGGCAAAGTCATTATAAGTCATTATAAGATGACATGTATTTGTAAAAAAATACAAAATCATTTAAAAAGTTGTATTTATTAAAAGGATGGTGGAGCAAAAGTACTTATGTATACGGTGCATTTGGAAAGTATTCAGACCCCTTGACTTTTCCCACATTTTGTTACATTACAGCCTTATTTTAAAATGGATTAAATTGTTTATTCCCCTCATCAATCTACACACAATACCCAATAATGACAAAGCAAATTTATTAAAAGTATAAAAGGATAACATTTACATAAGCATTCAGACCCATTACTCAGTACTTTGTTGAACCACCTTTGGGGATTACAGCCTCGAGCCTTCTTGGGTAGGACGCTACAAGCTTGGCACACCTGTATTTGGGGAGTTTCTCCCATTCTGCAACATCTCCACAGCATGCTTCACCGTAGGGATGGTGCCAGGTTTCCTCCAGACGCGACGCTTGGCATTCAGGCCTGAGATGGGAGAACCTTCCAGAAGGACAACCATCTCCACAGAGGAACTCTAGAGCTCTGTCAGAGTGACCATTGGGTTCTTGGTCACCTCCCTGATCAAGGATCTCTGTACCCAAGAAGTCTCGAGATCAAGGCCCTGACCAAGGAAGTGTTTTGGTGGTTCCAAACTTCTTCCATTTAAGAATGATGGAGGCCACTGTGTTCTTGGGGACCTTCAATGCTGCAGAAATGTTTTGGTTACCCTTCCCCAGATCTGTGCCTCCACACAATCCTGCCTCGGCGCTCTACGGACAATTATTTCGACCTCATGGCTTGGTTTTTGCTCAGATATGCACTGTCAACTGTGGGACCTTATATAGACAGGTGTGTGCCTTTCCAAATCATGTCCAATCAATTGAATTTACTACACGTGTACTCCAATCAAGTTGTAGAAACATCTCAAGGATGATCAATGGAAACAGGATGCACCTGAATTCAATTTCGAGTCTCATAGCAAAGGGTCTGAATACTTATGTAAATGAGGTGTTTTTATTTTTTTAAGCCTGTTATCGCTTTGTCATTATGGGGTATTGTGTGTAGATGAGGGAAAAAAATGTGAAATACATTTCAGAATAAGGCTGTAACGTAACAAAAATCTGAAAAAGTCAAGGGGTCTGAATACTTTCCGTACCTTGAGAGCTATGGACAAGGAAAGACAGCAATCTTTGTTTTAGTTAAATGAACCACTGCCACAAATAGCTAATATTGCAATTTCCATACCAAAAACAATCAATCATTGTCTCCCGTTTAGCATTTTTTTAAATGTCATGCCCAAATATGTTAACGAAGAGTTTATTTGGTGTCACAAACAAGAGCGATTTGACTGAAAAACATTTACAGTGAGAATATGAAATGAATAACATTTTGCCCCCATATATCACTTCAACATACCAGACAAACCATTTCAGACAGTGTTTCTAATTACTAAATCAATGCATTATTTTATATATAATGTGTGAAGTTTAATGAAAGGTGGATGTTAAGGTAAAAGGAAGACCAGGCACAACTAAGATCTGGAATAGCAGAAAGCTAAAGCCCAAAGCAAAGCATTTTTTTTTTAATCTGCAGGAATAAGTTTGATCGTAGTTGGCAACTTTGTTGTCAACTTGTTGACCTGTGGATCAGAGAAGGAAGAAGCGTTATTTGACTCATGGCCTACTTACTGATATATCCACTGGTAGTACTTGGGAGAATATATTTAATCTCCATCACTAAGCGCTCTAACCATAATTGGTGGTGCTTTGATGTCAGACACTTTCTTCTTCATCTCCACCACAAGGGATATGATGTAGCATTAGCTGCCTATTGGTTCCCTTCTCATTCAAATCTACAATCTGTGATATGTATAGCTGTTATCCATTATTTTAATGAATTACCCTTTGATTGTCAAATATAATTTGTACATTTTAAAAACATGTTGTTTTTACCTTTATTTAACTAGGCAAGAGAAATCCTTATTTTCAATGATGGCCTAGGAACAGTGGGTTAACTGCCTTGTTCAGGTGAAGAACAACAGATTTTGTACCTTGTCAGCTCGGGGATTCGATCATGCAACCTTTGGGTTACTAGTCCAACACTCTAACCACTAGGCTACGCTGCCTCATGAGCTTAGCACAGCTGTCTTCTATCAAGTCCCAAACATGTAAGGTGGTTTTACTCCATTGTAAACAGCCTTTCTAAACCATTTCTAGCTTTAAAGTAGGTTTACAATTATTATGAGGATGTCATGGACTCTCAGTTCTTGCAGCAAGAGCGGCCGTCTATGAATTTGCAGATGCGTTGGAGTGGTTACATTTCCCCAGCCTCAACCCTCACCTGGTCGACCAAAACAAGGCTGACGGGCTGCTGTTTTGCTGAAAAAACTCATCCCAGACTGCACCTTTAACGCTGACTAATCTGTTTAAAGGCCATCGGGTAGAAGTTTGTTACTGGTTCTTTGTTTTACCCGACCACCCCCCTGCAGGAATGACTGTGATTGATGTGTTTATGCGTTCCAACACGTGTACGCATGCCTGCCTCAGCAGCTCAAAAATGACAACAATTTCCACAAGCAGCATGCCTAGCGATGCCTAATACTTTTACCGGCTAAATCCTCCTGAATTTGTCTGTGCTTGAGCCTCCAGAGGATCTGTTCGCACACGTAACCCTCAGATATACTGTAATTTGCCATGGCGAGAGTCAAATAAACTGTGACGGTGGCTGCCGCTTTGAATCGTGCACTGGGGGCTGATATTTTGGACATTGTACTAGCTGAAAATGATCACATTTCATCAGATTACTGAAAGCGGAAATATATTGAACAGATATAGATAACAGATATTGAATATAAATGCAATATGTGAAGTGTTGCTGGCATGTTTCATGAGATAAAATAAAAGTTTGCAGAAATGTCCCCATACGCACAAAAAGCTTATTTTTCTAAAATGTTGTGCACAAATTTGTTTACATGCCTGTTAGGGAGCATATCTCCTTTGCCAAGATAGTCCATCCACTTTACAGGTGTGGCATATCAACAAGCTGATTAAACAGCACGATTAGTCCACCTTATGCTGTGGACAATAAAAGGCCACTCTAACATGTGCAGTTGTCTCACACAAAACAATGCCGCAGACGTCTCAAGTTTTGAGGGAGCAATTGACATGCTGACTACAGGAATGTCCACCAGAGCTGTTGCCAGAGAACTGAATGTTCATTTCTCTACCACGTGTTTGATACCATTCCACTGAATCCGCTCCAGCCATTACCACGAGCCCGTTCTCCCCAATTAATGGTGCCACCAACCTCCTGTGGTATCCTCAGTCATGATAGCATTGATTAACTGGTGTCAGCAGACTAATTAAACTCTTCGTCAAAACCAGGAGTAATTTAGGCAAGACAGGGAATCAAATTTTGAAAGTCGTGAGCGGTTTCATTAATGAGCTAAAGATGAAAGGAGCTTACAAAATGTTCTCTGTGGTGCTGATCCAAGTGTGAACCAGCAGAGGACGCCATCTTCCATTCTCCATCTGTCCCTCTTTCACTTTCTACCTCTTATTTAACCTTTATTTCACCAGGAAAAGCCCATTGTATGTAGTTCTGTCCTTGAGCTGTTCTTGTCTAATGATGTTCTGTATTATGTCATTCTGTTTCATGTTTTGTGTTGGACCCCAGGAAGAGTAGCTGCTGCTAGTAACATTTAATCATCTTCCATCACAATCCATTCAAGCATGTTATTTTCCTTTACTTGAGCTAATTACTCTTAACACGGGGCAATCTCTGCACTCCGAATGCATCTCGTCAGATGCGCAGGCTTTAGATGTATATCACTGATGATAGATCTCAGGCTAGGCTATATCACTTGGGTGCTGGACATAGAGTGGAAACAGGCACATACATGTCCAGGGCAACGAATGGCAATCAGTGTAAGTTACCATTGGACATTATAGTGCCACAGGATGTGATACTGTCAATAGCACATGTTAAGTTGGTGGTTGAAGATATCCCTCCAGAGGTGTGGGGGCTGTGCTTTGGCAAAGTGGTTGGGGTTATATCCTGCCTGTTTGGCAATGTCCGGGGGTATCGTCGGATAGGGCCACAGGGTCTCCCGACCCCTCCTGTCTCAGCCTGCAGTAGTTTGTGTCTGTGGGCTAGGGTCAGTCTGTTATATCTGGGGTATTTCTCCTGTCTTATCCGGTGTCCTGTGTGCATTTAAGTATGCTCTCTAATTCTCTCGCTCATTCTCTCTCTAAGGACCTGAGCCCTAGGACCATGCCTCAGAACTACCTGGCCTGATGACTCCTTGCTGTCCCCAGTCCACCTGGCTGTCCTGCTGCTCCTGTTTCAGCTGTTCTGCCTGCGGCTATGGAACCCTGACCTATTCACCGGACGTGCTACCTGTCCCAGACCTGCTCTTTTCAACTCTCTAGTGACAGCAGGAGCGGTAGAGATACTCCGAATGATCGACTATGAAAAGCCAACTGACATTCCCTCCTGAGGTGCTGACCTGTTGCACCCTCGACAACCACTGTGATTATTATTATTTGACCCTGCTGGTCATTTATGAACATTTGAACATCTTGGCCATGTTCCATTATAATCTTCACCCGGCACAGCCAGAAGAGGACTGGCCACCCCCTCATAGCCTGGTTTCTTCCTAGGTTCTGTCTTTTCTAGGGAGTTTTTCCTAGCCACCGTGCTTCTACACCTGCATTGCTTGCTGTTTGGGGTTTTAGGCTGGGTTTAATTACAGCACTTTGTGACATCAGCTGATGTAAGAAGGGCTTTATAAATACATTTGATTGATTGATGTTGGTTGGTCATTTAGGAGCCTTAAAGAACTCAAGCCTGGAGGTCATTGTGACTCATAAGTTGAAGAGAATACAGCGAGAAGTTCAGGGCCTTTAGTTTACATTTTATTGAACAAGACAATGATCCGTAAAACATATAACACGTTTCCCAAAAAGCATCAGAAAAAAAAATTCAGTTAAAGGGAAAGAAAGAAAAGAGAAGAAAAATAAATAAATCACAATATCAAGTGTTTGGCTTTCCACAATCAGAGGTTACCCCATGTTTCTTTTTAATCTCGTCTTTATTTTCTAAGAGAAACAAATGTGTAAATGAACAAGCTAAAAATAAAGTAAAGAAGGCACGTCTGGCTTGGTGATGAAAAAAAAGCAACAACGAATGTGAGATAACCAAACAAGCAGGGAAGGAAAAAGACCGGATTCAGATGAGTGTTATCGCTAACATTCACGGTTTGTATTTTTGGCATCAAACCTATTGGGGAGGAGGCTAATTTATTGGCAAACACACACAGCATCTCCTGCTGCCGCGAGAAGTAGTTAGCAGATGCCTTGAGCATAAAACAACAGAACTAAACTAAACAGACTGCTGACTCATTGGTCTTTGATAATAACAAACCCAGGGGCCCCAATGATTGTCTTTTTTAAGCTCAATATATCAACACATCTTCAATTTTGAGTCTTTTTCTTTATAGGCAATACACAAAACAGTATAATATATTTGATGACAATATGAAATACATAAAATACACTAAAAAAAATGAAATAAATGGAATCACAGTTTATAAAACCAAACAATGAACAATTAATTTCCCTTTGAACTCTGACCTGTGTAAGGGCTATAAAATACAGATGTGATTGTCTGATACTGCAGCACTTTATGCGAGCCCGCCGCCCACAGCCATATGTTTTCAAAATGGCAGCGTGACTCTTTTTGCACAGAGAAGAAGTTGAGCTACCCATAGTTCCATGCAGCATGCAGACATTCCCTTCAAAAGAAACCATAGATACCAAATCACCACCAAAAGCCAATGACAGTTGCTTTCAAAGTGATTGTCACATCAAAAAACTATAATATTTAAGTAATGTACTGACTGTGATGGAGTATAGAACAGGGGGTAGGCAGTTACTGTGATCCATTTCTCCATGTGTCCGTATATCTGTCTGTCTACCCCGTCCGTCTACGTTTAACCATCTATTTTTCTATATCTGTCTATCAATCATTAGTGTCTATAGCATCTATTTATTTACATACATATCTACATTAGTACATGTGCTTTTTGTTCATGTTTCTGTCTTTCTTTGTGTCTTTTTATTTAACAAGTTAATGTACTTTAGTACAGGCTTGCTTCTCTCGGTGTCTGTCGAGGTGACACTGACAGATCAACGCCTTCGTGGAATTTTGCGACTCAAGCTCTTTGGAACACGCAGAACCAATGATTTGTTCCCATTACTCAGCAAGAGTTCGACTCAACTTTCTGTTTATTGCACCCTGCAGTAAGCACTCTGTGGAAAGAACGTAGTCGTATGCTGACTGACTTATGTATCAGCCAAAAGATATCTCAAGTCGTGCTGTGCGCGCCTTCTGTACGGCCTAAACCACCCCGCTGCTCTACATCGATGTGTTGTGCTTGAAGTAGACGATACAATGGAGGACTGCAAAGACATCGACAACATTGAAAAAGTATAAAGCCTGGTGTCTGCAAGTAGCCTTGGGAAAAGTGAGCCAACTGTTTTGAAACGAGCCACGATCATGCCATGCAGAGTTATAAGGACTAAAATCCACAAAACCGTTTTTATATTCATTGACTGACAACTTCAATACCCGTTAAAGTAAAATGTACACTTTTTTTTCTTTCAATTTCACACGGAAACTGACACCCCTATACATAGAGGCTCTGCAACCACCTACACGAGTTATTTTTTGTGCACACATTTAACCGGCAATATATTAAGCATCAATATAATATTATTTACAGTGTTCATTGATAATTTGGTTCACCTTGACATCGTTGACCAACATGACACGGTCTCACATAATTGTTCATCAATGATGTTTTGCACATTTGTGTTTCAGTACATAAAAGGCTTTAGGAATAAGACTAAAATATAAAATATTAAAATACATATTTTGCTATGTGTAAAATATACAGCATATATTAGAGAGCATATTAACCACTTCATCTACGTAAAATGGTACTAATGGCAGTATTCTCCAATACAGGCCGTTTATTTTGACACTCTGAAAATACAATCCTTATAATTTGAACTTAATTTGACTTAAATGTAAGCAGTAATCTTTCCTGTGGGGGGGGGGGGGGGGGGGGATTACGAGCGCATTGATAATTGTGTGTGCATTGTGTGCTTTGCTGTAAACCAAGATGTCACATTTCGTTACCCTAATAATGCAGTATTACCAGCTCTTGCAATTTAGACTGAACCCAAAACGTGAGTCATGTTGCAATGTTATAAAACAGTGACAACCTCATTTTGTTCATACTGCCATAAAATGGCATTTTGGTCTGAGGATGCTTACTGGACGGTGTAACATTGCAACTTTCAAACAACCAGTTTCGGGTGATATTTTCTGGTGATATTTTTGAATGATGTTTCCAGTGATATTACCTTGCCCGAATCACAACAGTAGGAAACACTGCATTTAGGATTTGACCACATCGGGAGGCTGGAGTTGTGCCGATCTTTCCAGAGCCTTGCTCGGACTCTGTGCTGTTCAATGTAACCGAGTAGAGGCACGGTGTTGTTGTGTCATTGTGGAGACCTAAACGTCACCTGCTAAACATACATGGCTGCCGACACAAAGCTTTCTCCGCGGGCCACAGCGGCCGACGGCGGCTGGTCGACATGGTGATCGTCCGCGTCAGAGTACGGCGGCAGGGCTTCGTCATTTAGCGTGTCGTCGACATCGGCATACTGTATCGAGTCCTCCAGGACAGCAGGGCCGCCGCCATTAGCAGCCCCACCGCCAACGGTGTTATCATCGTCATCGTCGCACGCATCCAGATCCTGTAACATCAACAGATCCTCGGTTGAACCAGCAACAACAACTCTCAAGATGTGATATGGTAGGCAAAATCCACTCCTGGACCATGCATTGCTCAATAGTTTCACAATAGGTTACATTTTTTGTAAATAGTCAAGCTGTTGAGGTACCGTGGAGAGAGAATGTTATAATATAGTTAAAAAGGGTGAGTGATCTGACGATAAAGTAGATTGAGACTGATTGTAGAGTCTAGAAAGCAGCCAGGTGTAAAGGACATTTCAATTTACAGTAGTCTACAGGTAGTAAATCAATGACTTTAAGCAGCACTATGTGAAAAAGGAGAGAGTCCAGGGTTGTGTTAATTTGGCAACCAATGGCAGACGACAGACTAAAACATGGAGTAACTAACTGGACTTAAATACAACAAGAAACATTCATTTTTGTTTTCTGGTGTGACCTAATGATCACGACCTAGAGTTTGGGGGATGTCCCCTTACCGTGACAGGCTCTCCGCTGGTCTCGTAGTAGACGTTACTGAAAGGCTGGGTCTCCGTCAACACTGAGTCAGTGACAGGCTTGTTCAGCTGTGGGGTAGTGGAGAGGTCAAAGTCGGGTTAACTGGGCCACTCATCTCCGATCAATAGACATTATCCCAATTAAGAACTGCACTACCACATGTGGTTATGAAGCACTATATTGGATCACTCCAATAAAGTATCATTCTGCTCAGCAGGATACATTAAGAGTAGGAATTTCAGATTAGTCCCATGTACCGGGTAGTGCTGTGACAGACTTCCTTAACTTCACTAGGGTAGGGGGCACTATTTTCACTTCCGGATGAAAAGCGTGCCCAAAGTAAACTGCCTACTACTCAGGCCCAGAGGCTAGGATATGCATATAATTGGTAGATTTGGATAGAAAACACTAAAGTTTCCAGAACTGTTAAGATAATGTCTGTGAGTACAACAGAACAGATTTGGCAGGCGAAAACCTGAGAAAAATCCATCCAGGGCGTGTGATTTTTTAAATGTTTGTAGTTTTCTATTGAATGCCATTACAGTATCCATTGACAGGACTCAAAATACAGTATCCAGGACTTAAATTGCACTCCCTATGGCTTCCACTAGATGTCAACAGTCTTTAGAAATTGTTTCAGGCTTGTATTCTGAAAAATTAGAGAGTAAGACCACTCTGAATTAGTGGACCCTACAGTGTCCCAGAGATTTTTCATGCGCGCGACATTTCTTGTTTACCTTTTATATTGATGACGTTATTGTCCGGTTGAAATATTAACGTTTATTTAGGCTAAAAACAACCTGAGGATTGATTATAAACATAGTTTGAAATGTTTCTACGAACTTTACGGATACTATTTGGATTTTTCGTCTGCCTGTTGTGACTGCGTTTGAGCCTGTGGATTACTGAACAAAACGGGCAAACAAAACAGAGGTTTTGGGATATAAACAGGGACTTTATTGAACAAAACAAACATTTATTGAGTAAATGGGAGCGTAAGCGTCCCACGTACCCTAGTGAGGTTAAATAACTGCAGCCACACTACTCCCACCTCTTCCTTTTCGCGGCTCATTCCAGGGAGGATTTGCTTGGTAGGAACTCTATGTTAGAGTGTATAAGCGCAGAAGTATACCCACAGCTATTCAATAGCTTGGAGCAGCTAGCTCGAACACCCACAGAGAGCAGATGGTGAACCCAATAGTAGACTGGCCTGTGCCGCCTTTAGAGAACGCATGCGCTTAGCGCACCTGGAGGGGATGAAGGCCACAGTACAGTCCTCCCCATCTGATGACGGTATCCCCCCCTTCTGGGGTAATGCTTAGTCGCAGAAGCACCCTATTGGCCAACCCCCCACCACCACCAAACTCAGTACGGCTGAGGAGTTGATCTGCCTTGAACGTAAGGTGCAAAGTCTGCGGGAGGAAGTGGACGCTTTACGATGGGATGATGGCGACAAACCTCTCCACCCTGGAGACGAGTTGGGTGACGGTGCTTCAGTGTTCCAAGCAGACCAGGGATCGACCCAGTTCACAGCGCCATCTGTAGCTGGGAGCGCTGTTACGGAGGCACCGCCGGTGGTGAAGGAAGAAACATGGGAGCTTTTAGGTAGAGTGGCTAATACCCTTGATATCAAGCTGGAAGAAGCACCATCTGAGCAGCTCCTTATCCCCATCTGCCCCAAGTTCGCTTTTGCTCTCCGCGAATACAGGAATAAGATTGGAGGGCGCTTCTGTTTCGACAACCAGACCAGGCCGTGGACTAACCTAAGGGATGCAGATTCCGTGGGGCTAGAACACTATCCTGTGATGGATGACATAGTGGCTGCCATGATCTTCCCTGACAAGGAGATCATTGGCAAGGTGCATCGCCTCAAACCAGGACCTGAAAGAGTAAGCAATGAATGGCTGCAAAGCATTTTCAGCACCCTCTTCATCATGTTATGCCTCCCAGGGGGTGGTCACAAGCTTCTTAAGGAGGCCACAGAGGTGTCAAGGCTACTCATTATGCTCCAGACAGACTTGACACATGCCAACGGCAAGAATTTGGCTTCAGTGGTGACTTCATACCACCATCTTTGGCTGGCACAGTCTAAACAGCCACTGCCAGTTCAGAAAACATTATTGGAGTTCCCCTTCATACCAGGTTCCACCTTTGGGCCAAGGATTGGCAACATCATACAGCAGACTACAAAACTGCTCAAAGACAGAGACTTTGCAGGAGTTCTTGGCAACTGTGCACCCTACTGCCGCCACTTGGAGGAGCTGGAAGGCAGGGCAGGATGTCTCGAGGATGCTCCAGCAACGTCTTGGTTCCCCTCCTCCCAAAGCCAAGACAACCTCGGGCAGGAAAATGGGAACTGGCATTTTACAGCAGATGGGGTGAGGAGAGGAAGGAGGCACTCCGGCTGGAGATAGCCTCGATCATGAGCAAGGACGCAAATCAGGAAGGTAGAGCCGCTAGGACGGCTAAGTGGGTTTTACTCCACATCTTTCAGTTCCGAAAAAGGACGGCAGCTTTCGGCCGATCCTGGACCTAAGCGGCCTCAACAAATGTTTAAAGGAGCTCAAGTTCAAAATGCTCACACCAGAACGGGCGTTGCAGGCAATCTTGAGTGGCTAATGGTTCACCACACTCAACCTGAAGGAAGCGTACTTCCATGTTCCTGTTCATCGATATCACTGGAAGTAAATCCGGTTTGCTTTTAAAGGATTGGCTTACGAATTCAAAGTCCTCCCGTTAGGCCTATCACTGGCGCCTCGTATGTTCACAAAGTACATGGATGCAATCCTAGCGCCTATCATGTCCCAGGGAATTCTAGTGCTGAACTACCTGAACGACTGGCTGGAGCGTGCCACAGCAGACAAGGATCATCTTAAAGCACATTCAAGACCTGGGCTTCACCATAAAAAGGGAGAAGAGAAACCTGAGACCCTCAAAGATGATTATCTTCCTGGGGATGTTGATCGACTCAACTCTTATGAGAGCACGTCTCCCTCAGGTGAGTTTGGGGAAGATGCATGCCTACCTAGACCGTTTGCAGCTTGTACAAGCCATGTCCATATCAGAGTGCCAGAAGTTACTCGGCCTACTCATGTCGGCTTCTCTGTTGATTCAGCTGGGCCTTCACCTCAGGCCACTCCAGGGATGATTAAACTCTAACCATCTACACTAGACAACACAGACATTGTCAGCCATCGGTGACGAATGGATGTGTAAGGGAGGACTCTGTTGAAATAGTACTCACTCCTTTCTGTTGGAGGGTGTGACACTGAACAGAGTCCACCGTAGGGAGCTAGTGTGCACCGATGCCTCGCTAGCGGGTTGGGGGGCAGTGTTCACAGGCATGGCAGCGAGCAGACGCAGGAGCCCCCAGTGGAGTGGCGAGCACATCAATGTGCTGGAGCTCAGGGCAGTTCGCCTGGCACTCCAACAGTTCCTGCCCTGCATGGAGGGGAAGTATGCCCTGGTCAGATCATACAAGACCACGGTAGTGGCTTATATCAATCAACAGGGGGGACTGAGATCACGGCACCTCCACGAAATGGCTCTGGAGCTCTTACTGTGGGCTTCGACCCGCTAAGTGTCACTGCGGGCAGCGGACATGCTTTCGAGAAATGGCCCAGCGGAAGGGGAGTGGAGTCTAAATGCTCAGGTGGTGCTACAGCTGTTCGGGAGAACACAGGTGGACCTGTTTGCATTTCAGAAGAACACTCACTGTCCCAGCTGGTTCTCCATGTCAGACCCTCTAGGCCCTCTGGGTTTAGACACCCTCGCTCACGATTGGCCGGCAACGACACTTTATGCGTTCCCACCATTTCCACTAATCATAGCTACGCTAGACAGGGTCAGCTTGAAGGGCCACCGGCTGCTCCTGATCCTGGCTGAGACGACCATGGTTCAGCCTCCTGTTGTCACTCCTCTCTGGGACCCCATGGCAACTACCACTGAGACCCGACCTGCTTGCTCAGGCTTGGGGGATACCGTGGCATCCGCGCTGCCTCCAGCTTTGGGCTTGGCCCGAGAGAAGTAAATGGGCAAGTTTAGGCATTCAGGACAATGTGGTGAGCACGTTGGGTTTCCTTGACCAACGTATTATATCAAATGCGGTGGGACATATTCTGGTGAGGGGGTCATAATGTTGCCCCAGAGTCGTGTGATATACAAATGGTTTTATACTTTTTACAATCACTGCTTGATGCAGGCCGAGAGTCATCCAATTTGACAGTGTATTTGGCCGCAATTTTGGCATGTTATGACGATCGCCTGGAGGGATCCACGGCCACCCATTGCTCCCCAAGTTTCAGAATGGAGTTAGACGTCTGCGTCCAGCGAAGGCCTGTTCGGTGCCAAACAGACCTTGATGTGGTGGTGTCAGCACTTGCGCCGCCAGGTCAGCGTCTTTGAAGCACCCATCCATGAAGGTGGCATTCCTGTTGGCTATTACCTCCAATAAGAGGGTTAGTGAGCGCTGAATGTTTCCAAATGGGTGCAGACAAGGAGAGTGTTGCCATCCGGCCCAGCTCTCCTTCTTGCCGATGGTCCAGTCTGACAGGCATGTGAATCGGCCCTTACATTTATCCACATACGTACCTCCGACGGCTGCGGGTGGGCTAAGATTTTCCCCAAGTGTGTTGTGCCCGGTGAGGCCACTGGAAACTTACATTACACGGACTAAGACAATACAACAGTTGGATTAGCTGTTCATGTGTTATGGTCAGAGAGTTCTGGGGAAGAGCCTAACGATACAGAGACTCTCACATTGGATGTGGACACTATTACTACAGGATATCAGCCGGTCGGCCGGCCTCTGCCGTCTGCTGTAGTGGCGCATTCCACTAGAGTAGCAGCTACATCGTGGGCCTTGCTCTGAGGATTTCCCCTTGATGACATTTGCGCCTCGGCCAGTTGGGCGTCATCTAGAACTTTTGCTAGATACTATCGAGTCAATGTTGCTGCCACCAACCAGGTCGGGACGGTCATGTTGTGTGTTGCCTCCACTTCCCTGGAGGGGGAAGGAGGGACACAGTAACCATGACTGCCCTGATTTCAGTCCTATGCAATTTTACTCTTGTCTGGCCATGCCTAGTTCACAGATGAATCTGGTATTGTGATACCATATTGGAGTGATCCAAAATAGTGCTACAGAACGAAGGTTATGTATGTAACCACGGTTATGTCAGCTATTGGATCACTCCAATCCTCTTTTCGGTGATATACCGCGCCTTTTGAAGAGGACACGAGGTGGGAGTACTGTGGCAGCAGCTATTTAAGGGGGTCGGCCGCAGCACTACTCGGTATCCGGGACTAATCTGAAATTCTTACTCAGAATGTATCCTGCATAGCAGAAGAATACCATATTGGAGTGATCCAATAGCTCACATAACCGTGGTTACATACGTAATCTTTGTTTATGGCCTTCACTAATAATGAGCCATGAATGACAGGGACGTGGACCCCTCACCATTTCAGTGGAGCTGCCGGCCTTCACAGGGGGAGGGGGCTTGTGCTTGGGAGGACCACTGATTGGATGAGAGAAGAGAGGGCAGAAGAAGAGGTTAGTGCTACTCACTTTGTCCATACCTAACAGATTCCTTTTGGACTGAATAAAACTTAATTGATTGGAGAAAAGATAGGTATTTGTTAAGTCATATATTGAAAGAAACAATTGCTGGGAGCGGAATACTCACTCCCCATTCACGGCGTTCTGCTTGCGTTTGCGGACCAGAATGATGACAGCGCTGACGATCGCCAGCAAGAAGAGGACCACACCAATGGTGCCTCCGATGATGCCAGCCGTCGACGGCCCTGCTGTAATCTTACGCTGCTCTGAAAGAGAAGATGACGCAGAGGACTTAGATGAATGTGTCATTTGAATTGGGGATAAGGGCTGGGAAAATGTCTTAGAATCAGAATAAAAATCAGAAGTTCTAAATAAAAACAGCTGAAATGCAGAACAGGGGCCTGTTCAGGAGGATGTTCTAGAACATTCGGATAGATATGTATCACAGAGAACCGATATGATTGGTCATTCTATTTCTATCTGCAACATCCAGAACGTTTTTTCATCACTGAATACACCCCAGGAAATCAGCTCTGTTAGGCATTTAATCCTTGCCAGACATCTTATCATCCAACGATGTTCCAAGTAGACCTCCGCCTCCTTGCTCAATTATGTCTGTGTTTGTGATTTCCAGAGGGCACTGAGGCTGAGTGAGGCGTCTAAATTGAATGTAAAAGCCTCTCATTATGTTGGTTTTAACCAGCTTGCAGTTTCCACAGATGGCCACTGGGGGCGACAAGATCCCATTGAGGATAATAATGGTGTACTTTCTCTTTGCGGCCACATGGTGTGCAGTTGCCAAGCTAAAGTCTCACTGCTGATAGTGAGTGAGAACATACATTACTTTGTCGATTCTCCCTCCGGCTAGGCTTGCATCCATATCAAAGATTCCAAATATGGGTGATTCCACTGGGAGTGGTGCAGTCCCACGCATCTGTTCGGTGTGTGTGTGTGTGTAGAGGAGTCTGCTGAATCTACGACCGGGGACACATCCAGAGATGCACCCTCATACAAACAACGCCAGTCACAACTGAAAAGAGACCGGCCAGCTCCAATCATTATCACAAAAACATTAAATGGAGGGAGAGAGAGAAAGATGGAGTGGTGGCCAGGGCTGTCTCGGTCCTAAATTGTTCTCTCTCATTCTCACAGCTGGATACGTGGACACACACAGAAATCTATACAGACAGAAGCCCCACCCCCACAGCCTATTGGCATCCCTCTGTGGGTATCCTAGCTGTTTATCTGATGTGCTGGATATCAAAGTTTACATTCGCAGCGTTTACCATTGATGTTCTCCACTGATAAACTGTATTTTCAATAAATAATGAGTCATGTTAGTTACTGCATCAAAAACAAGCAGTCTAACATGGAGGAAATTAACTGGGTATTATTCATTAGGGCAAAGAGCAGTAGAACACCTTAAAACCATTAACTAAAAACAAGCTGTTGTTATTGCTCAAGTCCAGATAGTCCCATCCCTGTTTCTTATGTTCAGTGCCTAATGAATATAACCATGTTTGAAGGATGGGTTGGGCTGAGGGAAGGATGTAGAGAAACAGAGGATTGGAATGGCTGGAAAAAGGAGGGTAAAGATACGCACCCACCCCGATGCTCACGGGTTTGGCTTGGCAGAGAACAAGGGCCAAGACAGGGTGGGGTAAGAAGAGAGGGGGGAGAAAGAGAAAAGAATGAGAACAGATTTTTTTCAGGCTGGATACAAGAATGGGGTGTGGTGGAGTGGAGAGTGGAGAGGATCTCAATGAAGACTTATTAGCTCACATAACAGATGTGGTGAGAATAGACAAACCTCTTAGCACTCGCAAAACACACACACACATGCATACACACTAAGACGCACACCTAGCCAGTCATCCTAACATATTCTACAGCATATCTCTTCCAGTTGAGTCACTTACCACACACAGAATAGCTAGCTTTTACCAACTGAATCAAAAGGGGGGAGGCATTGAGTGTGTGATGCTATCCTGTCAGCCCAGATTGAAAGAATGAGACTATCCCGAACCTCCATCACATGCTACACAGTCACATATTAATGTGTCTCATATATAAATAGATGTGGGAGGATGGAGGGATAGAGAGATGGAAGGGAAGAGAGGGAAGGATGGTGCTAGGAGGGAAGGCAGAAGAGAGTGATAGGGGTGCGAAGGCCCTGCAGTGGGGCCAAGAGGCAGACTTTAAAGGTCCTCCGTCTCCATGGGATACGGTTTAAGTGACAGGGAGGAACAACTAGTGAAACAACCACTCACAGTCGGCCGGGCCTTCATCGCCATTGGCATTCTGCTGCTACACTCCTCCGCAAAACTCCCAACTGGAACATCTCTCTCTATCGCTCGGTCTCCATCTCTCTCTCGCGCTCCATTGCTCACTTTCCCTTAACTGGCAAGTAAAGCTCTGAAATGTTCTCTCTTAGTCAGACACAGAGGTACACACACACACACAGGCAGACAGAGCCCTTTTAGGACCATTGTGCCTCCTCTAGCTGACTGAAAACTGATACATTCAAAAATGGATACATTCAAATACTACATAATTACCCTTTAGTTTAATAACTAACCATTAAAAACATGTACAGTAAGTGCTGGAGCTAGACGGGGAGCGAATGAGTGAAGGAAAGGACAAAGAATGGAGAGGGAGGGAGAGAGAGAGAGAGAGAGAGAGAAGACTAAAAGCTTCACAAAGATAACGATAATGGAGATATGAAGTTGAAAATCTGTCGACAGGGGGAAACATTATTCGGCTCCTTACTGCCTTGTGCTTAGAGGCCAAAAGAGGATTACCACTGACAGCAACCTCCCCCTCCTCTAAGTGTTTTCTTAACCCCTCCCTTTCTCTTTCTTCATCCAACTCTCCGTCTCTTCCTCTCTCCCCAAACATCTTAGTGACCTAGTGTGTTCCCGGCTTCCCACCTGCACCATCGAGCCAAGCCCTCCCTCCTTCTTACACACACACACACACACACACAATCCACTTTGCAGGACCATCTTTGATTGGAGGACAGTCTTGCAGGAGTGCTTCACTGATGGGTTCGTTAGCATCCCACAAGCATACATCTTATCTTACCCCATTGCTCACCAGTGAACTGTACAATGCAACACACACTCACGGAGACCTTTAGCACCGCCAGGGATGACAGTTGATCCAAAAGTCATTGGATCGTGACGCCTCATGGTAACACACACAAACACACCCGTGCGGCAGGTAGCCTGGCGTGTAGGAGGGTTGGGCCAGTAACCGAAAGGTTGCTGAATCGAAGTCCCGAGCTGACAAGATAAAGAGCTGTCGTTCTGCCCCTGAGCAAGGCAGTTAACCCGCTGTTCCCCAGGCGCCGAAGACGTGGATGCCGATTAAGGCAGCCCCCCCGCTCCTCTCTGATTCAGAGGTGTTGGGTTAAATACACAAGACACATTTAGGTTGAATGCATTCAGTTGTACAACTGACTAGGTATCCCCCTTTTCTGCATGTGTACGTTCGTGTGTCTCTCTCTTAGGGTTTAAAAGTGTAGCTTTTATACAAAACTATCAAATGCTAGCGATGCCCTCTTTTTTCCAGGCCGGTCAATTCTCCCCGTGTTTCGGTTTCCCTCCATCGGTCTGCCACTTAGTGGATTAAAAACACTCTCCTAGTTCACCTCCTCAAATAGCATGACTGGACCAGAAAATTGTGTTTCTCTACGAAAATGATGCCGAAATGAGTTTATCATCGTTGCAAACGCCTCCAACCATTCCATTCCCAGGGATTAAACTAGGTCAAAGAGGCGCGAGACAGCAACACCCACTTCAGAGGCTTCATTTCGGCTCCAGCGTAGCCCACGTCCCCTGATCTTTGCCTTAAAACAGGTCACGTACCGAGCGACTGCCACTCATCTGGGTCAAGTAGACCAGGGCTGGGCTTCGGGGCCCTGGCTGCCGCCATGGCGCTTATTACCTGGTAACCTTCCGCATACGTAATGAGGCCTGGGTGTTTGTGGAGCCACGGAGGGCTCTTGCCAGGTCAAGAGAGCAGTGTGTGTGTGTGTGTGTGTGTGTGTGTGTGTGGGGGGGGGGGGGGGGGGGGGGGGTCAGAAGGGCATGAAGCAGAAGGTTTAAGCTCCACTGAGCTGGGTGTCTCCAGACCAACAGGCATTTATACTAGCGTGTCTTAGTGGCCACTGCTGCTGGTGCCAAGTAGCATCAAGCAGAGCCACAGCTAATCTACTGAGATCTCGCCCCAGTTGGTCCCGGTGCATTTGAATAACTATCTGGAGATTAAGCTGAGGTCAGTCAGTGACACTGCATGCGTGTGTGTGTCAGATTGTGCAGCTATATCCATCTGTCTGAATGTGTCAGTACATGCTACTGTCCCCTGTGTCATTCATATATATTCATAGATAGATGTGTGTGTGTGTGTGTGTGTGTGTGTGTGTGTGTGTGTGTGTGTGTGTGTGTGCGCGTGTGTATAACACACCTATCTATATAGATATATCTATGCGCGTGTGTGCCCCGCTGACTGACACTATTCCCTTCAGCACCCTCCCTCCCTCCATCCATCCATCCATCCACACCCCCTCCGCGGGGAGCAGTATGCTTCCTGCCATCCAGTGCCACAGCGAATCACAGCCCACACTCTCATCCAGCCACTGCTGGCCCTCTGGCCCAGGGCAGACAGTCTTACCCTTCTCTCAGCCCAAGGGCTCCACCACGCTCCCCCGGCTGTCCTTGGGTCACTATCGGTCATCTGTCCCTCACTGAGTGACCTTCCCCTCACACACAATCAGACACAAGGATAGCAGAAACACACAAAGATGGTCGACACACACACTTCCAAAGTCTCCTCCTCTCCCTGCTGTTATATGCAGTATCAGTCCCTGATATAAACATTGCCAGTTACAATGACATATGTGGGCCTAAAAACGGTTTAATAGGCCTAAACCCTCCTGATACAAGCCTTTTCCCCTTTACTTTATACTTTGAGAGCCTCTCTGTGTTTAGGAACTGTTTTAGGGGGGGTTTAACAACATGACATGGATTGTGTGTAGACACCTCAGGTATGCAGGTATTTCCGCTAACAGTAAAAATAATGGCCACCGCTTTCTTCCCACAAAATACAATTGCAGCTTGTTTATGTGTGACTGATTTGTTGCAGCTGGAGATGTTATCATTGGACAGACACACACACACACACACACCCCCTGCAGGACTAACATCTGATTTTTCTTAGTCTGACTGTCGGGAACCAGGCGCTTCATCATCCTCCAAAAATGCCTCCCTCCGTCCCCCCCATCCCTTCCGCTCTACCCTACACACTCATCCATCTCCTCTCTGTTCCAGTATTGTAAAAACTCTTGTTGTAAGTCCCCCCCCCCTTCTCCAACAAACCACAAGAGTTTTTCAGAGAATGGACAGATCAGAATGTGCTGACTCCAAGGAAGAAGCCCAGAGTGCACTTAACCCCCATTTGTGTCTTTTAGCATCTAATTTGCTTTCCCGGACTGTGGTTTGGAGGGGAGAGTGGGATTGAAAGAATGAAAGCGAGAGAAAGAGAGAGATCAGAAAGAGCAAGAGAAAGAAAAGGGCAAAAGGGTCTTATGGAGAGAGAGAGAAAAATGAGCTCCCTTGAGTGCATCGGTCTGAGACGGTCTGTTAGCTGTTAGCCGCTAACCACTAATAGTGTAGCAAGCCACAAAGTTTTGCTACGCTAACGACGGTAAAGGTCTCTGGGATGGCTAGCCACGGCGGAACTAAAGGGCAGGTCCTGCGAGGCCGCGGCTGGAGTGTGTTTAATGGAGCTTCTCCATCCTGGAGGGGGAAATCAATAATTTCCAGGCCCAGGGACATGTATTAGTCTGTGGCGACCTAAATGCCAGAACCGGACAAGAACCTGACACCCTCAGCACACAGGGGGACAAACACCTGCCTGGAGGTTACAGCATTCCCTCCCTCATATGCCCCCCCTAGGCACAACTATGACAACATAACCAACAAAAACGGGTCACAACTCCTGCAGCTCTGTCACACGCTGAGTATGTACATAGCCAATGGTAGGCTTCGAGGGGGCTCCTATTGTAGGTACACCTATAGCTCATCTCGTCAGTAGTGCTGTAGACTATTTTATCACTGACCTCAACCCAAAGTCTCTCAGAGCTTCCTCAGTCAGCCCACTGACACCCCTATAAGATCACAGCAAAACCAGTCTACTTGAACAGAGCAATACTCAATCATGAGGCAAAGGAACAGAGATGCTAAGAAATGCTATAGATGGAATGAATGTGGTGTGGAAACCTACCCCCTAAAAAACAAATTAAATCCCTTTAGACAACTTCCTGGACAAAACGTTCCACTCTAATAGTGAAGGTGTAAACTTGGCAGTAGAAAATCTTAACAGTATATTTGACCTCTCAGCTTTCCTATCAAATCTAAAACATTACAAACAGAAAACTAAAGAAAATGAGCGACAATGACAAATGGTTTGATGAAGAATGCAAAAACCTAAAAGAAATTGAGAATGACTAAAATAAAGAAACACACCAAGGAACAGCACATCAAATCAGCTCATTATAATTGAAGAACCCATAGACTAAACAATTCTGGGGAAATTGGAAAACACTAAACAAAAATGAAGAATTATCTATCCAAAATGGAGATGTATGGGTAAACCACTTCGCCAATCTTTTTGTCTCTATAACAAAGAACAAACAGCAAAAACATATACATGATCAAATACAAATCTTAGAATCAACTATTAAAGACCAGAACCCACTGGACTCTCCAATTACCTTGAATGAACTACAGGACAAAATAAAATAAAAACCCTCCAACCCAAAAAAGGCCTGTGGTGTTGATGGTATCCTCAATGAAATGATCAAATATACAGACAACACATTCCAATTGGCTATATTAAAACTCTTTAATATCATTTTTAGCTCTGGCATCTTCCCCAATATATGGAACCAAGGACTGGTCACCCTAATCCACAAAAGTGGAGACAAATTTGACCCCAATAACTACCGTGGGATATGCGTCATTGGGACAACCTTGGGAAAATCCTCTGTATTATCATCAACAGCAGACACGTACATTCCCTCAGTGAAGACAATGTACTAAGCAAATGTCAAATTGGCTTTTTACCAAATTATCGTATGACAGACCACGTATTCACCCTGCACACCCTAATTGACAAACAAACCAAAACAAAGGCAAAATCTTCTCATGCTTTGTTGATTTCAAAAAAGCCTACGACTCAATTTGGCATGAGGGTCTGCTATACAAATTGATGTAAAGTGGTGTTGGGGGAAAAACATACATTATAAAATCCATGTACACTAACAAGTGTGAGGTTAAAATAAGCAAAAAACACACATTTCTTCCCACAGGGCCGTGGGGTGAGACAAGGATGCAGCTTAAGCCCCACCCTCTTCAACAAATATATCAACGAATTGGCGAGAGCACTAGAACAGTCTGCAGAACCTGGCCTCACCCTAATAGAATCTGAAGTCAAATGTCTACTGTTTGCTGATGATCTGGTGCTTCTGTCACCAACCAAGGAAGGCCTACAGCAGCACCTAGATCTTCTACACAGATTCTTCCAGACCCTAACAGTAATCTCAGTAAGACCAAAATAATGGTGTTCCAAAAAGGTCCAGTCGCCAGGACCACAAATTCCATCTAGACACAGTTGCCCTAGTGCGGTTTGGGTCAGCACACAAAAAAACTATACATACCTTCGCCTAAACATCAGCGCCACAGGTCACTTCCACAAAGCTGTGAATGATCTGAGAGACAAGGCAAGAAGGGCATTCTACCCAACCAAATCATGAGAAAACAAAAAGATAATTACTTGACACATTGGAAAGAATTAACAAACAAAAAGAGCAAATGCTATTTGGCCCTAAACAGAGAATACCTGACCACTGTGACTGGCCCAACCTTAAGGAAAGCTTTGACTATGTACAGACTCAGTGAGCATTGCCTTGCTATTGAGAAAGGCCACCGTAGGCAGACCTGGCTCTCAAGAGAAGACAAGCTATGTGCACACTGCCCACAAAATGAGGTGGAAACCAAGCTGCACTTCCTAACCTCCTGCCAAGTGTATGACCATATTAGAGACACATATTTCCCTCAGATTACACAGATCCAAAGAATTCGAAATCAAACCCGATTTTGATAAACTCCCATATCTACTGGGTGAAATACCACAGTGTGCCATCACAGAAGCAAGATTTGTGACCTGTTGCCACAAGAAAAAGGCAACCAGTGAAGAACAAACACCATTGTAAATACAACCCATATTTATGTTTATTTATTTTCCCTTTTGTACTTTAACCATTTGCAGATTGTTACAACACTGTGTAAATATACACGTGACATTTGTAAACTTCAGTAGATGTAATGTTTACTGTTAATTTTTATTTTTTTTCACTTTTGTATATTATTGACTTCACTTGCTTTGGCAATGTTAACATATATTTCCCATGCCAATAAAGTCCCATGAATTGAATTGAGAGAGAGAAGCGTAAGGAACAGTAGAGAGAACACGAGAAAGAACTGTATTCATGACTTCTGCCCAACCAACAAAAATCGTCTTATTTAAAAAAAAAATTTGAGTTCCATGTCTGGTGGAAGTACTCATATTGTGAGTATGTTGTTATGGTAGCAGGGAGAAGCTGTTATCATGTAGGTGGGAAAAGACCAACCGTCATAGCCTACACATGGGACACAGATACAGGATCTGTGCAGGTCTATATGGCTTTGAGCTGATGTACAGTACCTGTACAACACCACCATTTTTCTGACAACAATGACTGTTATACACAGAGGAAGTGAGTTATCACTGAATTATAGAATATAGTGTATCGAATGTATATAGAACTGTCAATGCCAATCCATTTTATTTGTATTTTTTTAAAATCTACCTTTATACTGTATCTTAAAATGGTTCACCACATTGTCTATGGTGAAGGCTGGGGTAAGGAGGACTTACTAGGTTATTGTTAATTACCAGCAAGCATGCAGCAATCTGAATGGTGGTTTACAGTATCAAAACAATACTGGAAAATATATTACACTATTTTGCCACGGCGTATGTTGTGGAAGGTTTTACTGAATAGAAGGAAGTCGTCCAAATAATTTCATCCAAGTCTTTTCATACTGTGCATAATTTCATACAAGCATTTCGTTTTCATCACAACACATTCGGTGAAAGCCACACCTATTCTCCTGTGTGAAGAATAAGTGTTTTTTCCCCTCTCTTTGTGGTAATTATACACGTATGACAACGACTGCATACTAATGAATCAGAAGCCATATCTAAAAAGGCAGTAACCAATAGCGGAGACTCCATTGCGTTTGCTGAATGGGTTTCTCTCTTTATATACCGCAGATCATCTCCGCTCGGGTTTCTGGTGGCTTAACGTAACTGAACACTGATGTTCAGGAGTAGTGTTAATGAATGGGGCAGGCGTCAGGGTAGGAGTAACGCCGTTATTTCTACACAAACAGATAAACACACACACACCTCTATATAGACACAAATCAAAACACACACACTCATAATATAATGTTACTGTACACAAGCCCAGGCGGCAGCCAGAAGCATTAACTTCTTTAAGTGGGCACCGCAGCAGGCATTATGTTGGGCTGCAAACTAAGCAGCGGAGGAGAAAGACTCGGTAAAAACACTGAGTGCCTCAGAGAGTAAACAGTAGCCACCCATTAGCCTCGATCAAACTGCATTAAGACGAGGATTCTCGAGAAGAACATGTACTTTGTTCACGTACTGCCATCAGCGTAAATTAGCATTTGTTAATTGACCCGCCAGACAAAATAAAAGGTAAAACATTTTTTTTAAAGTGAAATACATGGTCGGTACAGGCAGAAGAGGACTGTCCAGCCCTCGGAGCCTGGTTCCCCTCTCTAAGCATATTACCGATCACTGTACCTGTACACAGCCAATCTGTAAACAGCACACCCAACTACCTCATCCCCATATTGTTATTTATCTTCTTGCTCTTTTGCACCCCAGTATCTCTACTTGCACATCATCATCTGCACACCTATCACTCCAGTGTTAATGCTACATTGTAATTATCCTGCCTCTATGGCCTATTTATTGCCTTACCTCCCCTACTCCTCTACATTTGCACATACTTTACATAGATTTTTTTCTATTGTGTTATTGACTGTAAGTTTGTGTAACTCTGTGCTGTTGTTTTTGTCGCACTGCTTTGCTTTATCTTGGCCAGGTTGCAGATGTAAATGAGAACTTGTTCTCAACTGGCCTACCTGGTTAAATAAAAAGGTGAAATAAATCAAATGGGTTTCTTCCTTCTAGACAGTTTTTCCTTGCCACTCTGCTGCTGCTGCCTCTACATTGCTTGCTCTTTGAGGTTTGAGGCTGGGTATCTGTATAGCACTTTGTGACAATTGCTGATGTAAAAACGACTTTCTAAAATACATTTGATTGATGGATTCTGGAACACATCTGCAGACTAGCTAACACTGCCGTTGGACATTTCACAGCGCTCCTCATACCGCTTGGCACTCTCGGTCTGACTAAGAGCAATGGATACGAAGGATGAGCGTTTGAGGAAGCCATCCAATTCATTCAGAAACACTAGTTCTGTCAGAACTCTCTCCGGAGAGCAGTAAACCATGGAATCATTGGGCCATTTAAAAATCTACTACTGTATGTACAACGTTCGTCATCAGAGTTTTGGGGTCAAAGGTCACAGCTCTTGTTAATCGGAGCACTGACGCTTGGTTTATGAGCAGTGCTTGATGCTAATGGTTACTAATGATACGGCCTAATTACTGTGGTGGCTAGGCTAGCGTGAAGGAAGATGAGCCCCAGACAGAAACACACAAACACTACTGGCGTGGTAAAATGGAAGCCGTTTGAAATACTCTAGTCGGAGTTAGAGATAGTTACACTAGTGGAAGTAACTCTATGGGCTCTGACAGATACTTAGAGGCTGCTCTCGCTATCACACACAACCAGGAGTATACCACACACACACACACACACACACACACAATTCTGTTAATCAACAAAAAATGTCAGGCCACATGCAATCATTGTCGCACCTAATTATGCATTCAAGCACATGGTATCTGTCACAGAGCACTTGCAGGCCACACACCAGATCTGGGATAACTATAGTTTTAACTATGCTTTATGGAAAGTAACTACACTGCTCAAAAAAAATAAAGCGAACACTAAAATAACATCCTAGATCTGAATGAAATATTTTTATTAAAATACTTTTTTCTTTACATAGTTGAATGTGCTGACAACAAAATCACACAAACATGATCAATGGAAATCAAATTTATCAACCCATGGAGGTCTGGATTTGGAGTCACACTCAAAATTAAAGTGGAAAACCACACTACAGGCTGATCCAACTTTGATGTAATGTCCTTAAAACAAGTTAAAATGAGGCTCAGTAGTGTGTGTGGCCTCCACGTGCCTCTATGACCTCCCTACAACGCCTGGGCATGCTCCTGATGAGGTGTCGGATGGTCTCCTGAGGGATCTCCTCCCAGACCTGGACTAAAGCATCCGCCAACTCCTGAACAGTCTGTGGTGCAACGTGACATTGGTGGATGGAGCGAGACATGATGTCCCAGACGTGCTCAATTGGATTCAGGTCTGGGGAACGGGTGGGCCAGTCCATAGCATCAATGCCTTCCTCTTGCAGGAACTGCTGACACACTCCAGCCATATGAGGTCTAGCAGTGTCTCGCATTAGGAGGAACCCAGGGCCAACCGCACCAGCATATGGTCTCACAAGGGGTCTGAGGATCTCATCTCGGTACCTAATGGCAGTCAGGCTACCTCTGGCGAGCACATGGAGTGCTGTGCGGCCTCCCAAAGAAATACCACCCCACACCATGACTGACCCACCGCCGAACCGGTCATGCTGGAGGATGTTGCAGGCAGCAGAACGTTCTCCACGGCCTCTCCAGACTGTCACGTCTTTCACACGTGCTCGGTGTGAACCTGCTTTCATCTGTGAAGAGCACAGGGCGCCAGTGGCGAATTTGCCAATCTTGGTGTTCTCTGGCAAATGCCAAACGTCCTGCACAGTGTTGGGCTGTAAGCACAACCCCCACCTGTGGACGTCGGCCCTCATACCACCCTCATGGAGTCTGTTTCTGACCGTTTGAGCAGACACATGCACATTTGTGGCCTGCTGGAGGTCATCTGGCAGTGCTCCTCCTGCTCCTCCATGCACAAACGCAGAGGTAGCGGTCCTGCTGCTGAGGTTGTTGTCCTCCTACGGCCTCCTCCACGTCTCCTGATGTACTGGCCTGTCTCCTGGTAACGCCTCCATGCTCTGGACACTACGCTGACTGACACAGCAAACCTTCTTGCCACAGCTCGCATTGATGTACCATCCTGGATGAGCTGCACTACCTGAGCCACTTGTGTGGGTTGTAGACTCAGTCTCATGCTACCACTAGAGTGAAAGCACCGCCAGCATTCAAAAGTGACCAAAACATCAGCCAGGAAGCGTAGGAACTGAGAAGTGGTCTGTAGTCACCACCTGCAGAACCACTCCTTTATTGGGGGTGTCTTGCTAATTGCCTATAATTTCCACCTATTGTCTATTCCATTTGCACAACAGCATGTGGAATTTATTGTCAATCAGTGTTGCTTCCTAAGTGGACAGTTTGATTTCACAGAAGTTTGATTGACTTGGAGTTACATTGTGTTGTTTAAGTGTTCCCTTTATTTTTTTGAGCAGTGTATATTGGGGGGGGGGGGGGGGGGCAAATATTTACTTTGGAGGTGACAGCAACTATTTCAATACATTCCCCCCAAAATTAATACTCCTTTAAAACAATTTAAATACAGACCTCAGGAAGCGACTACTTTTCAGAAACCATTAGATTTTCTGCTTTCAACGAATGGCAGGGCTGTATCTGGAACTCTATGTTGAAGGTAGAAATATAATGAATAGCAAACGCTTTATCTTCTATACTATTCCAATCTGACAGTCATTTCTGATCTACACTATACATTTCTATCTGAACATTCTGTAAATATCCATTCTTCTGAATGTTCATTGTCCCAGGTTTACATAATCAAGTCAAACGAAATAACCAATTATATTTTCTACAGATACAGTAAAAAGTTGATGCTCAACGACTGTACGCCACTGAAGATGTTGAAAGCAGCAATTCATTTAATGATACCCGAAAATACTGCAGAGAAATTCCAAAGCCATTTGCAAACAGCAAGTTGGATGCTTAGGAAAAACAACTGCAAACTTCTGTCCATGCTAGGGAAAGTGTTTCAAACATACACTATACCATCTTTAAAAGGGATAGCTTACTCAAACCACAACTAACATGATTTTACTCCAACCTTGGCTGTGGTAAAGAACACTGTTTTGGGATATTTTGTTTCCTTTAGACACTTAAAAGCAGTATTTTGTATTTGTTAGCATTCTCAGTAACATTTAACATTAAACTGTTCTTGTGCCTGTGTAATAAAATAATATATAACACTTTGGTAAATGCATTTTAATTGCTTAATGACCTGAGAGTTTTTATAAGTACTGTACACAAGAGGAAGTGACTTCCTTATTCCACTTCCTTATTCAACAATTATAAAAGCAATTTCCAAAGTCCTATGTAAGAACAATGTTGCTATTGTAATAATCGCATAATTACGACACATAAGAATTTGATGTCACGTGTCAGTGTATTACGTTGTGTCTCACTCATTCGGAAAATATATTTGTTAGTTATTTGGAAGCTGCAACAGTGGCTCACTAACGTTGAGGTGATTCCATGTTCCTCATGCATTTAATTCTAGGCTATAGGCGATTAAGATTCATATCTGAGAGCCCTCCAAACCAAGTGCTATTGGTCATATATTTACACTAATTTATGTAACTACTGTAGTGTTTGGTTCTTCATAAAATATTTGTCAGCCATCAAATAAATGTATTTTGTTTTCAAATAACTTGCATATATTCAAATACCTTCAAGTATTATTTGGTTTTCTGAGACCTGTATTTGAATATCGAAGTAAATTGACGTCTTTTAGTTGAAACTCTATATAAACTATATTCACTACCTCGAGTATGATCCTTTTTTTTTCGTTTTCTTTCAAATAAACTACAAAATACAACTATTTTCTTCCCAGGTCTGCCACACACACACACACACACCTATGCATATGATGCACACACACACACCTTAAATCAACAGGGTCATTAACACAATAAACTGTGCTCTCCAGTGTCACCGTGCCTAATTAAAGGAGCTTTATACACCGGCACCTTCTCGTGTCACCAAAGTAGGAAGATAAAAGCATTCAAGACTGCAAAGACAAAGATGTTGCTCAAAACAGCAGGGGGGGGGGGTTCCAAAGAGGAGAAGTAAGACATCCTGTGTGTGTAGGTGTAATTCACTGGAAATACACCTTTAACGTACAACCTGCCTCAACTGCCAAGCCTTGTGTGCTAAAAATCTAGAAATCGCAATCCTCTCCTGTCTATGCACATGGGAAAACACACAACACATTTTAATGGGTCTTGTCATTTGGGGGGGGGGGGGGGGGGGGGGGGGGGGGGGTGGATTATGCATAAGGGGGCGCAAAACTATCTCCCTGACATCTTGGCAGGTTAGCGCAACCCTGGCATTCCAAAGCGAGGATTTTGAAGCATGTCAAACCCGGTTACCTGTGGATACCGGAGGCAAGCGGAGTGCTAACGCTGGGGAGACGACACACAAACACCTACACAGGTGCACACACCCACACAAACATACGCTCAGATACACAGCCTCGGGGCTACGTAGCACGTTGGTAACAAGCATGCAATGCCAGCCACTGGGCTGCAGCCCTGAACATCAAGACTGCAACAGAAGACCCATACATGACCATTCACAGCAAACTTCCAGTGAATATCATACATTTACAAGAAGAACACACACACACTGGCTCAGGGAAACCTCACGTTTCCTACTATACACTAATACCGTTGACCTAAATAGTTTGACTGGTTGTGTGTAACAAACACATTACTGTAGCTTGCATTCTGACAGTGCAAAAAAAAACTAAAAAACATGAGGATATTACCAAAAATGACACAATACTTAAGTGCACTGCACTTAAATAGGAATGAATTTGGAATGCACCAGATGGCATTTGCATTGCGTGCCTTGCATATATAGTGCATAACTGCTACGTTTGAATGGGTTTTAACCCACGTAAACGATCACAGGCTCTTCATAGCCCTCTTTTACAGTTTGTGAAATAAAATCTGGCACAAGTGCTGTATAATGAGTCATACAGTCTTTATAGAATAATCTCTGTATGCAATTTCTGTGCCTTAGCATAATTGGGGCCAAAAGTCATGAAAGAATCCTGCACATTCCTCTCACCATCGCGCTCTTCCCAGCTCAATGGTAATACAATGTGCTCCAACACCCTTACAACAAACACAACCGAGGTCTTCTTGAATACAATGGTCCTCTCTACATAATAAAAATACTATTGATTTTCTACCATGTGGCTAATGTGCCAAATAAAACAAGTTTTATTGCCTGGTTGGAGGAATGTGAGGTAGTGTCAAGCGGCCGTATGACAACTGAGCTTAGAAGGAATGTATTTATGCTGCAGTAGTTTATGTGTCGGGGGGCTGGGGTCAGTTTGTTATATCTGGAGTACTTCTCCTGTCCTATTCGGTGTCCTGTGTGAATCTAAGTGTGCGTTCTCTAATTCTCTCCTTCTCTCTTTCTTTCTCTCTCTCGGAGGACCTGAGCCCTAGGACCATGCCCCAGGACTACCTGACATTATGACTCCTTGCTGTCCCCAGTCCACCTGGCCATGCTGCTGCTCCAGTTTCAACTTCCACCTGACTGTGCTGCTGCTCCAGTTTCAACTGTTCTGCCTTATTATTAATTATTCGACCATGCTGGTCATTTATGAACATTTGAACATCTTGGCCATGGTCTGTTATAATCTCCACCCGGCACAGCCAGAAGAGGACTGGCCACCCCACATAGCCTGGTTCCTCTCTAGGTTTCTTCCTAGGTATTGGCCTTTCTAGGGAGTTTTTCCTAGCCACCGTGCTTCTACACCTGCATTGCTTGCTGTTTGGGGTTTTAGGCTGGGTTTCTGTACAGCACTTTGAGATATCAGCTGATGTACGAAGGGCTATATAAATAAATTTGATAAGCTAGCGCTAACGCTAAGGCCTAGGAGGAGACTGGAGCCTTTCAGGGGCAGCCAATGGCGGGAGGAGAGGAGGGAGAGGAGCGGACACCAGAAACCCTTTGACGGAGGCGAGATGGAACACACACACACACAGTGAGAGATACGGCTACACACACAAGCACACCATCTCTACCGCTACTCAACAAAGCAGAGGGGAGATAGAATAGACACAAAAACTATTAAATATCTACAGTTTACACACAGACACACAAGCCATATTCAACAGAGCATAACTCTGCAGCTCCACAGCCCTTCAACAGAGTTGAAACATACACATCCCCTTCTTCCTGCACAGCCCTTGGGCAGAGGGTAGGAAGCCTCCCCAGAGACGGAGCATGTTTCCACTGCTAGAAAGTGACTACAGGAGAGAGGGCTACTCAGTCAGGAGCACAGAGGGGGGTGGAGAGGGAGGGGAATCAGGAGAAATGTGTTGGGAGTCAGGAGGGGGGAGAGGGATGGGGGGGGGGGGGTTGATAACTCACCAACTGGGGAAATGTGAGCAGCAGCCCACACCGGCCCCCAATGGCCCCTCAGGTCACACCAAGCGCTCTGTAGTCCTCCACCGATCTCTCTCCATTTCTCTTACTCTCTCCATCTGGCCTTCTCAGCTGTCCGGGTGCTTCAGACGTCTCCATCCTCCTCTTTTTCTCACTCTCCTCCGATCTATGTCTCTCTTTCCCATCTGCCGTGTGTGGAATGTGTGTGGATCTGTGTGTGTATATTCCACCAATGTCATGTCGGTCTCCTTCCACACAGATGATGATGGGGTACTGTCATGGTGCACTTGGGGGGGGGGGGGGGGGGGGGGACGACTGGTTACACCCCCATCTTCACACCCCATGACACTCAGTCAACCCCCCCCCCCCCAATGAATATTAACATGGATTATGATTAACATGGCAAGGTGTGTGAGATGCATGCAGAACCGTCAGACACACACCGTCAGACACACACCGACAGACGTAGGCATGGATGCAGAATGTACAATAGATCCCATGCACACAGCAAGGGGTTGCATTGGTCATTCCTCACACAGCAGAGAGCACACACAATTATTACATGTTGTAGACACACAGCCTCTGCATGAAAAGAAAACTAGTCCATCCTGAATCCTCAACACACAGCAGAAACAGACATAATGCTGTTCAACTGTCAAAAACGCGCACAGGCGCGCACGCAGACACGACAGCGCACGTTGCTTACTGTACATACAGCAGCAGACACGTACACAGAATAAAGCGAGCTGGAGCTCACAGCCTCCTCAGTCCTCCCAGTGAACACGGCACATCAACACACTGACTGAACCAGGCTCCCAAAAGCATTAACACTCTTGGGCTTTTTGCTATTTCATGGCAAGCAGCAGGTTGTTCTATTATTCATAGTAGGAGAGAGAAAGAATGAAGAGGAGTGGGAGAGACACAGAGAGAGGGGGAGGACAGAAGGAGAAAGCGAGAGAGCGCGCAAGAGAATGGGAAAACACTGAAACGGGCTTTATGAATTCTGGGCCTATAATCATATGCGGCACATTGCATTTGGCTAAAGTGCCTGAACACAGGGGAAATCCAAACCAACACACACGGCGGCGGCGCGCCCCGTTGAATAAACGGAGAGCTTATTGTGCACAACACGCCACAAACACTGAACACACAACGCAAATTATTATCGTCGGCATGGAGAGCACATGCGCGTTAATAAAGCGTGCTCACACACTGCGTATGGAAATGCCTTTATGCGCTGAACAAACTGAAGACGCTCTGAGCACACAACGCAAGTTCAGGCGTGTGTTGTGAACATACCCCATACCCCAATGCACAGAGGACCCGTGTTAAATAAACAGAATTTGAGAGTTCCAAATGTCACACAAGCTATATACAGAGCGCAAGTATTGACCGTTGTGGACTCTGCTTCGAAACTGCTTTCCCCCAGAACAAACAATCTCTCTCTCACACACACACAGTGATGCGAATCCCAGCAGGCACTACAGTAATCATCTCCGTGCCGTTAAGTGCATAGGGCAACACGCCAATGACCCGAAGGCGAATCTTCTTGGTCCAAGACATGATCCGGACAAACAAGCACTCCACGGAATACAGCAACACACAGCTAAATAAAAGGTGTAATTCCTTTACAACAACGGGTATGACATAGGGAAACCCAGGGGACAGAGGATACAGAGACCCATAGACCCACATGGCAGTTTGAATATGTGTGGTAACTCACTGACTTGCCTATTGGGTAACGTGTCGCCTCATATGGCCTTGCAGACAATGCTAAAATCAGTCAGTCGGACCCCCAATGCGAGAAAACTACATTTTTACTGTGCTGCCAAAACAATGTAACTAGAAAAAGATATGAACTGGTGATAACGTTAAGACTTTTTAAATGTCGTAATTTCTGCACAAGGTCTGTTGTTTTCTTCAGTATGCAGCCCCGGGGTAGAGTGTCAAACTCATTACAAGGAGTGTCCGCTGGTTTTGGGGTTTCCCCTTTCAATTAGGCCCTAGACAACCAGGTGAGGGGAGTTCTTTGTAATCAGTGACCTTAATTCCCCAATCATGTCCAGACGCTAGGCCCTCAGGGAAATGAGTTTGACACTGATCTGTATTATTGTGCTGATCTCGATGATTTTCTACAGTACTTTAAAAAAAAGAGTCACCTGTTAAACAGTGAACATTGACAATAGTCCATTTTGAGTTGAGCCCTTTTCTCATGCTCTATGCTACAGGAATCGTGTTATTCTACTGTATAGGATTCATGCACTGCAGGCTACATTGAATTTGATTGAATAGATTGATGAGCTTTGAATTTAATTAAAGCTAGTATTGTATAGTATTGTACCCCATAACCTTATTCTAACTATGGACAGCACACTTCGTATTAACCAGATCCTGATCACACTCCCTAGTCATATTGAATGAGATTGAATAGATTGGGCCTCGAATTGAATTTAAGCATTTTGTATGATATTGTATAGCTTTAACTGAGTATAGCATTAACATAGTGATAAAGATCCCCTTTGCACTCGTCGCACCATTTACAATTCCCTCTGGCCTGAAGGTCGTTCTCCCGCCTCCTCTTTATGGGTGACACACAGCAAACTGCGAGACGCGCTCTGCCAGGCGAGTGGCGACCCAGTGGGAGAGAGACAACCAGACTGCCAGCCCGTTCAGATGGCATCCCCACGACAGACAGAAGCCAGGGCACATATCACAACACTGACGCCAGTACAGCGGGAAATGGGTCGTGGGGCGTAATAACGAGGGTACAAGGCAGGCACAACGGAAAGGGTAGAAATGACAGTAAAATATAGGGGTTTTACAGTGCTGCCACCCAGTCATGGGGACAACAGGTCATTAATTGTGGATAGAGGCATGGTTTGACTTCCCTATTAGTTACTGTGTCCGTGGGGGAGGGGGAGACTGTATAGTCTGCTGTTGCTCTCAGTAACGACTGTCATGACATATAGATCAGTGGCAGAGAGAGAGAGAGAGAGAGAGAGAGAGAGAGAGAGAGAGAGAGAAATGATAGAGACAGAAAAAGATGAGAGATACAATGTATGTGTGTTTGTGTACCTAAAACAAAGACAAAGCAAGAACCCCATTCCTCCTCAAAGGAATTGACAATGAAACCGAGATACAAAAAGGTCCGACAATTCTTCTAATGGATATTCGCCTGGGTGCGCGGCTCCACATGGGTGCCCATTACCCAGCAGTCAGTGCTTTGAGACCGCGGGGCCGAACCGCCTACTCAGGATTTCGTGTGTAATCAGGCCGAGCAGGTGAGCCACGCTCGACTCGCCGTCTCTACTCGTCAGGCTAACGCAAGCGGATGGATGGATGGATGGATGGATGGAGTCTTGGACGGGTGATAGAATGAAGGAGTGACAGCTGGGTCAACGGCAGGGAGGGAAGAATAGAGAGATGGGAGTCATAGGATGGACTCGTTTATTAAGATGGTAAAGACGGTGAGAGGTAGTGGCAAGATGTCTCCATGTGTGCTGAGGGAAGAGGCCTCGAAAAGCGTAGCCATGATGAACTGGATTCTGTTAGTGATGCTGCTGTGTGAGAGGGGGAGACAGCGTGGGCGTATGTGTCCGCGAGACAGAGCGATGGGGAAAACAGAGGAAGAAAGGTAATGAAAATGGAGAAGAGGAAGAGTGAGAGGGAATGTGTGTATGAATATTTATGTGTTTACTGTACATACGTGCGTGTACACTCCCACAATCACGTGTACCGTGAGTTAACCAAATAAAGATAGACGATATGGATTGAGTGATGTGAAAGCGGATACGAGACTCCATTATATCACCCTGACGTTTGTCGGGCAGAGGCAGTGGCTAGACGAAGATGGAGGGAGGGATGAAAGACAAATTAAACTGATATCCCGGGTGAAGATCCTGACAACGAGATATGATCCGCCGGCTGGATGAGAGATGGAGAGGAGATGGAGAGGGGATAGACTGACATGACAATACCTCAATTTCCCCAGTCTTCAAGATGAGAACGTGAGTGAGCGTGTTCAAGAGGTCGACGGATGGATGGATGGAGAAAATGAGAGAGAGCAAGACAAGATATGAAGCAATATGGTGATCTGCACAATGACGAGTGTGAGAGTGACTGATAACACAGAGAAAGGTGACAGGGAGAGGCGGTGAAGGGAGTGAAAGAAAGGAGGCGAGAGAAAGACAGGTGAAAAGATGGATGATAGAGAGAGATGAGAGATGAGAATGGACAGAGGGGTTGAGTGGCTCTTCACCACTCACTGAATTGGTAGGTACATATTTAAGGAATGGAAAAGTTCTCCCTCTCTCTCTTGATGCTCTCTCTGATGGAAAGGTACAGGATAAACAATCCAAGCTGTTTTTGTTCAAACTCATCCTCACATTCTCTAGAAGCTGATAAGATGTTGAACAAACAAATTCAAAAGGCATTCCCACAAAAACATCTAAAATGATAAAATAGGAATTCCCACAAAACTGTAGAAACGTTCTGTTCAGTACAACACATACATAGAATGAGACAAAACACACCCTATACACACACACACACACAATCATCCACCCACCCACGCACACAAACACACACAAATCTACAAACAGACCTACACACATCAATCAGCAACCCCCCTCCACACACACTCCCTAGTCAACCCATCTTTGATTCCCTCTGCAGAGATGATGATTAGAAGAAAAAAACCTACAATGGAAAATCAACCCAGAACATACAGAAGCGAGTCATTTTTTTCCTCTCCATCTCTCCTCCTGGTTATGATCTAGCGCAACTCTGGAGTGGGAGCTGCCTGTTGGGAATCATTGCTGGCGGGGAAAGTGCTGGATTAAACACGGAATTATCTGCAGAATGCCTGGAGCCACACACACATAAACACACACACACAATCACGCACACACCCTCCACTTCACATCAAAATCATTTCCGTCTCACAGATCTATTCTTAGGCGCAAGAATATCCCCTTCCTCACACATACTAAAGCTCATACAGGACTAGCGGAATGTTGGAGAACCAGAGGCACTGTTGCATAGCGCTCCTTCCGTGGAGCGAGTCGCCAATCTCTGTTACCAACCACTCGAAGAACACCAATTAACCATGACTGGATTGAAGTGACGCCACGGAAACAGGGTTATTGTGGTCTGTTGGATGGAGCAATGGGCTGATGACCCAGGAGGCTTGCGAGGGACATAAACTTAAGTGGAGGGAATGGAGTGCGGCACCATTGTGCCTCTGGAGAATCGGCTTGAAACTAAACTCTGTACATAGCTTGGTGAATAAATAATGAAAGTTAATTGGGGGACAGAATATAAAATGTAATGGTACTCTAAATATAGTGTTCTGGATGGGGGAGAAAACATCATGGCGGTGGATTTAAAGGGGCACTCAACAGTTCTAACAATAAAGTGGCATCTCACCACTTTTTGGGGAAACAGCTCAGGGATAGGGTGGGTTTACAATTACATTGTTAACAAACAGGAGAGTATAACAAGCTTATAATTCAAGTTCTGCTCGGTTAAGACAGGTGAACTAATCTCATGAGGCACGTATCTAAAAAACAATTACTAAAAATCTCTACCTCGCTCAAAACAGGGCTGCCAGACAAGCTCTTCATTGCTCTACACGAATTAGCGTCAACCAAAAATGCACCAGAATCTCTCATAGCTTCCCGTTTAACATTACTATCCAGTTTTCTTTAGGAGTGTTATATTTTGAGAAACTACAGTATTTCTCAGTGTACTAGCAACAAGCATAACCACCAAACCAGACAGGCAAATTCAAGGCATCAAATACCACCAAGGACACATCTACAGTTTTATACAGAGCCATCACTGAACTCACATTTCTTAGGCACAAAGTAAATCCACCTTCAAGAAAAGAATAAAAGTACTGGATCGACCATATGACTGGGGATACTAGTGTTATCCGAAATTCTACTGAAATGTTAAATGCATTACCTGTCAGCTTTTTAATTCTCTAATGTCTACTTGTTAAATGATTGTTATGTCTTTTTTGTAAATGGTAATTGTTTGCAATCTCTTTTTAGTTCTGTGTTGGGACCCCAGGAAGATTTGCTGACATTATGGCATCAGCTAATGTGGATCCTAATAAAGTTATGTTCTTCAAGAATAAATGGATATACAGTGAGGGAAAAAAGTACTTGATCCCCTGCTGATTTTGTACGTTTGCCCACTGACAAAGAGAGACAGTGAGAGACAGTATAACAACAACAAAAAATCCAGAAAAACTTATGTCAAAAATGTTATAAATTGATTTGCATTTTAAATGAGGGAAATCATTATTTGACCCCCCCCTCAATCAGAAAGATTTCTGGCTCCGAGGTGTCTTTTATACAGGTAACGGGCTGAGATAAGGAGCACACTTTTAAAGGAAGTGCTCCTAATCTCAGCTTGTTACCTGTATAAAAAGACACCTTTCCATAGAAGCAATCAATCAATCAGATTCCAAACACTCCACCATGGCCAAGACCAAAGAGCTCTCCAAGGATGTCAGGGACAAGATTGTAGACCTACACAAGGATGGAATGGGCTACAAGACCATCGACAAGCAGCTTGGTGAGAAGGTGACAACAGTTGGTGCAATTATTCGCAAATGGAAGAAACACAAGAACTGTCAATATCCCTCGGCCTGGGGCTCCATGCAAGATCTCACCTCGTGGAGTTGCAATGATCATGAGAACGGTGAGGAATCAGCCCAGAACTACAGGAGAGGATCTTGTCAATGATCTCAAGGCAGCTGGGACCATAGTCACCAAGAAAACAATTGGTAACACTGTGCCGTGAAGGACTGAAATCCTGCAGTGCCCGCAAGGTCCCCCTGCTCAAGAAAGCACATATACATGCCAGTCTGAAATTTGCCAAGGAACATCTGAATGATTCAGAGGACAACTGGGTGAAAGTGTTGTGGTCAGATGAGACCAAAATGGAGCTCTTTGGCATCAACTCAACTCGCCGTGTTTGGAGGAGGAGGAGGAGGAATGCTGCCTATGACCCCAAGAACACCATCCCCACCATCAAACATGGAGGTGGAAACATTATGCTTTGGGGGTGTTTTTCTGCTAAGGGGACCGGACAACTTCACCGCATCAAAGGGACGATGGACAGGGCCATGTACCGTCAAATCTTGGGTGAGAACCTCTTTCCCTCAGCCAGGGAATTGAAAATGGGTCATGGATGGGTATTCCAGCATGACAATGACCCAAAACACACAGCCAAGGCAACAAAGGAATGGCTCAAGAAGAAGCACATTAAGGTCCTGGAGTGGCCTAGCCAGTCTCCAGACCTTAATCCCATAGAAAATCTGTGGATGGACCTGAAGGTTCGAGTTGCCAAACGTCAGCCTCGAAACCTTAATGACTTGGAGAAGATCTGCAAAGAGGAGTGGGACAAAATCCCTCCTGAGATGTGTGCAAACCTGGTGGCCAACTACAAGAAACATCTGACCTCTGATTGCCAACAAGGGTTTTGCCACCAAGTACTAAGTCATGTTTTGCAGAGGGGTCAAATACTCATGTCCCTCATTCAAATGCAAATCAATTTATAACATTTTTGACATGCGTTTTTCTGGATTTCTTTGTCAGTGGGCAAACGTACAAAATCAGCAGGGGATCAAATAATTTTTGCCCTCACTGTTTGTATCATCCATTTAAAAGTACAAAAATGGATAAACGGTGCCTTCAGAAAGTATTCATACCCATTGACTTATTCCACATTGTTGTTACAGCCTGAATTCCAAATGTATTAAAATGTATTTTTTGAACTTTTTGCATATGTATTGAAAAGGAAATACTGAAATATCTATTTTACATACACCCACCGTTCAAACGTTTGGGGTCATTTAGAAATGGCCTTGTTTTTGAAAGAAAAGCACATTTTTTTGTCCATTAAAATAACATTCAAATGGATCAGAAATATAGTGTAGACATTGTTGTTGTTGTAAATGACTATTGTAGCTGGGAACGGCAGATTTGTTATGGAATATCTACATAGGTGTACAGAGGCCCATTTTCAGCATCCATCACTTCTGTGTTCCAATGGCACGTTGTGTTAGCTAATCCAAGTTTATAATTTTAAAAGGCTAATTGATCATTAGAAAACCCTTTTGTAATTATGTTAGCACAGCTGAAAACTGTTGTTCTGATTAAAAAGTAATAAAACTGGCCTTCTTTAGACTAGTTGAGTATCTGGAGCATCAGCATTTGTGGATTTGATTACAGGCTCAAAATGGCCAAAAACAAAGACCTTTCTTCTGAAACTCATCAGTCTATTCTTGTTCTGACAAATGAAGGCTACTCCATGCAAGAAATTGCCAAGGAACTGAAGATCTCGTACAACGCTGTGTACTACTCCCTTCACAGAACAGCGCAAACTGGCTCTAAGCAGAATAGAAAGAGGAGTGGGAGGTCCCGGTGCACAACTGAGCAAGAGGACAAGTACATTGGTGTCTAGTTTGAGAAACAGACGCCTCACAATTCCTCAACTGGCAGCTTCATTAATAAATAGTACCCGCAAAACACCAGTCTCAACGTCAACAGTGAAGAGGCGACTCCGGGATAATGGCCTTCGAGGCCATTCTCTGTCCAGTGTCTGTGTTCTTTTGACCATCTTTTTACTGGCCAGTCTGAGATATGGCTTTTTCTTTGCAACGCTGCCTAGAGTTCTTTCAAAAACAAGTACATTTCTAAGTGACCCCAAACTTTTAGCGTACACTACCGGTCAAACGTTTTAGAACACCTACTCATTCAAGGGATTTTCTTTACTTTTACTATTTTCTACACTGTAGAATAATAGTGAAGACATCAAAACTATGAAATAACACATATGGAATCATGTAGTTACCAAAACAAAGTGTTAAACAAATCAATATATTTTAGAGTCTTCAAAATAGCCACCCTTTGCCTTGATGACAGTTTTGCACACGCTTAGCATTCTCTCAACCATCTTCATGCGGTAGTCATCTGGAATGCATTTCAATTAACAGGTGTGCCTTGTTAAAAGTTCATTTGTGGCATGTCTTTCCTTCTTAATGCATTGGATCCAATCAGTTGTGTTGTGACAAGGTAAGGGGTGGTATACAGAAGATAGCCCTATTTGGTAAAAGACCAAGTCCATATCATGGCAAGAACAGCTCAAATAAGCAAAGAGAAACAACAGTCCATCATTACTTTAAGATATGAAGGTCAGTCAATACAGAACATGTCAAGAACTGTAACTTTTTTTTTCAAGTGCAGTCGCAAAAACCATCAAGCGCTACGATGAAACTGGCTCTCATGAGGACCACCACAGGGAATTGAAGACCCAGAGATCTCTGCTGCAGAGAATAAGTTCATTAGTTACCAGCCTCGGAACTGGAGCCCAAATAAATGGGCTAAAAAGGACCGTAACCTTACTTGCTCCTGTAAGTCGATTTGGATAAAACTTCTTTGCAGCAATTTGACCATGAATGCCTGATTTCACAGTCTTCAAATAGCCACCCTTTGCCTTGATGACACTACTAAAGGACACCAATAAGAAGAAGAGAGACTTGGGCCAAGAAACACATGGACATTAGACTGGTGGAAATGTGTCCCTTGGTCTGTAGTCTAAATTGGACATTTTTGGTTCCAACCGCAGTGTCTTTGTGAGACCTGGTGTGGGTGAACGGATGATCTCCGCATGTGTATTTCCCACCATAAAGCATGGAGGAGGTGTGATGGTGTGGGGGGTGATTTGCTGGAGACACCGTCTGTGATTTATTTAGAATTCAAGGCACACTTAACCAGCATGGCAACCTCAGCATTCTGCAGTGAAACGCCATCCCATCTGGTTTGCGCTTAGTGGGACTATCACTTGTTTTTCAACAGGACAATGACCCAACACACCTCCAGGCTGTGTAAGGACTATTTGACCAAGAAGGAGAGCGATGGAGTGCTGCATCTGTTATTTTAATAAATTACCAAAAATGTATTTAAAAAAAAAAAACTGGTTTTGCTTTGTCATTATGGGGTATTGTGTTTAGAACAAAAATATTGAAACAATTCTAGAATAAGACTAAGGTAACAAAATGTGGAAAAGGTGACGGCGTCTGAAAACGGTCCGAAGGCACTGTAAACGCCTCATCACAATTCTCTCTCAGCGATCTACAGACAGTTCCTTGGACTTCATGGTATAGTTTCTGCTCTGACATACTGTACACTGTCAACTGTGGGACCTTATATAGACAGGTGTGTTTCTTTCTAAAAATCATGTCCAAACAATTGAAATTGGCCAGAGAGTCCAATCAAGTCGGCATTTTCAATAAACATGACAACAACAAAAAAACACAACAAAAAATGAATTTTGAATTCCGGCCGCAGCACAACATGTGGAATAAGACCGGGGGGGTATGAATACTTTCTGAATAAATAATAGAAAATTTAATCGTGAGCTTAAGATAGTGTACTGGACGGAGAAGAAAACATTATTGAAATGGTAGTGAGTTTAAAGCCCTCTAGACATTATATTGCTGTGAGCATTGGTGCAGCACTGAGCATGACTATCACTTCGCAGCCAACATAAGAAAGGTTTCGATAACTGGTGCTCTGACCATCATTTCGCAGGGAACGATAGGCACCAGAGAAGCGATGGTGCAGTGGTGTGTTTCAGGGGTGTCGGTCTTATCTTTTCAAGCCAGAGAGGGAAGAGAAAGAGAGCAGCCGTTTGGTATCTCTCACCCTTTGGCTTTTGTCACCGCTGTGCAGAGAGCCGAACCAAAAATGACATGTCCAGTCTCCAAGTGCCCACGGTCAACTTCCTCTCCCTGTCTCAGTGTCACTTCCTTGCTTCTCTGTTCCGAACCATGTCATTGTAGCTAGTGAGCCAGTGCTACCCATTACCCACTGCCTTGGGATCAGTTAGGATTAGCTACTGTAGACCGCATAACACCACATACCGACAGGTGACCACTTTGTGGGTGGTTGGTAAATGCTGATTCCAGATCAGCTAGGAAAGCTATCACTGGACTGTCCATTACCCACAGTCCTAGGATCAATTATCTTCACCCACATCACCTCAGATACTGACAGGTAACCACTGTGAGAGGTTAGTGGAGGCTGATTCCAGGTCAGATGGTAAGCAATAGCACCTCAGGAAACACATTGAATCCTGTTGCTACATTTGCCTTATCAAAAGGTGGTTCAGCGAGGTAAGCTCGCTCTGAGTTTTCCCTCATGCGCAGGTTCACGCTTAAGACGCCACACCTGCGAAATGTGAAATCCACTGCTGATGAAGGAAGTCACAAGGCTTATTTTAAGTAACACATGTTCTAATTTCACAAAGACAGCGAGGGACATGTGATCTTTCACACAGGTATCACACATTACTGTAGGCTTTTCCTGGCAGCTGCTGTTTTTAGAATGACCTCGTACCCCTGCACATCGACTTGGTACTGGTACTCCCTGTATAGGGCAGCAGGAAGCCTAGCGGTTAAGAATGTTGGGCCAGTAACCCAAAAGGTCGCTGGTTTGAATCCCCAAGCCAACTAGGTGAAAAAAATCTGCCGATGTGCCCTTGATCAAGGACCGTAACCTTACTTGCTCCTGTAAGTCGATTTGGATAAAACTTCTGCCAAAAAAATTCTGTGTACAAAACATTAGGAACACTTTCCATGACACTGACCAGGTGAAAGCTATGAGCCCTTATTCATGTCACCAGTTAAATCCACTGCAAATCAGTGTAGATTTTTCAAGCCTTGAAACAATTGAGACATGGATTGTGTATGTGTACCATGTGTACCATTCAAAGGGTGAATGGAGAAGACAGAGTATTTAAGTGCTTTTGAACGGGGTACGGTAGTAGGTGCCAGGCGCACCGGTTAGTGTGTCTGCTGGGTTTTTCACGCTCCACAGTTTCCCGCGTGTATCTAGAAAAGTCCACCACCCAAAGGACAACTTGACAACTGTGGGAAGCATTGGAGTCACCATGGGCCAGGAAGTCTTGACACCTTGTGGAGACCGTGCCCCGACGAATTGAGGCTGTTCTAAGGGCCAAAGGGGTGCAAACTCAATATTAGGAAGGTGTTCCTAATGTTTTGTACACTCAGTGTATATAGCCATGTTATTTTCACTCGTTATTGGTATTCACTGTGTATTTATTCCTCGTGTCACCATATATTTACTGCATTGTTGGAAAAGGACCCGAAAGTAAGCATTTCACTGTTCGTCTACACCTGTTGTTTACAAAGCATGTTACAAATAAAATGTTACTTGATTTTGATTTGAGCTCTCAGGTGCTGTGACAACTGACAGCAAAAACTTGCCACACAGACACAAATGTGACCGTTTCTGATGAGAAACTGAGAGACCATTCAGGAGGCGGCGAACTAGTCAACCAGTGAGCAAATCCTGTCCATCTGTCCATCCCGCTGAGAGACTGACCTGGAGAAAAGACGCTTTAGGCCATTTATCTGACAATCTATGTCAATCCATTCAGCCTGAGTGGCGCGGGAAAGGTGAGAGAGCAGAGCAGCTAGGCTCCAGGGCGGTCCACACAGGGCTCAATGAAAGGCCCCCTGCGGCCGTCCACAGCCCTGCCGGTCCATTAATACTGGCCAGCCAGAGTCATTAGAGGCCTGTCGATATATTGTAGGCAGGCAAGCTGCCGGCAGACCCGAACTTAGTAGACTGTCAAGCGTTTCTGCTAGCCCTGCCATCCTCTGGCTAAGGTCCCAAACCCAAAGGTAAACAACGAACTACAGGTCATGTGGGCGAGACAATAATTGGCGAGTCAAGGAAAATTATTTCAAATATTCCAGCATTCAGCATTCCAGTGCAATTTTATGGTCTACTTAGTATAAACAATGACATTCCACAAGTAATGCCATGGGAGAATGTGTTAGGCTGTTTATTTTACAGTTTTAATATAATTTATCATTCATTTCTAATTTGGCATGGAATTTTTACATGCCTGGGAATTCTGACATGCCTGTCTTCCATTCATACCGGGGGATAAAGGGTCTTTTCTAATGAAGAAAATAATTAGCATAGACCGTGACCTACAAAATCCATAACAATTCACATTCTCTAACACATAGGTCTCGTGAGGAAAGAAGTTCAATCTCAGTCACTGTTCAAAACAGCGTGGAACTAATCGAATAATATGCAAACACATTTTTTTTGTGCGTGTCAGCTCTACCTGATTACACAATTTTGAAAAACTACATTCAATTACTTAAAAATAAAATAAAAAATAAAAATAAAAAAAGAGGTCTAGTTCAATCGTTATGCGCCCTGGTGCATTATTTAACATTCAGCCTGTGTGCCCCGCCAAAAACAATTGCTATCCTTCCACCTTGTCAGTTGACACCCAAAGATTGTAGATTGTCTGAGGTAATTGTTTGTTGCTCATCATTCACAATGTCTAACCTTTCAAAGCCTTTACATGCCAGCAGACTTGAGGTAGGTTGACTTTCGGAAACTATTATTCCACACCATGTACAGCAGGGATCATCAGCTAGATTCAGCCACGGGATGATTTTTTGTTGAGCGGATGGTCGTGGGCCAGACCATAATTAATTACAAATCATTTGCAGACTGCAAAAAGACCAAAGAGATCAATGATGTTATAGTCAAATATTCTAAAACCTTGCTTATGTTTGCATATGATCACATACGTCTTTCTATTTTGGGGCCAAATTGGAGAACCCTGGGGCCAGTTAGAGAACCCTGGGGCCAGTTGGAGAACTCTTCAAAAAGGTAATTTTTTTCACTACCGTTCCCTTAACTGAAACTATGCCATTCAAGTCACAATCGCCTGCATTAGGTCAACAAGGTTAAAAGGTCCGAATGAAGAAAGGGTTTGACAGATTCCCGCAAAGAGTCATAGTCAAGGCGACAGACGAGGACCTAAAGTGGCCTCAGGAGGACCATAAACGATCTCTCTCAGACTACAGTCAAGGATGTTGTGGCAATGTAGTACCACAGGTTTTTCTGAATAAGACACATTATTTAAGTCCATCAATATCATTTGGAACTGTAGCCAACATTAAAAATAACACCATCCAGCCCACTTGTTGTAAACAACTCATTCAGGGAACCCATCAATGCATCTACTTGAGAAACTGCTCGTTGTCATCAGTAGTCTTGGCATGATGGTTACTCTACGTTTATAATAGCATCGTTACACATCAATAACCCTATGGTATCTCTGGCACTCTGGATAATTACACTGGTCTAGATAGGGATGTTGTGGAACAATGTGATAAATGTAACATAAAGAACAGACAGTTCTCTGGGTAATACAGTGGCGGTTGGTGCCGTTTAAGATGAGGGAGGATGATTATTTTTTTATGAACATGGCCTTATTACTATTACAGCATATTGGATGACTTTTCATACTCCATTCACCCAGCTCAATGTAACATTGATAGGTTTAGGCTACTACATGACACTAATTTTCCCTGTGCCCATCATGAGATCGCTACAAACTAGCCCAACGTAGGTGCACAGGTCGAGAGAATTTTGAGTAATAATGGTGACAGTGACACATTCAATAACACCTTGCATAGTCTTGCCTGCATCTAGCTGATCTAGGGTGTCATCTTTAGTCCAACGGTTGCAAAGAAGAGTTTCTATTGGACAAATTCAGGTATGTTTATTTTTTTTTTTCAACAGAATCGGCACAATGAATACATCGCTGATCACACACAAACAGCTCGTTGTGTAATATCTATAGATAATTCCTTCTCTCATCCTTGCTCTCCTCCTCTCACATTTTCCCTTCGCTTGTGGACTTCAGTGCAGAACACATCCACTGTCTGTGACCAGGCGAAAATTAAGCTTTTAAGCCAAACCTTCATACCATGACTGCTACACACAGCCTACATCGTTGTCGGGTTATAGTCAACATAGGCATAGCTACTAGAACTAAGGCGTTAGTAAACCCGCTACAATCATGTAGAACAGTGTGGTCAGCAACAATCAGTTTAGCAGTTACACCAGCGAGCCCAGGTGGCTATAAATGAATAAAGCCAAAAGCTTACCTTTACTTGGGAGAGTTCCAGTGTCGAACAGCCATAGCCAGCTAGCTAACATAGCATCCCTCTCTGTTAGAGCCCGGTGTTTGAGTAGGCTAAACGATCTAGCTGCATTTGACACTAGCTAAGTAAGTGAAAGTGAAAAGAATATATACTATGAAATATAGCTAGCTCTCTCTCCCGCTCTTGTTCAAAACTGTTCAACTAGTCTTTCTCTCGGAGTCGACTACTCACCACATGTAATGCACTGCAGTGCTAGTTAGCTGTAGCTTTCAGTACTCGATTCATTCTCTCATCCTTTGATTGGGTGGACAACATGCCAGTTCATGCAGCAAGAGGTCTGATCGGTTGGAGGACGTCCTCTGGAAGTCGTCATAATTACTATGGAAGGAGGTGAGAACCATGAGCCTCCTAGGTTTTGTATTGAAGTCCATGTACCCAGAGGAGGATGGAAGCTAGCTGTCCTCTGGCTAAATCATGGTGCTACCCTGCAGAGTGCTGCTCAGGCTACTGGAGACCTTCATTGCAAAACGGTGTGTTTTAATAAATTATTTGGTCACGTGAATATATTTAGTTTAATCTAAAAAAGGAAAACGTTTTGTTTCACCATTTTGTTTTTCTGAAATTGACTGAGGATGGTCTTTCTCTTCTTCCTCTGAGGAACCTCCACCGGTGTAGTAATGAGAATCGTTTCAGTTCTATATCGAGGCAGACCTAATAACCGCAAGGGCTAAAGCAAAACATTGTCGATATGCATGCTACATACACAATCAAATTCACAGACGGACCACTACGCTGTCGGAACGTCACACACAAGACTCAAATCGTATTTAGAAATCCATCATACTTTAATAACACCAGAATACAAAAATAAATGTGACAGGACAAACTGGAACGAAACACCCACAATGTCAGATGGTGATACAGAGAACATCGTTATACTAGCAGCTTGTAGTGAGAGACAAACATCTGGGAATATAGGAGCATTTTAATATTAGTCATATTCTCCAGGTCATAATCCTGTCAATATTGTGCTCAAGAAAAACCACCCCAAAAAAAAAAAACACTTTAGAATTTAACCGAAAAAATTGAATATCTTATTATGCCAGCAACTGGGCTAACATGACCACATCAATTAGTCATGCTTGTTGCATGTTATGTTCGATTTATTTATACTATGTACACGAGGGACACGGGGAATACTGCATGTGGTGGAATTGTGAATTTAAGGCTTTGTTTGGTTGTCTTTAGTTTAGAGTCGGGAGTGAATTGTAGGCTGTCGTGACCCATTAGGCTTTTTAAAATGACCACCACCACTGCCCTTAGACAGGGAGAGTAATTTTATCCCAGAAACGTAGCTTTTTATTCCATGTGAAATTGGTGCTGGGTTTACTTCTTAAAAACAGGGAAATGGGGAATTAAAGGTTTTAAGCCTCTGTAGAGAGAAATGTTCTCTCTCTCTGTTCATCTTAATAGCAAGATGGAGAATGATGATGGAGCCAAACGAGGAACAATCTTGCCCCTGCTAATGGGAGGCATTGCACTCAAGGTGTGTCAGGTCGGGGAAAGATATTTGTGTGTGTGTGTGTGTGTGTGTGTGTGTGTGTGTGTGTGCGCGCGCATTCTATGGGTGAAACAGATCTTGAGAGAGGGTGATTATATGCTCTCATGTGAGTTTATCTGTGGAAGAAAGAGTGAGAGAGAGTGTTTGTGTGGAGAAGATGGTGAGAGCAGCTTAGAGTTCAAGGCCCTCGATAATATAATGTACCTCTATGTACCAGTAGGCTACAAGATACATGCATTGACACACATGTAATTACAGTAAGGTCATTTGTATTCATTGGTTATTTTGCAACCAATTCCCATAATAGTAGTCTGTGTTAATGGACCAATTTACCATAATCTACACAGCACTTCTAAATAACATTTCTTATCGGAAGCCTCGAAGATAAATACACACTTACTTCATTAAATGGATTTTTTTTACATCAACAAATACACAACCAACACTTCACATAAGACTGTTAAAATGCTTATATCCATTCGCACAAAACATCATAAGGAAAACAAACCGTTCATTTGGACACAGTGGTGATGATCTGATAATGTGATATGAATCTGTGATAAAAAAGGCAAAGGAGGAGGAGTCGAACACAATATTTTCAGAGCAGCGGCCCGGATACCAATACCCAATCAGGTTTTCATTCTGTCAAGGGGTGGCACAGGAGACCACTCCAAAGGCCTTTTGAGTCACTCCAGCTCCGCCAGTGAAATATTCATGTCCACGCGGGTCCTCGTGCTAAGCAGTTTCCTATCACCGTCCCCCAACCCCTTCATCAGTGAGGTTACTGTGCATGAAATGAGTGATGAATGACTCCCGAGATAAAATCAGGATAGGCTTAGCAATCCATATGGATGAAATTATGCAAAAACAACTCCTGCATAATATTGAGCTATTACGCGGTGAATCAGCGTGTGGGATATACACACATACACACACACACACAAACGCAAAATCCACTCGCCGACACAAATCTGTTCAATCACGCTACACACACCCTTGCACAATTGACACACTCGTCAGCACACCCACGCGCGGCCGCTGCTTTAAAGTGTACGCCGTTAATCCGACAGTGGAACATACTGCGGGTGGGGTTAGCTCCTTACCCTCGTTCCAGGTCTGGCAGAGAGTCAAATTCGGTCCACTCAGAACTCGAAAACACATATGCCGGCCAGGCTTAGAACTAATGGGCCTTGCACATGGTCAGAAATACCCCCACACACAGTCACAGGCATATTTAATGTGTTACTGCCCCCTTAGAAGGCCAGAAGAGATTACACACAGACGCAGCAAAAAAACGACAAATATAAATACTCTACTAAGTATTCCGTCCCTGCTAAAAAAAAAAAAGATAATATTTCTAAGACTAAGTAGATAATTGATCATAGACGGTCTACCTCATACCACCTCATAATTCCTACTGTATTCGGGAGCAAAATATCGGAATTTCAGCCTTATGTGCAGCTTGGTTTAACTGGATTAAATCGCACAAGTACTCAATACCAGCCTCTCTCTCTCTCTATCCCTCCGCACAAGGTAACGCACAACACTTTTATGCTTCTTCCACTCCTGAATTAAACATGCGGGGAAGGAACAGCTTGTTCTGGTAAAAACAGAGAGGGAAATATTCCGCCTCTGCCTCTGATCCTCGAGCGTCGGCAGCGAAACATCTCGTTGCCATTAAAAAGACGGCGCATTGATCGACTTGCCGGGGAAATGGAGGGTGCTCCCGTCTAATTGGTCAAACTGACAGGCAGAGCAGGAGGCCCAGTTAGAGATGGGTGTGCCTGTCCATCTGTCAGTGGGTCTGTTATCTGTCCCTAGGCAAACTAGACAAGCTGGTTTTGGACCCTAAGCATGGTAGGCTAGCACACCTCGGACGGTGCCAGCTGACCCGCTGACCCTTGCTTAGCAGTGAAATTCGACCAACATGAACAGAGCCAACATTCAGGTGGAATTTTTTTTTGCGGATTTGGTCGCACCACTTCTCTCGTTCAAACCCCACCCCCAGCTTGGTCTACCATGTCGCTGGTCTCCCAAATGTAAAAGAAAAGAATCACAAAGCCATTAGAAAGAAGGAAAAGTGCATGAAAATAATGTTGGAAACTAAGTTGGTGGGAAGAACCTCTGCCTAATAGTCATTAAAACCAAACGTGCTTCAACGAGGCCTTAAGGCCCAAACATCTTGATAATACAAAGACCATTACATAACACTGTGTATGCCTGTGATGATGCACATTAAGCAAGTCACAGCTTTGTTCCTTGCCCTCCACACCGCGGTTCCCCGGAGGACATCTCGAAGCAGTAGCAGTGGTTATAGAACTAGTGTGAGCATCTACGAATGCGTCTAAAGTTTTCCCATGAAGGTGACATTGAACGGTACGTTTCCTTACCAAGAAAAAGTGTTTACGGTGTTCGCAGTCCCGTGGATTAGTTGGCTACTAAATGCGGTCACTCTTCACGTTTCACTTGCTAAGCTGAAATGAAATGGAGCGGTAAGCAGCATTGAAGAGGAGATACAGCGTTTGATTTTTGGGGTAGACTGACTGACTGACTTCGAGACGTCTAGTCATTCAGCAGCGCCCTCAAGTCATCACTCTGCTTGTCCATCAGTTACAGAACAGTTTCAACTCCTTGTTTTGTTCCTGTGGTGGTTTCTTTTAATAGAAAATAATCATAAGCGAAGCATGTCTCTAGAGTAAGCAGGGGAAGGGTGCTGGATGGGATCATTCCAGACTGGTGGTTGGAGGTTGGTGGTGAATTCTCCTCCCTGTCCTCAGCTCTCCCTCCTGGACCCTGTTGGTTGACCGTCCCTCTCTAGACGTAGATGGCAGTCCGGGAGATGACCGACCCGTCCCGCTGTGACTCCATGTCGTCATCCAGGTAAATGCTGACCCCTCCCATCTCGTCGTCGCGCCGGTGGATGTGATAGGCTGGCGCCATGCCCACGCTGAAGCTGTCATAGCGCTCCTCTTCCTCCTCCAGGCTGCCGTCGAGTGCGTCGAACTTCCTGCGCTCCGCCTCATCCATTTCGCTGCTCAGCAGGATGTCGTGGGCGGTGGGGTTGGAGCCTGGCGGGCCGAAGTCGTTAACCTTGGCCAGTGCTCCGGAGTCACTCTCGCGGTACGTATAGATGGGCCCATTGATGTTAAGCCCAGTGCCTCCATTCTTGTTGCCAGCTCCGCCGAAGAGGCGGGCTTTGTTCCCGTAGGGGCCTGGCTCTCCGTTGCCGGGGTAGCCGCGCCGTTGCCGGCGACTGCGGGTCACCAGGACGGCAATCAGCGCGCTGACCAGCAGAAGGGCCAGCAGGCTGCCGATGATAGCCCCCGCCACCACGCCCGCGTTGGACGGGTCCACTATGGCCTCTGCAGAGGGGGGAGGAGGGGAGCAAAAGGTAGAGGGAGAGAAAGAAATGGAGGGAGGAAAGGGAGGTGGGGGTTGGTTGGTTTTTAATGGGCCTCTTTCCGTAGGAGTAGTACTGTTGTTCTGGTGCTCTCCTGGTGAGATGCGGTCAGTGAGGTGGTGGTGTCTCGATCAGTGTTGTAGCGATTTGACTGGGATTGATTCCTCCCCTTTAGCTGCAGTTTTTTTGCAGCCCCCCGTTGCCCATTTCTACGGTCCTACGGTTGGTGTGAGCCAAGTTTGAGCCGGTCCAACTCTTGTTTCGGTAGAGAAACAAACAAAAAATGAGGAACACATTTTGTGACACACGATGTGACGAATCCCGGGTCTGAGATTTTGACCGAGGCGTACATCGGGCACAACAACGCAGAGACAAGAGAGAGGGACAGGGACAGATATAGGGAAGTGAAAAGGGAGTACAGAAGTGGTAATGACTGGCACTGTGGTCATGCATGATGAAATACATCAACATACTGCTGCCTCCCCCCAGCACCAAATGGGTCAGTTAGTTTAACCCCAGGCTATGAGCACTCCCCCACTGTAAACCAGGAACCAGTCCAATGGAGGAAGTCAACTCAGAGCCACATAACGCTATAAGAGGCTGAAGCCCACCTGCAGTTTGATCCATTCCAAACTCCGACCTCATACAGGGCAGCTTGGAATGCCCTGCCAAGACAGAGGGCTTAGGAGATGCTTGGCCTTGATGTCTATATCTAATTCTGGGTATGGGGAGGCGAAAGCGTCAAAGCCATGGCACAGGGAGAAATAGGACAGGGGTAGTTGGGGGTCAGGACTAAATCAACCGGAAAGGGGTCAAAATTATCACATCGAGCTTATATCACCGCCTATATTACTGTCGCGACAGAGAGATTAGGGGAAGAGGAGCACAACAGCAGATACCACCTGAACAATCTTTTCCTGTTTCGGAGAATCACAAATTTGCAAACAGGAAAGAGATTCTCCGAAAAGGAAAGAGGCAGGGAAAATAACATGGATGTGGGATGATATTGAAAATAATGATGAGTACGACTTCAGGTTCTAGCTGTACAGTACAGGTAAAGTACCCATATGTATAGAACTGTATATATCCAATAATAACCTACGGTTGACACACTACGGTTGGTGCACTTAACTCTTGTCTATTAAAATCCCTCCAGGTAATGTGTAGAGCGTGAATGTACCAAGGTCCTGCTGGGGGGGGGGGGGGGGGGGGGGTCAGAGCGCCTTCCCAACCTCTGCATGCACATTCACCTCAAATCTCCTGTCCCATCAACCCCAAATTCTCCCTTTCCCTGAAAGTCTCCTGTGTTTCCATGACAATCTCAATCATTTCACATTCAAGGAGACGACTCGGAAGCGCGCCAGGCATTTCCTCAATCACTCCAATTCCCTCGCTTTCTTTTCAGCCATACGAGAGCGGACACAAAGTCTCTCACACGCAACATTTATTTTTTACTCCTCCATTTTAGTCCACAGCCAATTTAATCCCCGGTCTCTCTTCGGATATTGAGTTTCTAAATGATTTATTCCTGAGAACGCCAGGCAGATGTGCTGAAACTACAGCAGAGAAAAGATGCCTTACTGAATGACAGCCACTACCTCACCCTTGTTTCATCTGGAACCTTTACGTGTCCTTTCAGTAGTACATTCTCTCTCACACACACACACACAGCAGTCTCTGCCTCGCTCTCACACACACACACACACGGTATTGTCTCTAATTCTCTCTCACACACGTCTCTGCCTCGCTCACGCACACACACACAGCAGTCTCTGCCTCGCTCACACACACACACTGTGTTGTCTCTTTAATTCTCTTTCTCACACCACACACACACACAGCTGTCTCTTCTCTGAATTTAATTGAGCTGCTCCCTCGCCCCCCTACAGAGGTGAGGAATGCTAGGAGGTATCCCCCCCCCCTCGGTGACATCCCCCCTTAGTCACGCTGCTTCCTCATCCACCACGCCTTCTTACCAGCTGCAGTCTCTATGCAGCAGTAAGACTGTATTCACCCAGTTGGCAAGTCCTCTTAAATGGACTTGCTGGCTGCTTTTAGGATGTGTCGATACACACAACAAGGGAAGGGTGAACTAGTGTAGCTCCGAGAGGGCCCCTCCCACTCAGACACACCACCACAACAATGTCAGCTCGGAGGAAATGAGCCTCTGATAGGAGTTACTGAAAAGAAATGACTGCATCGTAAAAACAAAAGAGATGCTGTGAGCAGAGATGGGTGAATCTGGATCGGGTATTGATTCTCACCGTGCCTGGTGGTATGTGGCTAGATGTAAACGCACCGCAAAAGGCTAAAACACCCTGTTAATGTGTATACTCTGCATACTGGATAATATAAACCTTCAGCAGTCCGTCAAATATTATGGGGTTACCGTCTAAACACATCTGATTGGTTTAGCTTAAAGCTTCTTTTTTTTAACATTTAATTTGAACATTTATTTAACTAGGCAAGTCAGTTAAGAACAAACTCTTATTTACAATGACTGACTACACTGGCCAAAACCGGACAACGCTTGGCCAATTGTGAGCCGCCCTATGGGACCCCCAATCACGGCCGGTTGTCATACAGCCTGGATTCGAACCAGGAGTGACGCATCTAGCACTGAGATGCAGTGCCTTAGACTGCTGTGCCACTCGGGAGCCCCCCACCAGGCTTATTTAGACACCAATTCCACAGCGCATACATAATGTACACATGTTAGCATCCGCTTGTCTTAAGACTCAATAAATTCATAACATGAACGTCTCTATTTTTAGATAAAGGACTGATTCTCAAATCAGCTCTGTGACTACTGTGCTAAGACTGCACTATACACAGGCACATTTATTTTGAGACCCATTTTAAGTTGGACAAATCTGCTGCGATGATTGAATCCAGACCTCGGCTGTTGATAGAGATCAACAAACAGACACAGTTAATAGCAATGTAGCAATCTGCCTCAAAATGAGGTATTCTGTGTTTCCGTGAGTCATTCATGGGGAAGTTGAAGAGCGAGAGCGAGCGAGCGAGAGCGAGAGCGAGAGCAGAAGGAAGGAAGGAAGGAAGGAAGGAAGGAAGGAAGGAAGGAAGGAAGGAAGGAAGGAAGGAAGGAAGGAAAAGTAAGAGAAGTAAGTGTGTGGTTTCAACTTCATTCTCTCAGAACAGAGTGAAGAGGCCCCACAGCTGGGGTAGAGGGGGAAAAGCAATCCCCAGTACTAGTCCTGAAGGATTTAGGGCACTCTGTCTTCCATTGGCTTCCCATTGATTAATGATGGGGGATTATTGAGACAGATAGTCATCTGCTGTGCCATAGAGCTAACCCTCTGGCTAATTGAAAGGTAGCTTCATGACCCTGGAGGATTACAGAGCTGCGCTCCTCCAGCCTGAGGCTATGCAGATAGGAGAGCTTGTTTGTGCTGGGTCAGGGCAGTTGCATTTATAAGCCAGGAAAAATGAGGAAAATGACAAAGGCACAAAATGGCAGCGTGTGAGCGGTTACGGCAACGGCAAAGCATTCGGGATTAGACATTATCATTCAAATTGAAATGCAGCCGCTCACAGGCAAGGCAATCATTGCCCTTTGCTTGGGTCTTTAGACGCCTGGCACGAGAATGCCAAAGCAGGCGTATCGTTCGGTCGTCCTTCAACGGCTGAGGCAGAGTGGAATTGGGGAGGGGGTCACTCCTGAGAAAGTCAGGTTGCTACTGGAAGTGGGGTTGGTGGAGGACCTGGTTGAGAACATGGCCCCAGTTCAGAAGGAAGCGCAGGGTGGTTGTTGACATTTGAATGAAAGTCAAACAAAGTCTTCCTGACTAGTAAGTAATGCACTGAACCACACACATTGCTATCAGAAATATATACTCAGATTCTTAGTCAGATGCTCCACGCCTCAGGCTTCATTCAATAATTCATTGTGTTTTGGCAAGGAGGTAAAATATATATTTTTTTATATATCTTTAAAATTGACCAACCTTGGACCTCAGCACTCCACCTGACTAGGTTAACTTGCAGAGCTTAAAAGGGATATTGCAACATTTTGGCGACGAAGCCCTTTTTCTACTTACCCAGAGTCACATGAACTTGATGTGCATGCTAGCTGTTCCAGTAGACTTCTAATCATTGTGCTAGTTAGCTAAACTACCTTCAACTTCCTCTGCACGCAGACATATAAAAATGGCATCCATGAGTTCATCTGACTCTGGTTAGGTTAAACAAGGGCTTTTCCTCGAATCGCCCCAAAAAAAAAAACACTATCCCTTTAAGCTCTGCAAGATAACCCAGTCAGCTGGAGGGCTGGTGTCCAAGGTTTGTACATTTTGCTAGTTCTTTGGGGCAAATTATTTGGGGTTAGTTCTTTGTAACACACGTCTTCAGGCAAGGTTACTGGGTCACATTGGACTAGCTCTGCAAATGGGCAGATGTTCATGGGAGATATTCTCCAACTTGTTCATTTGTACCTTCCCGCCAGGTTCTCCACGGGGGCAGACTTAGCCTCTCTCTTGGTGCCACGAGGCAGCCTCTGATAAGCCACCGTGGCCATGTGCCTGCTCTCTCCTTATCTCCTTCACAGAGATGAAACCTCATGGTCTGGCAATTCTCACTGCACCCCCTTAACTTCTTGGTGACAGGGGCATTGAGTAGCTTGGATGAATAGGGTGCCCAGAGTAAACTGCCTGCTACTCGGTCCCAGATGCTAATATATGCTTATTATTAGTAGTAAAAGCTTTTTTGAAATCTGACACAGCGGTTGAATTAAGAACAAGTTTATCTTTAATTCTATGAAAATGAGTATTTCTGTTATTTGATGTGGCTCTATGCAATTTCTCCAGATGTTTTGGAGGCATTTCTGAACATGGCGCCAATGTAAACTGAGGTTTTTGGATACAAATATGAACTTGATCGAACAAAACATACATGTATTGTGTAACATTTAGTCCTAGGAGTGTCATCTGATGAAGATCGTCAAAGGTTAGTGATTCATTTTATCTAAATTTCTGCTTTTTGTGACACCTCTCGTCGGTTGGAAAATGGCAATGCTTTCTGTGACTAGTTGCTGACCTAACATAATGATATGTTCTGCTTTCGGCCGAAAAGCCTTTTTGAAATCGGACACTGTGGTTGGATTAATGAGAATCGTATCTTTAAAATGCTGTAAAATACTTATATTGTTGAGGAATTTTATTCATGAGATTTCTATTTTGAATTTGGCACCCTGCACTTTCACTGGCTATTGGCGAGGTAGGACGCTAGCGTCCCGAACGATCCCAGAGAGGTTAACTAGGCCACAACTGAGGCGGGAAACAAAATCTGCTCAATGGAGATGGATTAATCTAGATGTGACAATTTATTAAAAGGGGAACAGTGGCCTCCAGCCAGCCCAGCCCCGAGGAGGACGTCACCGGAACGAAGGCTACAATACAGTAGGCTACTAGCCCCGGGTTTATGTCAGCAGACATTTCAGTGCCAGGATATCCTCGGTCTAGCTTCGTTTATTATTCTGTCCCTGCGGAGGCTTGTGTGTGGGTCCAGCGGATGGCTTGCCTGAGGAAGTGGTGTGTGTGTTCTTCTGATCCCTTCAGAAGCGTTCCCAGTGAACAGCGACAATAACGCCATGCACCGAGCCAGCTGGACCACCCACTAAGGGGGGGGGGGGGAGAGAAGAGGTCGCAACACCCTGCCAGGCCATTGAAAGTTTAGCAGGAGTCATCTCAGAGTTCTATGTGACTTTTCTGTTATTGTTTTCCCCGGCTCTCCCTCCCTACACGGACAGATCCAGCTGGCGCCTTGTCGACACAAACGCGCCAATCTCTGACACGTGCCCGCTGAGCAAGTGTCGGGCGAGTGGTGCTTTTTCCTTTCGTCAGCAGAACTCTGTTCTTGTGTTCACTAGGAAGGAGGTGGGTCACGTGACCGAGCGCTCCTCTTTAAAAACACAGAGAAGGGACTTTGTGCTCTCCACCCTCGTTACAAAACCAACCTTAAAGGGGTGTTATAAAAGCCCCCCCCCCACAGATAAATATCTCAGCGCTTCCATCAGAAGTTAAAGGGAACACAGAGAGAGCTTTTAACAGGATTCATGAGTCAAAATTGACAAAAAAGGTAACTGATTGTGTTTGTGCTACAAAGTGGTTTCACTGTGTTTCAACTGTGTTCCTGCGCACAAAACTCATCCTGTCATGGGATGAAACAGGGTTCAAAGTCAATGGAGGTTGGACCAGGTTGTTTTCCTGGGTACTTGCAAAGATGTGGGGCTGGTGGGAGTGCCAGCCAGCCCTGATACCGTAGTCACAAGACAACGCTGCCAGCACCAGAGCCTTACTTCTACCCCACCTCCCACACGTTTCAGCAGTGTGCGCCTACAAAGCACCTTTGAGAACAAAGGCAGACAATTCAAAATCTCTAAAAGGATTCCCACGGATTCTAAATGTAGCTTTCGCGTCGTCTTTGGCGAGAACAAGCTCTAACTGCATTGGTTCCACTGAGCTAAAAAGGTGGCGCCCATTTTGACCAGGCAGAATCCACAATGTAACAAAGTCAAAGCTCGCCAACGGAAGGCTGCTCCGTGTTAATTGGATCAATGTGTGAACGCATGGGCACAGAGAGAGGAGAAACCGCAGCATCTCTGAATACATCCATTTGAAAAGGAGGAAAGATCTGTTGAAAGTGCATGCAGAGGAAGAGCGGACTCTTTAATTGAAGGGGGGAAAGACCTACACTGAGGATGTTAGGGGGGAGAAAAGAATACCCGGCAAATTGGCTCACACCAACTGATTTCCCCGCATGAATAAAATAACCCTTCTCAGAACCCCTACGAGCCAAACCTTCACCCAGTTACCTGCCCAGCATATGACAGAGTAAACTGAGTGAACGTTAATCTCTGACAGTGTAAATGATGGAAAAGACCAGCCTGCAGGAGTTTAGCTCTGATCCCAGTGTGTGTGTGTGTGTGTGTGTGTCCACAAATGTTTGTCTGTGTTGCACATATGCTCGTGGGTGGGATTGTATCATTGTGTGTATGTATCATTAAGTAGGAGTAGGGAGGCAGCTGTCACATGCTCAGTGGGTTTGACTCACCGATGACCGCTGTGGTGACCTGGTGCTTGCTCACTCCCAGCCGGTTCTTCACCTCGCAGACGAAGGTGGTGTTCACAGCCTCGTCCACCTTCCGCACGATCAGCTTGTTGGCGTTGATCTGCACCGTGTCAGGCATAGGACCTGACATGCTGTGTGTGGGAGGGAGAGGGGGAGTGAGAGAGAGGAGAGAGAGAAACAATTTTGGAAGAACCACAGCCATATAACCCGTTCCTGTTCCATATTTCCCTTCCAAACTCAGAACTTCTACTGGAGGAGCAGGCTGTCGGCTGCAACAACAGTCTATCTATCTAACAGCCATCTGTCTAGCGCCACGAGACGAAACAAAGACCATGTGGTAATAATCAACAAGAGGAGAAAAACAAATTAAATATGGTTTTCTTTTCCATTTAACTGCTGCAGAGATACTTGTGTTCCCCATTAAGAGATAAAAGCAAGCTGCTGGGCCCCAGAGGACAGGCAATATTGGTAATCTAGCAGATCAGAATGGAATTGTTAATTGATTGTTTATGCCTGACTGACTCCTCCTGTTGTCTGGGATAGACAGGGGAGACTGTCTCAAGTCACTCTTCCATCTCCGGGTGAATTAAGACCAAAATGGGGAAGGATACGCCAAAAGTCTGGGACAGTCATAAGACGGATACTTCGTAAATCTGGGACAGTCATGAGAGGGATACTCCAAAGGTCTGGGACAGCTATGGGAAGGGATACTCACACTGTCCAAGTGACGGTGGTGGGGGCAGGGTTGCCAGTGGCCTGGCAGGTCAGGACAGCGTCGGTTCGGCCGATGTACCAATTGTTATCATAGCCCACTATGGACACAGTCGGGGGATCTGAGAAAGAGGAGAGAGAGAGGGGAGAGGAGAGAGGAGAGAGGAGAGAGGAGAGAGGAGAGAGGAGAGAGAGGGGAGAGGAGAGAGAGAGGGGAGGGGAGAGGAGAGAGAGGGGAGAGAGAGAAGAGAGAGAGAGGGGGGAGAGAGAGAGAGGGGGGAGAGAGAGAGAGGGGAGAGAGAGAGAGAGGGGAGAGAGAGAGAGAGAGGGGAGAGAGAGAGAGAGGGGAGAGAGAGAGAGAGAGGGGAGAGAGAGAGAGAGGGGAGAGAGAGGAGAGGGGAGAGAGAGAGAGAGGGGAGAGAGGAGAGAGAGGGGAGAGAGAGAGAGAGGGGAGAGAGAGAGAGAGAGGGGAGAGAGAGAGAGAGAGGGGAGAGAGAGAGGGAGAGAGAGGAGAGAGGAGAGGGAGAGAGAGAGAGAGGGAGAGAGAGAGAGGGGAGAGAGAGAGGGGAGAGAGAGAGGGAGAGGAGAGAGAGGGGGAGAGAGAGGAGAGAGAGAGAGGGGAGAGAGAGACAGGAGAGAGAGGGGAGAGAGAGAGAGGGGAGAGAGGAGAGAGAGAGAGGGGAGAGAGAGAGAGGGAGAGAGGAGAGAGAGGAGAGAGGAGAGAGAGAGAGAGGGAGAGAGGGAGAGGGGAGAGAGAGAGCGGTTACTGCAAGTGAACACTGATTTTCTACTGGGGTGCAGGAGTGGAAGAGGTTCTCGCAACAAGAGTTGAGATGACTAGGGACTGATGTCTCACGCTAGGTTAAAACAAACACAGACCAGCCCTAACGTGCTTCTGAAATGCAGGTTGTGAACCATGCTTGTGTGATGAATAACCCAACCTTGTCTGAGACCTGAAACCTACTGCCTATATTTTTTTTTTACCCACTTGGTTGAGTAAGATGGTTATTCAAACAGTTATTTGAGTAATGCCTAGGCTTCGGCTCAGAGGGTTAACATTCTTGTGCCGTGGGTTTCGAAACCCAGTCGTTCACGCTTACACTCGACGGCCAACTTCATGGGGAAGGTCTGGGGCTTGTCCTGGGTGCGCTGGCTGATTATGCAGGTGACCTCCTTGCCGTTGTCCTCTGGCGTGGGCACTATGAGGTACTCGCTCCTCACCGTCACCGTGCCGTCCGGCCCTTTTACGGAGGTGGTGTTTTCAGTGCCACCGACCGCTCCCATCCACTTGATGGTGGCCGCTGGCTTGCTGTCGGCAGCCTCGCACTGGGCCACGACCACTGGTTTGCCGCTGGTGCTGGCTTGGACGACAACGGGAGATGCCGAATTCTTGGGTTTAGCTGAGAGAGAGAGAGAGAGAGAGAGAGAGAGAGAGGAGAGATGGGGAGCGAATGCATGAGTGAGTTTTTATTTGTTGTGCACATACAGGAAGTGTGATCCCTCTGAGAGTTGGATAGAAGACAGAGTGCAAGAGAAAGGCAGGGGCGATTCAGCTGGCGAGGATGGAAAGCGGGGCGATCGATGCGGCGGCTTAACAAGGTGGGCGCATTGGAACTGATGCGTTTCGTGACACCGCATTCATTTGAGGACACCATTAGTCATCGCACCGGAGCCCTCTCTTCGCCGAGTGCAATTAGGGCACAGACTGACAGAAAACAAACACCAGCTGCTCACCAAGCATGACCAGATTGGTGGTGCCTTGCTCATTGCCGCTGGGGTAGGTGGCGTACTCGCAGGTGTACCGCCCGGCGTCGGCCATCTTCAGGCTGGTAATGGTAATGGAGGGGCTTGTCAAGGTGCCTTTGATGAAGCGGACACGCCCAGAGAAGGGAGATTCGGGGAAGCTCTCGCCGTATGTGGGGTGAAAGACGGCAATGTTGTCCCGCTGGCCTTCCGTGGGCTCCCATATCCACGACACCTGCATCCAAGAGGAATGACAAGGAATTAGAGGGTTGCAGGACGGCAGTCAATGCACAGTGTCTATCCACATGTCCAGTCGATTTCACAGATCCAGAGGTATGATATAGCATACGGAGAGAAAGAACAACAGACACATTGACAACAATTTCAATGCAGAAATGTGTTCAACATTGTTGCAACATAAAAAAAAAACTCTAGACAACATCTTCACAGTACTGTTCCCCCTTTTTGAGGACATTTCGGAGGGCAATGTTTGTCTTTCTACGTGCCAAGGCTGACGTGCGCGGCGGGCTCTCTCATCAAGTGAGATCTGGCTACCTGTGTGAGCTTGGTGTTTCCTCCGTCGACAAACTGACAGCGGAGGTCGACCGACTCGGTGGGGTACGCCTCCACCTCCGTCTCCACCCTCACCCGCTGACACGAAGCAGCTGTGGATGGAGAGAGAGAAAGAGAGAGAAACAAATAAGCATTATCAGCCTCTCATTTTCTGGTTTACAGAACCACCTCCCCTTTCACTACCAGTGTATAGTACAGATTGATCAGTACAGTATGTCGCCAGTCAGCTCGACAAGGGTGGGCAAATAGGGTGACTGAGTCTTAGCGGGTGTGCATCTAACTGTGCCAGCGCTGTGATTGTGAGGACTGGCTGGTAACAACTCATACTAATACTGAGTGTAGAGTGATTGAGCAATGCATACGTAAGTGACTATGCCTGCCTGCCTGCCTGCCTGCCTGTCCGCCCCGCCCCCACCCCCCCTCCCGCAGGGAGACAATGGGGCCAGGGCAGTCAAACTGATTCGTCTAGACCGAAAAAACAGCAATCAGCTCAATTTAGAGACTTTCTTTCTCAGGATCTATTTGGATTGCACCTCACTGCTGCCCCCCTCCCCATCGACATCTTAAATCACTGGGATCAAAATGAACCATCCAGTTTCAGGATATTATTCACAGTGGTGAAAAGCTCTCTTTGTCGCAGGTATAAGTGCCAAACTGGCCACATTGCTGAACGAGAAACAGCCTTTCCAGTTTGGCACTTACAGTGCATTCAAAGTATTCAGACACCTTGACCTTTTCCGCATTTTGTTACGTTACAGCCGTATTCTGAAATTTATTGAAAATAAATGTAAAAATCCTGTTTACATCCTGTTTACATTGATCGTCTTTAAGATGTTTCAACAACTTGATTGGAGACCACCTGTGGTAAATGCAATTGATTGGACATGATTTGGAAAGGCACACACCTGTCTATATAAAATGCCAAAGTTGAGAGTGCATGTCAGAGCAAAAACCAAGCCATGAGGTCAAACAAATTGTCCGTAGAGCTCCGAGACAGGATTGTGTCGAGGCACACAGATCTGGGGAAGTGTACCAAAACATTTCTGCAGCATTGAAGGTGCATGAACACAGTGGCCTCCATCATTCTTAAATTAAAGAAGTTTGGAAACACCAAGACTCTTCCTAGACCTGGCCGCTCGGCCAAACTGAGCAATCTGGGGAGAAGGGCCTTGGTTAGGGAGGTGACCAAGAACCCGATGGTCACTCTGACAGAGCTCCAGAGTTCCTCTGTGGAGATGTGAGAAACGTCCAGAAGGACAACCTTCTCTGCAGCACTCCACCAATCAGGCCTTTATGAAGCCACTCAGTAAAAAAGGCACATGACAGCCAGCTTGGAGTTTGCCAAAAGGCACCTAAAGGACTCTGACCACGAGAAACAAGATGCACCGAACGCACTGTATACCTGCATCATCACACCAGACTATTGTTTATAAGTATCGAAATAGAAGCCTCTGACTCACACAATTACCACCCAGCTCATTTCCTGTTAATGGCTTTCTATGATTTCCAGTAAACTGATTTCCTTGTACGTCAGCCTTTCAGATAAACAAGGTATGACTACTGTGAATCTTTAAATTAAAAACAATATACACACACAAAAAAAAAAAAGGTCAACCCAGCGAGATGACGTTGCAGGCAAGTAAACAGTGGGTCCATTTCAACAACAACTACGAGCGTTGAAGTGAGAGGCTCAACTTCTCAGCCGTTTTGATCCTGTAGCTACCACACTGTAGCAGCGTGGAGTGCAGCCGTGTATGTGCGCAGATACTCTGTGCGACAGTGTGAGAGCAAAGTCTTGCATCGCGCTCATCTCAATATCTGCGGTGCTTGTTGCAACGTCATCTCACCGAGTCTACCTTTGAGGTGCTGTGCACAGCGGTGCTGTGCATGAAAGACCCGGCATGGGCATCGCCTTGAACCGGTGCCTTCTGCAGGCTAAGCTAAGATGAATAAGTGGAGGCAGGTTAAGATTCTCTACGTCTTTCGTTCAAAAGCACTTCAGTGTGAGCTTGGAGATGGCAACCACAGGAGTTCCTTTGAAAAACAATGACTTCCAGCGTCAACAGAAAGCGGGTATTAGATCTGAGTGAGCGCACTGTCACGAAGGAGACCTGTGGTTCAGTTCAATACGGGCTGACAGACATATGTAGAAGACCAGAGAAACCCCAAATCATTAGGCCCGGCTTCTTACTGGGCAGTATTGACCGTTATATCACGAAAAAGGTGTTATTCTATAGTCCTGTTATCAAGTCTTCTGCGTTCATGTAGACATTCTTTCTCAGAAATATTCCTTGATCATTCCTGCATTAGCCAGGAATCATTAGAGATCATTAACATCACTAGGCAAACGGGAGTGAGCGATAGCCTATTGTCACATGGCTCATTTAACAGGCAGATATGAGCCTATGGAATGCATGCAGAGCCAACGTCACATGCATCTTCCGGCTTGTAAAGCAGCAGTGAGCAGGAAAGAAAAAATAATTACCACCTCAACCATAATCAGTCGTGTTATCCACACTGGGCCAATTACAGATTTCACGCATGTACGTCTCCCCTGCTGCCTGATAGCTTTTACTAACGCTCACCTCGTATGTACAGTATTTGGCAATGTTGGCCAACGTGAAATGTGGTTAAGAGAAAAAGATGTGGAAATGAGAAAAATTATTCGAGGAAGCTTCACGACCTGGAGTCCGGCTCATTTAAAAGGCTTGGTTGGTTCTGTACGCGGAGCACCCTTGACATTTAACAACCCGAACAAGCAAAAATATAGTTAGTCAAGCGCATAGGCGTAATTACCGATATTTCTGCCAGAACGATGTGAAAATGGCAAGTGGGGAAGGCATACAAATTAATAACAAGGGTTCAGGGAGGAGGCGCTCTGCTGGAAGCACTTGTTATTTCAGGCTGGATTGGAGACAGAAGAACAGGTACGGTTCTGGCTGAGTTGTCAGGCAGCCAAAATGAAGAGAAAAAAAAGAGAGAGAGAGAGAGAGAGAGAGAGAAGAAAGATGGAAAGGGAGGGAGAACGAGGGAATGAGGGAGGGAGAGAGAGAGAAAGAGATCTAGGGAGGGAAAGAGGGGGGGGAAGAGAGAGAGAGGGGGGGGAGAGAGAGAGGGGGGGAAGAGAGAGAGGGGGGGAAGAGAGAGAAAGAAATGGAGATGAGGAGAGCGAGACAGCCAAGGCCTGCAGAGGCGGTACTAGAGGAGGGTGGAGGAGGGTGGAGGGCATAGGCGCAGAGAAACTACAGAGTGAGCTGAGAGAATGGGTGAGTTGCATGTGGGCACTGTTATTTTTCTTCTCTTTTTTTTTTTTTTTTTTTAAACACCAAAATAGATGAAAAAAGAAAGCAGGAAAGAGGATAGAGTGCTGCTGTGTACTTTAGCCCAGAATATGTCGAACACGAAATGAGTCGAAAGCAAAGGCACTTTTCCCACCCGCCACTCTTTATGTGACTGACCCCTGTGATGAGCGTTGGTGCAGTGATGCCATCTCTGCCATATTAAAGCAGACCTCCGGTGAGCCCCCACCCCACCCCCCCACATGTGAATCCATTAGCTCTGCAGGTACACTGATCACAGCCAAATGGGCCACGCTAGAGGATTAGGCCCTGGCAGCTATGGTCTCCCTCACTCTCTGCCACTCACCTTGGTATCCCTCTCTTCTATACAAACACACAAGGCACACCTTAACACGGGCAGAGCACAAACACACACCGTGCAGGGACAAAGACACACCTCGCAAAGATAGACATGGACACGCACGCACTCAGAGGGACACACACTCAGAGTGCCTCCAGCTGTTTCCCCCGGACTCTCCTGTCGATCGGACAGACACTAAGCAGACTGATCCTCTCAACTCTACTGCCGGCGAGCTCTCTCGCTCTCAAATTCTCCCTTTCTCTCCCGCTCTACCTCCCTTCTGTTCAGCCCCTCCGCCCCCCCCCCCCCCCGTTCTCTCTTCATCTCAAGGTCAAAGTAGCGCTCTCTTCTCTGCATTCCCCAATCCCTCAGTCCCCATCTCTCTCTCTCATCTCCACCACTTTGCTCCATGTCAGTGTGCCCCTCTTCATCCACCGCCCTTCCGCGTTTCTTCCTTTTATCTCCCAGGGTCTCAAGTCGTCTCCCTTTACCTCCAATGTCCCGTCACGTCATTCATTCCCTCTCATTCACTCTCTCCTGCTTGTACACACCGACTCACTTTCTCCCCTCTCTTTGTGCCGTTCTGCTACCTTGTTCATTTTTCTATTCCGCCCGACTGTCCTTGTAAAAGGGAGGATGGTGATATGTATGGAGTGTGTGCACAAGCTATATAAAGAAAAAATGAAAGATTAAAATGTGTGTGTGTGTGAGAGAGAGAGAGAACTGTCGATTGCAAGATCTGCATAGCATACAGTGTGTTCCACTCAGAATGAATCCTCCTCCCAGAGGACCCAGAGAGGTTCGGTAGCCATGCATCACGTCTGTGGAACGTCTCTCCAACCACACGGCTACAGCTCTACTCCCCAGCCCTCCTGTGATAAATGTATGTGGGCCTCAGCGCTCCCTCTCACAAACCTGCTAACATACCCCCCCCAAACACAGCCTATCTACATACAGACAGGAAACAAGTCATTTGGCTAGAGATACACGCTTATCAAAAATGCATGAATGTGGACGTAGGATATGTACGTCTTCGTACTTCTATATACAATTATTTGATCATTCCTCTTCACAAAAGCCCAAAACACAGCCCTGCAGCCTTGGCGGTCCATTCTGCCCAGTTAATAATTCATCCGTCTGGTTAAGAGGAGAGAGCGCTCCCTCTTAAATTATTGACAAGCAACATCTACACTGCACCTGACCAAGGGGAGGAGGACTAAACAGATGGGGAGGAGGAAAGGGTGAGGGTGCGGCAGGAATGAAATGAGAGGGGGGGGGGGGGGGGGGGGGGGGTATGCAGAGTTTCCCCATTATTTCAAAGCCTCGTCGATGCCTTGTTGCCACGGACTCCACTGCTTCGGTCACCGGGGGCCGCAATATTAATTTGAGAGCCATTAGAGTCAGTCGCTTGTCTGCCGGCACACAGGTAGCACACAGGAAGTTAATGAGTGAATGGAACAGAGGCAGCGCAGGGTGAACGTCAGCTGACAGAGAAAAGCACTTAAGGCGAATTAAGTCCAGGTGACTTTGTCACACGTCACTGATCGTCTCTATTAAGAGTGGTCAACGACAAGCCCGACCCCGCCCACGTAAATGTCTTTGATTCGAGGTCTGTTGAAAGAATGGACGTCACGCCTTCCTTACGTCCTTGCAACAAATACGAAAGGGAAAAGATATGTAGGAGCTGGAGAAATGGGAAGGGAGAAGTCCTTTGTGCACATTTGACATTGTTTGGACAATGCCTTTTTTTCCCCCTGTGGTGGGGATGAACCCAGATATTCCCTATTACCACATGTCAAAGCCATAAAGAAAAGCCACACCACCACAATTACAGGGCACCCACACCGGTTCCTTTGCCAGAAATCACAGGCTATGGGCTCCAAGTCCCACAATCCATCCAAAAATGACACTTCCCAGAATTCCACCTTGGCTTGACATGATTTTCAATTAAGAAAAAGAAGAGGGAAAAAAAAGGACATTGTATTGTCACATACACTGGATAGGTGCAGTGAAATGTGTTGTTTTAACGTTTGTAAACGGTCCTGGGGACCCCAAGGGGTGCACGTTTTGGGTTCTCATCAAGCTTTGATGATTTGAAAATCAGCCATGTCACTCTAGGGCAAAAACAAAAACTTGCACCCCTTGGGGACCGAGTTTGCGACATGCTGCTCTACGGGCTGCCGTGAAATGTATATCTGTCACGTGCCGGAGAAAAGAACTATCTGGATAGGGATTAAAGTCAGCGTTTTAGAAGGGTATTTATTCCTGAATCTACATTTAATCTTATAACTAGAACTATGGTGAATAATAAACTTGCTTTGCGAGGGTGAGAAACAGAACAGGGTAGGGGAAGGTTGGGTGGGGGTTGGGCTCCATTTACAGTCAATCATCACATTAAGAAAACCACCCAGGAGGAGAAACCTAGAACTACATTAAGGGTAAGAGACTTATCCACTAGAATGAAAATAGGCAGCTTAACCCAAGTACAGTTGAAGTTGGAAGTTTACATACACCTTAGCCAAATACATTTAAACTCAGTTTTAATCCAGGTAAAAATTCCCTGTTCTAGGTCAGTTAGGATCACCACTTTATTGTAAGAATGTGAAATGTCAGAATAATAATAGTAGAGATGATTTATTTCAGCTTTTATTTCTTTCATCACGTTCCCAGTGGGTCAGAAGTTTAAATACACAATTAGTATTTGGTAGCATTGCCTTTAAAAATTGTTTATCTTGGGTCAAATGTTTCAGGTAGCCTTCCACAAGCTTCCCACAATAAGCTGGGTGAATTTTGGCCCATTCCTCCTGACAGAGCTGGTGTAACTGAGTCAGGCTTGAAGGCCTCCTTGCTCACACACGCATTTTCAGTTCTGCCCACACATTTTCTATAGGATTGAGGTCAGGGCTTTGTGATGGCCACTCCAATACCTTGACTTGGTTGACCTTAAGCCATTTTGCCACAATTTTGGAAGTATGCTTGGTGTCATCGTCTATTTGGATGACCCATTTGTGACCAAGCTTTAACTTCCTGTTTTGAGATGTTACTTCAATATATCCAGAATTTTCCTGCCTCGTGATGCCATCTATTTTGTGATGTGCACCAGTCCCTTCTGCAGCAAAGCACCCCCACAACATGATGCTGCCACCCCCGTGCCTCACGGTTGGGATGGTGTTCTTCGGATTGCAAGCCTCCCCCTTTTTCCTCCAAACATAACGATGGTCATTATGGTCAAACAGTTCTATTTGTGTTTCATCAGACCAGAGGACATTTCTCCAAAAAGTTTGCTGTTGTTCTTTGCTGGGATTGATTTGCACCTTTCGCAACAATTTCGATCATCTCTAGGAAACAGAACGAATCTCCTTCATGAGCAGTATGACGGCAGTGTGGTCCCATGGTGTTTGTACAGATGGTGGTACCTTCGGGCATTTGGAAATTGCTCCCAAGAATGAACCAGTCTTGTGGAGGTCTACAATTTTTTTTCTGAGGTTTTGGCTGATTTCTTTAGATTTTCCCATGATGTCAAGCAAAGAGGCACTGAAATTGAATGTAGGCCTTGAAATAAATCCACAGGTACACCTCCAATTGACTCAAATTATGTCAATTAGCCTATCAAAAGCTTCTAAAGCCATAACATAATTTCCTGTAATTTTCCAAGCTGTTTAAAAGGCACAGTCAACTTATGTATGTAAACTTCCGACCCACTGAAATTGTGATAGTGAATTATAAGTGAAATAATCTGTTTGTAAACAATTATTGGAACAATTACTTGCGTCATGCACAAAGTAGATGTCCTAACCGACTTGCCAAAACTATAGTTTGTTAACAAGAAATTTGTGGAGTGGTTGAAAAACGAGTTTTAATGACTCCAACCTAAATGTATGTAAACTTCTGACTTCAACTGTATATATTACAGACTTACAGACAGCTATTACACTCTTCTGAACACAGATGAAAAGATCCTGGGAAAGGTTCATGTAAATACATTTGAGGAAGGTCCTTGGAGGAATAATTAGTCCTGCTCAGACTGGGTTTATTTCATACTGCATTGTTACAGTTCAGCCAGCAAGTCATTAAAAACGGGTGATTAACATACTGCGGGTTGTTCTAAACTCATCCTCTCAATTGCCTGGTTATTGATTTTGTACAGTGGTCTTATCTGGTAGCCTCCGTAAACTGTAGTACTGACGGCCTAGGAACAGTGGGTTAACTGCCAGTTCAGGGGCAGAACAACAGATTTGTACCTTGTCAGCTCGGGGGTTTGAACTTGCAACCTTCCGGTTGCTAGTCCAACACTCTAACCACTGGGCTACCCTGTATTGGCACACTACGACCCTGAATGGGAGGCAACATTCAGCGAGTGCACTACTCAACGGAAACGACCTCCGTTTCAACTCCAGACGGCAGTCAACGGCCGCACACCATTTCTGCCAATACAGCAAACCTGACATGCACTGCACAGTGTTTTCATTGACGCGCCTTAGGTATAGATTTGGTGACGTTAGATATTTAGAACTGCAGCAAGGACATTGTCGTGAGGGTAAAACAGCGGTTCAGGATTTCAGTTGCGTCATAGCCAACCTGGTAGAGGTTTCTCTCGGCCGTGTGTCAGGAGTTTTCACTCTGGGCCGGTAAATCACAAACATGCGGGTCGTGAAATAATGCCGGCTTTGTGATTTAAGTCCTCAAATTAGGGGTCTTGCTGCTTTTAGCCCTATTTGGCGATTCACACCGATTAAAAAAAATCTCTGGCTCCTGGGCTGGGGCCGGGCTGCTCTCTCTCCCGTTGATTACATTCATATCTGGCTATGCTCTGATCCCTGGATTTCCCGGATCGGGGCACAATCTGTCAGGTTGGGGGAAAAAACATAACAGGAGAAATCTAATTAAATAGCATCAGTTCCTTGGGCTAAAATATACTCCTTGTGTCGAGCACCTGTGAACGAGACGGTAGAAGTGTCCTTTTCACCTCGACTCCAATAAAACAGACACGACTGGCAGGTCATAAAGCTGCAGTCACTTCTTCCTCAATAAAAGGACAGATACGATTGCTTAGATCACCGTGGCCAAGGTCCCTGGATGTCACAGTCCAGCTGATCACACTATGCACCTAAATGAGGTGGGGCGTCAAGAGTCCACAAATTCAGTTTTGGTTTCTGTTGACTCTCTGGCCACAACAAACGTCTTAACTTTCGTCTCAGTTCCATCTGTATAGCAATCCTAAACTCTCTCTCACACACACACACACACACACACACACACACACACAAGATATTGTACCAGTGCCCTTCAATGAAAACATATCAAGATGTCCTTGGGGGAGATTAGTCTGGACGAGAGACTGTACAAATCCCTCCCCTCTCTCGGCAACCATATCAATATTTTCATGACTCAATCAAGCCAACCGTAAACAAGTCGTAAACAGAAGGTAATTCGATCCCCAACCCAGATCCTGATTTCCAGGAACGCGTGGTCGTCAGGGAGATGTGATGGAGTCAGTGTGGACGAGGCGAAGCAGCTGTGAAGCTGAACAACAGCTGTTCTTTCTCAGTCACACATCTGGTGACAGCCCACTCATCACAGAGCAGACAGACTGCCACGGGTGGATGGATGGGGGGGGGGGGGGGGAACAGACTCTAGGCATGTAGGCCTATACAAGGATGGATAATCGCATATTAAATTTAACATATTTGCAAAGCTATTATTCTATCCTCAACAGCAATGACGAAGATATGCCTTCACATACAGATGATCACTTGTGAGTACAGAATCTGAGGTAGGGCAGTTTGACAGTGTCGATATGCCGACCAGTGAAACTAGAGTACGAGGATGAAGAACGACTCTTTAATGTACAAGACTACAGGTTTGAATGGAGAGCTGGTAGGTATGCTTCGAGAACATTCTAATTCCAAACAGGCTTCTCCCCAGGAAACCTTATCACTTGCTAAGCCCCCCGTCTCTCTTCACTCCGCCTCCCTTCAGTCCCATCCACTGCGTCTTTCAGTCTGTCCTTCCTCTCGGTCACTTGCTTTCGTGTTTCCCCTCTCTCTACACCACATCAGTCTCCACCTCAAAAGACAAAACAGGAAATACCCCGCCAAGTCTGGAGAATATCCATCGATCTGCATTTCTTTGAACACCTTGCCAAGCCTCTGTCACAGCACAGATAAGGCATGCAAAGCGATCATAAACGTGACAGACGCACGCACAAACAGAATAACAAGGTTATATGGTTGCTCAAACCATATACCCACCGGACAGTTTATTAGGTACACCACCCCGTTCAACGAAAATTAATCGCTCCTACAGACAGTGAGTCACGTGGCCGTGGCTTGCTATATAAAGCAGGCAGACAGGCCTGTTTACTGTTCAACTTGAACGTTAGAATGGGCAAAACAAGTGACCTAAACGACTGGGTGTGGTATGATCGTTGGTGCCAGGTGTGCAGGATCCAGTACCTCCGAAACTTACAACCCTCCTGGGCTTTTTACGCACGGCAGTGTCTAGGGTTTACAGAGAATGATGGGACATACAGAACATCCAGTAAACGGCAGTCCTGTGGGCGAAAACAGCTCGTTGATGAGAGGTCGAAGGAGAATGGCAAGAATCGTGCTAGATAAGAGGCAGGCCACAGACAGACAAATAACGGCACAACAGTGGTGTGCAGAACGGCATCTCAGAACGCACAACTCGTCGGTCCTTGTCATGGATAGGCTATTGCAGCAGACAACACCGGGTTCCACTCCTATCAGCTACAAAACAAGAAGAAGTGGCTCCAGTGGGCACGCGATCACCAACACTGGACAACTGAGGAGTAGGAAAACATTGCCTGGTCCAACAAATCCCGGTCCATGTTGTGTCATGCTGAAGGCAGAGTCAGGATTTGGCATAAGCAGCATGAGTCCATGGCCCCATCCTGCCTGGTGTCAATGGTACAGGCGGTCGGTGGTGGTGTAGCGCCGTCCAATCTGCAGCAACTGCGTGATGCCATCACGTCAGCATGGACCAACATCCCTGTGGATCGTTTCCGACCTATAATACATTCCCCGGACCCGGCACTAGATGGGTGTACCTAATAAACTGGCCGGTGAGTGTACACAGTCACTGTGGTCTACCAAGGTCTTTACCCTGTCTGATTTTAACATAAATATCCTCACATAAAAATACCAGTGAAGCGCTGCTCTCCACATTCACCCACCTTTTTTTGGGTAAATGGGTATCAGTTTACAGAGTCAATGGAACTTGACCCCTTTTCATGTAGCAGCATGTTTCACCACTATGACCGTGGGACTGATTTCTCACATTCATCAAAAACCAGGGCAGAAAGAAAAAGAACGCGAAAACAAACTGGTCAGGAAACTCAGGTGGGTCTATTTTCTGTGTGGTCTAACATGCTAGTCTGGCCAAGGTCTGTGAGCTGAGCAAATGGCTGCACGCCGCATTGAGGTCTTCACCAGAGGAAATACCCATGATGCGAAAAATGGTGTTTTGTTATTCTCCCGGTTTTATCTTGGTATGTTTATTTGGTAACCGAGGTCCACGCCGAACAACTGAGCCGTCCCTCTACCCACTCAGCACTCTACCCTAACTCAATGGGCAGCTGCACAGAATCCTTGCGTCACCTGACTCACGGATAGAGATGCACAGGGTGTGTGGAGTCTATCCATTTCACTGTCAGCTGGATCAGTAGCTCGGCACAGATACAGCTCAATTCAATTCTAACCAATGAGGGCGGTAGAAGAACCCTTGCATCATTTGAATTTACTGATGTCGATTCACAGGGCGTTTTGAGTCCATCCATTTCAGTGTCAGATCAGTACATCTGAACAGATTGCAGCTCAGTTCCGACGATGCGAAACAGCCTCCGACTCTCCCCACTGGCTTCTGTGGAAATCTCCCACGCCAGGCCTCCCCATTCATCATCACCCCAGTCTCGCCCCTCTCTGATGTGCTCTCCCAGAGTACAGACCTTCATCACTTCAGCTCATTAAGGAGAACCGAAGACACCTTCCCTGTCAGCTTAGCACTCCCCCCTCCCCCGGTCTTCGATTACATTACTTATGAGGCCACCCCACCTCTCTGCCTTCTGTTCCGCCCTCCGTCTCATTGACAGATCATCTCCTCTGTTAAGGCAGTTCAATTCCCTCCATTATCTCTCCCTTCTCCGACTCCTTCCTTTCGTCTGCTGCGGTCGTTTCGCTCTTTCCTGCTGTTCTTACTCGCTGTTACCATTCACCCCATTCTGGTTCTTCACGCAGCTCCCTCCACCTCTTTCTTTTCCCTCCATTTCCTCTCCTCTGATTTCTTCCTGTCAGATCTCCCTATTCATCAACACCTGTGTGTCGTTATCCCAGTGGGTAAATAGAGGCAGATTGCCCGACTGTTTTTCCTATGCACAGTTTCGAATTCAGCCGAGCATCCTCCGATCCAAACCTACACCACAGTATGAAGCACCGTACTTCTGATTCCGGGTCAGCTGTTATGGACACCTCGTCAGGAGGAAGCCTGCGTTGCGAAACAAGGCCTCCGCTCGGGCTCCCGGTGTGATCGCTAATTAGGCGCACGCCAGCCTGTTCCTGTTAACTCCAGCACGGTCCCCCCCTACAGTGTCCCCGGAGTGTAGGTACTGTCTAATGAAGTCCTGTAGCCATCACGGCTAATGGAGCCGTCACAATGCTTATTCCAACAGTGCCGGAGCATGGACCCTCTCCAGCATTTGCTGCCTTAGCCGATGGGAGTCGGCACCGCTGCACAGCTTATCTGGCAGACGACTAGAGTGACAAAGATCCAGAGTGACAGTCTGTGTGCGAGTGTGTCTGTCGGGGTCAATGGCAGCGGTGTCACAGGAGATTCGTAGCGATATGATGACACATTAGCCCACATTTGTTCTGGAAGGAAGGAGTGTTCGCTGAGCGATACTACACTCGCACTGAGACGGTGGCCCAGGATAGAGTGACTGTTCCATTCACAGTCATTCAAAGTGTCTGCCCCGAGACGCCAAATTGGCTCTCTTGTTCCACTACTACCCCAATGGCAACGAGCTTGGAGGCGGCGTGCCATTCACTGAGGTTTAACTCATTGTTGACTTTACGTTGAACTTAATCTGTAATCTCTTAACCATTTTATCTGCAGGCTGACCGCACTAACGAAGAATGGAATGCCAGAAATGGTCACTTCATGTTGGTCGCGCTGATGGAGGGCCCATTGCATTCCCTCCCTCACATTTGCGCTCCTTCACTTCCCTCCCGTTCACATCTGAATAAATAAACATGGGGTGGAGGTGTGGGAAAGTAGGGCACTTCAACCTGGATGTGATGTACCAGCCTCTCATTTGCAGAGAGAGGACAAGGAAAGACAGTGTACGTACACACAGAGAGAGAGACAGACAGAGAGAGACAGAGAGAGACAGAGAGAGACAGAGAGAGAGAGGTGTTACTGCGAATTGGAGCAACTATGTGAACACTAATTACCTACTGAGGTGCAGGAGAGGCTTCAACACAGGGGGAAGGAGAGATTGAGAGCATGTCTGCTAAAGAGGGGAATGGTTTGAAAAAGGCAAATAATCAGGCAGTCTGTGCCAGAGTGAGCTAAAGAATACAATATAAAACAAGACATGGAGGGCTGGGTTTAAGAGGTAAACTGACAGTAGATGGAGGGCTGGGTTTAAGAGGTAAACTGACAGTAGATGGAGGGCTGGGTTTAAGAGGTAAACTGACAGTAGATGGAGGGCTGGGTTTAAGAGGTAAACTGACAGTCACTGAGTCAAGGGAAGTGGAGAGGTGCCCTGAGAGGGGAGGTGTAGAGACAGAGAGAGCGAGGGAGAGAACAGGGGAGATGGGGGGCGAGAGAGAGAAAAGGGGAGGGGGGGAGGGGGGGGGGGCGAGAGAGAGAGAGACAAAGCGGAAGGGGAGCGTTTTGACATGAAGACAGGGGGTACAGAAGGGCCACATTTCCACAAAGTACATTAATCTATGCCGGCTTAAGTATTTCATTTGAGGGCAAAAACGTTCCTGTGGGCATGACATGCAGGCACCGTGCCCCTCCTCCTTTACTCTTCTGCTCCCTCCCAAGGCGGTGTCTATTTAAATCGGGGAGTGTCATAGCTCTAATCGCGGCTGGCGTCACAGTCTCCTCTTCCCCTCATCCCTCTGTCTGCTCACAGCCTGCAGCATGTTTAGCCCGTCTCTGGGAGAGAGCAGGAGAAAAGAGAGGGAGAACAGAGAGGGAGAACAGAGTGGGAATAAAGTAGTCCCTCTGCCCCGGAGCGTCGGGCCTAGTGATGATGATGAATTAATGAAAATCGCTGACAAACTCTTGGGCTGCAAACGAGTGTAAGCACACGCAGAGGGGACGTGACGAAGGGCAAAAAAAGCAAAAAGCATTGCGTCTGGATAAAGGAATGAATAGAGTTGGGCCGCAGCCAACCGGGCGGCGCCTGAGGGGGTTTGGGGGATACTCCGGGGAGATGATTCCAGAGGCAGAACGTGGACGCATGCCCAGAATACCCCCCCTTCAGCTCCCCAAAATACTGGCACGCGCCCATGCACACAGAGTAATCATTAACACAGCTCGGTTGCACCGCGAGGCCCCAATAAAGGGGGGGACCGGGGAAGGAAAAAGGCCCTCGGGGGACCGCGGGGTGGTTTTTAGTTCAGGGGAGGTCTTCAGCAACACGCACTAATGCTCTCCACAGGCAGAATGTGCAGCGATACGGCAAATAGCAAAGCTGGACAGAATTTTTATTATTTTTGATTTTTTTCCATAGGTCTTCACTCATCCGGTTTCTTCAGCGACAACTCCAAGGCACAAACCCCCTCAGAGTCTTCTGCATCACATTCTCCTCAGGTTTCTCCTGTCATCGTCCTTTCTCTGTCCAAGGGAGATACCGGCGCCCACTCCACCGTTACCTTATCCTGTCTGACCTCCGTTGACCTCTATCTGGTATGTGTCACCGTCTTCTCTTCCCACACACAGAGAGCGGTCTGATTCGACCCCACAGCTCAATACTGTCAAGGCTCCATTAAGACTGGAAACCATTCGGATTTAGCACCAGGTTCCTCACTGAGAGGAGAGAAAAAACCATGGTCAGCTCTTCTAATCAGGTGGCAATTCTCATCCTGGGTATGTAATTAGCAACTGAGTGGAAAAGGTCACGAAATTCAGGGCCTTTTACCAGACGCAAGGAAATAAAACCAACGATTGTTGGACGACTGCGCGGGTTTGGGAAGTCCCTTGGGATTGCGTTGTCGGCCTCGACTTCGTCGGTGCACTATCATTAGCAGCATTGTTATTTCCATACATTAACAGGGCGGCTTAAATATGTTTGTTTTTTCTCCCACCCACATGAATAACATTTCATTCTCCACAGTCGTGCTGGCCTTGAGAGTTCAATTAGTGCTACGTTGCTCTTACAGAACTGTCCTTGTGAAAAGAAAGTGAAGTACTACGCACCCTGGCTCTCTTACCTATTGACGATACCGCTTCACAAACATGGTTTCTACTAAACCAGGTCCAGCCCGAGTTCCTGCCGCTACAGTACATTCTAGATATAGATGTGCCACAAGGACCATTGTTGGAAACTGAATCTCATCGGAGTGAAGCCCACTTGTCTTTCACGCCATAATGGAAGAACATTTACACAAGGTCTAATGATCGCGGCGGCAGGCTGGGGGGGGGGGGGGGGGGGGGGGACGCAACAAACAGCGACTGTCTAATGGGGTCAAAACCCCAGCAAAGTAGCTATTCACCTCCTTCATGAGTGGCAAAAAAAAACAAAAAAAACAGGCGTCTCCTCTCTGGAGTGCCGTTTCACAGGATAAAACACAAAAGAGAGCCACTTAAAGGTTGATCTGGATCCAGATTTTTATTTTATTTTATTTATCATCAATGAATCCCAAGGGCTACAGTTCGGGGCAGGGGAAAACAGATCCCAGAACAGCAGGAGAGCTCGTCTCGTACAGGTTCGACACTCCGGCTTCAAAAGGGACTCTCTCTCTCAATACTCTGTCACAGTAATGGTGGGAGCGAGAACATTCGCAATCTATTCCGTCTGGAGAGGCCAGGGCTCCATTTTTCCAGGTAGACTACATGATGAATAGGACAGCAGATGACCGGTCACACAGTCCACGGCGCAGGGCTTTGTGGACTTCTGAAGGCAGGAGGGCAAAGGGCACCAGGCAGGAAGTCGTACCTGCAGGACAGGTCAGTCTAGGTCCTCCGGGTCATCTTTTAAAAATGTCCGCTCAGTGCAGACACACCCTATATCCACAGTGCAATATACCCCTCCCCCCTACTAAAGTCTGCAGTCTGAGTCAGGCAGCAGTAGGGGTTCTGAGAAGCTCTGACACGCCACGTTAATTAATCATCAAACGCGACACTGCAATTAGTCTGTGCTACATTGTTCTGATTTATGGTGCAAAGACAATGTTTGAGCTGGCATACGTTTTCAGGCAAAAGAAATACTTTTTTTTATTTTTATATATCTTCATTCATTATGAATGGGGAGACGCATCATCTTGGCTACGGGTCTAAGTGCTGAAAAGAGGCACGCTATTGAAAATCCTTTTTTGTGTTGTTTAAAATAAATATTAATTGTACGAGGAAATAGATTAGATTAGCAAACACAGACCAGTGAGAACAGCGAATGAACAAACAATACTAACTGTAATCATCTTTGGTCGTTATGGGGTGTCAACTGCAGGGGCCTTTTCTCAGTGAACTCTCTCTCCCTGAGCACACACAAACACAGCATTGAGAGGGAACAGCGAGGACAATGTAAGAGAGAGACAGCTGCAACATCACGGGTGGGGGACAGGAAAGTCCTTAGGGGAAGATAGTTGAAATAAGCACTTCTTCCAGCCATTTGTACTATGATATCTGGGTTCAACAACTCAGGCTGAAAATCATGTGTCAGAATGACAGGAGCAGACAAATAATCTATGGCAGTACTGGCAAATTCGAGAATGAGATATGGAGGGCGAGTAGCGCCTTCTCTTAGATATTATCTCACTATGTACATAGTTTGGCAAAATCAGGGCATATTGATCAAGACAAGACGGTAAACTCGATTGAATTGAGCAGGGGGGGGGGGGGGGGGGGAGAGAAGAAGTGAGACGGTCCAACTAATCTGCTCTGCTGTGTCTGGACTCGGGGCAGGGGGGGGTGCAGAGGAATGGCGTGAAAAGATAGGAGAGAGAGAGAGAGAAAGAGCAGGGATGGATAAGGAAATGGTGGCTGGAGAGGCCGAGCACAAAGAGAGAAAGATTGGACGTGGCGAGAGGTGGAGAGAGAGAGAGAGAGAGAGAGAGAGAGAGAGAGAGAGAGACACGGCAATAGATGGAGGCTTGTGGCCTCGGTCTGAGGGTCACCATTACAGATAAGCACTCAAATAAACATGACCATGCCTGACCCGCTCAGCCACCGAGTCAGCGAGAGATGGAGGGATTTCAGGGGGAAAATATGAAAGAGAGAAAGGATCAACGCAACAGAGAGAGCCATGGAGGGTGCCAGGGTTTCATCTTGGAGGATGGGCTTTAATGTGTGAGGGAGAGACAGAATGGGAGTTGGAGAAAGACAGAGGGCAGAAAGCCAATTTCGCTTTTCACAAGTAATCACGCTGGTAAGCCTTTTACAGGAAAAGAGAGCGAGACGTTTTTTTTTTTAGTTTTTTTTTTTAGGACAGTGTCATTCCAGACAGCATTTCTCAGCACTGAGCAGACACTCGGCAGACTGTGGGGCTTGCTGAACATCAACAATAAAACAATCAATAGAAACCAATTCCTGCTATCGAGGCACATTATGCCTGGCTGGAGCATAAATTCCTGGGAAAATGTTGGATGAAACCTTTATCGTTCACCTTTGAGCGGGCCAAGGAATCTGTTGCATGCCTGAAAGGCACAAGTTAACACCTTCCCGTTACTCACTGATTACCTGGTCGCACTTTGAACAGAGAGTAGGAGACGTGAAAGAGAAGAGATTGAGAACACGCTATTGTTATTTACTGCTGCTCTTTATTTATTTGTTACTTCTATTATATATATATATATATATATGAGTTTTTTTTTGGGGGGGGGGGGGGGCGTGGGGTTCTTAAAAACCTCATTGTTGTTAAGGGCTTGTAAGTAAGTATTTCACTGTAAGGTCTACGACACCTGTTGTATTCGGCGCATGTGACAAATACAATTTGATTTTGAGAGAGAGAGAAGATGGAAGACAAAGAGGAAGGAAGGGAGGGATGATGAGCATAAATGCAAGAGTGGAGATAGACAACAGTGAGGAGAGAGGCTGAGAGAGCGATTATGTTAAACAACCCCGCGAACCACCGTAATTGTGCGGTCTCGCTCCACTGGCCATATAAGGCAATGGGATGAGTGAGCGAATGGGTAACCTTAACCTGCATTGATTCAAAACCCTTGCTACAGTGCTTTCCAGACAAACAATATATTTGCTATGGACGGAAACCACCGCATACACAAATACACACAAACAGTTGCCAATGAACTTGTGAACCTTGCTGCGAAGCTAATCTGGAAATTCTTCAAATTCAGCCAGAAAGGCAGATAACCCCCAGCAGTGGCGAAGCTTGCATTCTGATCACCAGGGGCGATGCGATGAGCGCCACACCATGTGACACACACCGACTGAGCGATAGCGACTGATGATGATGATGGAAGTGGGAGGCCTGCCATGTCTTCCCTTTGGCAGAGTCCAGCCTGCATCATCCGTGAGTCACAGACAGACAAAAACCTGAGCGGAGGAATTCATGCCATCCCCTTCTGTAATCCACCCAAACAAACAAGCTGGCCAGGGGGGGGGGGGTTTGGATAAGGAAGCGTAACGCGCGCTGTGGGAAAGCAGGCGCGCCAACGACGGCGTTACTGCCATGCCTTACATAGCACGCAGTCACCTTGGCTTGTTGTGGCACTCCCCAGAATACGCCACTGGCGGTGGGTTATGTACTGCATATCAGTGGGTGAAAACAACCAGAGTCAGTGTAGGGTCACTGCCATTACCACGTGTTCTAGGTCGGTGAAATGGTACACACTATAAAAGGCCTTAACCGTTTTCCCTCTACCGTGCCGTCATAAGCCTCGGACCCGTGTCTTCCTCCACAGTCCAAGGAGGGGGCCTCCCGCTCCCTCTGACACGCTCGGGGCGGCTGATTCCGAGAAAACCAGAAGCATTCTGACACTCAACGGGGAGTGGCAGTGTTCACAGCGCAATAAACCCAGAAGCTCTAAAAAAGTTCCAGGAATAGTGAGAGGTTGGCAATTCCCCCAAACGTGTCGAGTTCAATATGGCTAGATGGTGTTATTCCGATCATTCTGTGTTCCAGTTGGATCAGATCATGCCCTTGTCTGATTAACTGTGTTCAGTGCCATGTGCTTGGATGATTCTGCCAGCCTCCTGTGTACGAATGTGTTATGCTGCAAACAGTAAGTCACCTTAGCATGTGCTCACATTTCCCACCCGTTTAAAACGGTCTTAACTGTTTAAACATTTGTGTAGGCCTGGATTTTATACGCCAGGTACATCGGATTGGGCCTACTAGAAATGGCATGCAAAAAAAATGTAACGGAGCATACTTGAAAAGAGAATGCATCTTATTAGCAACCTCTGCGGCAATCACTCACCCAGTGTGAAAACTGGGCGAAGTCCCCCCCCCCCGAAAGTGATCACCATAGAAACCTCTCGAGATAGCTCTCGTCACATTTCTAAAAGCCCCTGCCTGCACTGGAAATAGACTCAAGGGTTAAGACTGCCGGGCCTAGACATGCATGTCAGTTTCATTTGCCAAACCCACTGGAAAATGGAAGCAACATTTTTTATGTTTTTGTTTGTTACCAAAAACAACATGGGGCATTTGCCACTAGTTGAGTAAAAAAATAATATATATATATATTTTTTTTTTTCTTTTCGCTCAGTCATAAAAATGCATCCTGGCAAAAAATGCATATTTTCGTTTTTCCATGCATGTCATTTTATTCCATTCCATTTTTTGCTTGGATGCCTGGGGTTGAGGGAGCTGCACAAATGAAAATCAGAAGGTGAAGGAAGTGGTAATAAGATCTCTCGACAGGAAGCAACTAGATCCATTTGTGTTTAGTCCTCAAGTTCAAGTTGCCTATAGACTCAACAAAAGTGAACTGATACAAAAGCGGTGGGGAAACGTGACGGTGCTTTAGCTCCTGTTTGATCCGGACCAGAGACCATAAACCGTCTATTCCACACCATAGAGGGGTTACGACCTCGACCGTAAAGACAAATCAGCATGTGTTTTTGTCATGCCTTTCAACAGCCAGACAGAGCAGTCCCCAGGTCTGCAGAGACCAAATGTCGTGATGAAGTGTTCGAAGGAAAGCACACTGAAGAGGCGAGGACAAGCATTGTGCTGCAGATGTCAGGCACAATTTTCAAATCAACCCCCGGAATTGCTGAGGGATATAAAAGTAATTAATAAGGCTTGCACTGGCCCAGCGGAAAGAAAATAATAATAATTATACTCTGTGTCTGTTTTAAATAGAGAAGTGCCGCGAATACATTTTCACCCCGACCCTGGCTGAGAGAGATGTTGGTGTGCAGAATGAGAATGACGTGTTTAACGCAGGGAGAGTCGCATGGAGCCAAGTCATACATTCTGATTTAGGCAGAGGGCACATGGACGGGCGAGAGAAGAGTTGTTTTCCTAGCCCACTCAGAAATCCATCTCTTTAGCCTCCGTTTTATCTCAAACTGCAGGTGGGTGGAGAGGTTTTTGAAGACTGAAAAAAATAAAAATCTGTAGCTTATCCGCCACCATCTCGGTTGCATCAGCAAGAGGTATTGACCTAACCAACTTTCTGCAAACGATTTAGAAGTTACTCAATGGTGGAGAGGGTATTTATTTATGGCGTACACATCTCAATCGAATCTCATTACTCCTCCGTAAGACTACTCATGTATGATTCTATTTGCATTCGTTAAGTCACGGCATTTCTTCACCCATTTATGCGGGTGCAGTTCTATTCCATTTCTCTGTAAAATGATCTGGGTTATTCCACAGTAATCCTTGGAGACGGTTTACTGTTAATAAAAATAAAAAATAAAAAATAAATGATTTTCTTTTGATAATGCTGTGATTATAGAGTTGGTTATTGTCTTTGAACAAACCTGAAAACCTCTACATGCAAGAAGGAAACGGTGGATACAATTCCCCTACAGCGAGGGGCCTGATTTGGTTGAGCTGAGGACGTGCAGGGACTTTTTCGCAGTTTGAGTTCCCCACCCCCTCTGCCAGAGTCTCTGACAAACCAGACATCTATAAACAATGGGGCCCAGAACTCAGGGGGGGAGATGGAGGGGGTATTTGGGCCTTTTAATTCACCAATGACTAAAGCCTCTCCAACAAAGGGCCCGGACGGGAGCTGGAACACAGTCTGAAAATAGGCTAGAGAGAGAGAATGGGCATGCTGTGAAAGGACTGGAATTGTTTTATGTGGGTGTGGGTATAGGATGGGGGAGTGTTTGTTATATTAAGTCTATTCGTGATGCTTTAAAATGTTGCTTAAGCTCTGACATCGTAAACATTCAGAAATGGTTTCGCTTCAATTCATACCGTCAGGTCTTAACAAACTGACACCTGTTTGTAAGGATTTGTATGGACATAAAACAGAGCAAGAAGAATTCCTAGAGAACTGGAATATGCTTTGGGTTCCAAAAAAATACATGACAGCACAGACAAAACGTTTTTTTTCTTTCTCACAACCCTGGCCTGAATTCAACACTTATCAAATAGAACACAAGCAACAGACACGATGGGACACCTCAATCCCCCAAATTCATGCCTGCCAGTAAAGGAGTATCAATCAAATATATTTGACCTGTAAACCCATGCAAACCTCTACCCAGAAACTCATAATAACGATTAAAAGAATCCGGCTGCAGTAAATGTAAAGACAAATAGCCCTAAACCCTAACAGGCTACAAACAAGACAGCTGTACTCTCTCAGGTCAAACACCAGTCCAACCGTATGTGACCTCATGCTTTTTTTTCCTTCATATCCATGCTCAGGTTTTGATAGTTAGGCTTGCAGTCAATGCACTTGGATACATGACAATTGCCATTGTTATAAGGCTAAAACAAAAGAGTGTTGAGGGTATATGTAGTTGCCATCTTCCTTTGTATTTCATTCAGTTACCATCTTAAATTGTACAGATTTGGGGCTACGATAGAGGACACCACACAAAACGACCATTAACCATTCGTATTGGCTGACTGTTGTTGTACAGCAACACCCTGTTTCTCATTTTCTGACTTTATTTCTGCTCGTGTAAATGATCAGCTAGATCACTATTGTCTGAATGAAACGTGTTACCTGAACAGATCTGAGGAAACCAAAACAGACCAGAAGAAATCAACCGGGGGGATAGAAACGGAACATGCACACCGGAAAGGTGATTCAGAACAATCACACCTGCTGTCTAAGCGCTCTGAGAAATAAATACCCCGGGAGGCCACACCTTGCACGCATAACATGGTGTACCAAAACTCGGGACAAAAGGAACCTGGCGGTATTGTGTACAAGTCAACTTCCACAACAAGTCTTGAGAAATCCACCACCGTCACCCCTGAAATCGTGTATGACCGTGTGGGTGAACCACACAATGTGCATGCTTTTCACATGGGACGGTGGATGGCTCTATATGGCACATGTCGGTTGCCGATACCGAACCTTTGAATGAACGTGACCCATAGTAACCGAGAAAGAACACGCAGAGAGCGGTAGGCTAATAAAATAACCTGAGATGACAGAATATAAGTAAATGTTCATGTTTCTTACCTTGAATAATCAGAAGGATCGCTGCTGTCACCAACAAACTGTTTTTCATTGGTGATGCGGGGCAATGTTTAGCGTATTCTCTCGCCATTCTAAAAAGACGGGGTGGACATGAAATCCCCACCACCACACCAGAACGCAATGAATATTCCTTGACTGATTTCTCAGGGGGGAAATCTAATAGGAATAAACTGCAAAACAGACCGGAGTCGGTAAGTTATGGGTACGGACCGTTTGCTCTTCAGTCCGACGTCTTATTTCCTCGATTTCAAATTACAGTGCCTCTTGACAGTCGCACAACAGCATTCAAAACCCCTCCCGGTGTGGTGCGTACAGGTAGAGGTCTACGGTGTTTGTTACTGTTGAACGGGAAGAAAGTCACAATAGTGTTCCACTCAGCATTCCCACGCATTCTGGGAGATTGATTGTGATGTCACAAAATCGTCACAATAAATACAATAAACCACCAAAGCGATCTGAGAAGTTAAGAAAATAAATGTGTCTCTAAAACTTCAACATAGGAAAGCATATAAACTATTTTTTTGTATTATTCCAATAGAGAACATTCTTTCTTATTCCACTGACCTATATGGTTTGTGGATAAATATAGGTCTCCATAGAGATCCATTTTCGCTGTCTTTTATATAAAATTTTCCCTGTATGATATGGGATGAATGATATCACAGTAGTGGGCTACACAGTCGATAATTGGGCTATTTTGAGTGAGCGGCAACAAATGATTAATATGTACTGTATTATGCTGAGACCACAGGTTGAAAGGCAGCATAGATAGATATCAAAATGCTTCCGTTAAATTGATCACCACCAACACTCATTACTATGAAGCATGCAATTCAGGAACGTCCTCAAAATAATATTTGCAGAACAAATATTAACCTGACCAGCTGTTTCATAAGATTTTGTCTTTCATTAAAATAAAAAGAAGTAAACAATTTTAGTCATTTAGCAGGCGTTCTTATCCAGAGCGATTTACAGAATTGAGTGCATACATATATTCATTTAAATCCTCTGTTGATCAAAGGCACTCACCAATAATATCAATAAGGGCAACTAGTCAAAACAAATAAGGAGCAGTTGACAATTAGTTGCTTGATTTTCATCATCAACAAGCTGCACAAAAATGTGGTATTCAGTCTATTGATGATTATAGACTGGTGTTGTTCGTCCTAACGTAATTTCTCAACTTGTATCCGAGATGTCACCTATTTAAATATCTATGCATAGACACACGGTCATAACCTCCTCATGTATGTATGTATACATGTCACTCAGAGGAGAATGTTGCCTCAGAATATGGCCCTGTGATTGGTACGGCCACAAGCTGTGAGATACTTTGCTATTAGCAGCTCATTATCATAGTGTTCACCAGCTGACTCACTGTCTTAGCAATACTCTCAATCAAATAATTAATAGTGGTGGAGCATCGAAAACCTTCTGTCCTCTAAACTAGTGACCACCCCGTGTGTGGGTGTACACAGCATACAAATCACCAACTACAGTGTGCCATCTGTTGTCAATTTGATGCAATTGCGGCCACATCCATCGCCTTGCGTTCAGGTCGTCCTGGCCTTGGCTCCTCAATCTCCTTCCAGGCAGGAATATAAATCAACTACCACCCCCTATCTGGCTGTCAGCTCAGACACCTATTGTGTTATTTACCCAAGATGCTTTGTTCCACCGCTGGAGCTAGGCAAGCTAGCAAAGTGCTCTCTCCCTCATTGTTTCCTTTGTACAGGAGTCCATGAATTGTATATGTGGTCCTCCGTTTTCACTCCCATTCCAACAAGCCCCAAGGCCCATATGGTTGCCATCGGATTTGTGTGGATATAGATTTGTATGTTTTTCTAAGAGGGAAGGGAACCCGCAGGTTGCCAGATAATCTTTCAATCTACAAACATGTGGAGCGGTGGGCGAGAGGTGGCTGTCCATCACGGTAAGGACCCTGCTGACATGGCTGAGATTGGAGGTTGAACACAACAAACAGCAGGAGACCAGAGCTGAGCTGGATGCCATCATTGTGCCTGGGCAAAATGGAGGCAATGTTCACCATCACTCAACCAAGGGTCGATTGGGCTGGTCATGTCATCTGCAACATCTAGCCGGCACAAATGTAGGTTTAAAGGGTCTTAGTCAAAAATGATTCTTAACTTTAGCCCTGGGGTTTATTGGGCCTTTATTAGGGGTTGTGTTAAGGTCATCTCCATAGAGACCAAGTGGGGGGAGCAACAAAGTTATTACCTCCAACTACCGCTAGATATTGTCTTAGATGTGCTGGTGAACTTTAAACACTGAAGTAATGCACTGTTTCAACTAATAAAATGTGCCTTTCTGTCCCCAAAACTCTGCCAATTGTCTGAATGGCACCACTGATGGCTCAACCCAACATTCTGGAAGAAGGCCACTGTGACATGCAGACCAACAGAAAGACCATGCCTATAGTATCTCTGGAAAACAAACTGCCCATCTAAAATCTCATTTGGTAAAACCATGTCATCAAAAGAGACGACTACAGTAAATGCACCTGATGTTTGGTAGCCTCTTCCGTCTCCCCCTCTCTCGGCCCGACCATGTCCGTGCCATTTGAGAAATTGCCCCTGTGGCCAGAGATTGGCTCAGAGGAACCCGATTGATTAAACAAGCTGTCGCTTAATGCGATCGTGTGTCAGGCGGAGCGACACGTTTGCCCGCCGTAAGTCTTAGCCGCGGCGGCCTGCTTAATTTTGTTGAAGTGTTGATCTCACATCTCCCTCCTCCTCCCGCCATCTTTTCCCTCCCTGCGATGACTTCCTTCGTCCCCCTTTCTTTTCATGCCATCATTAGAGTTGAACCCTCTCCCTTTCCCCTCCCCTATTAGCTGAGCTGTAGCTAAGTGTTGCTTCAGTAATGGTACTCCAAAGGAGCAGCAGATAGTTCTGTTCGCTTTAATTAAAGACATTAAAGGGCTGGAGAGACATGGAGCCCCGGGGAGGAAGGGTTCTCACCCCTCCTGAAGTACTCTCTTTCCTCCCCTCCCACTCTCATTCTATCTTTCATTCTCTCCCGTCTCTCTCTCTCTCTCTCTCTCTCTCTCTCTCTCCCACTCTTTTCTAGTCTTCTTCTGCTATCTGTTTCTCTCTTGGTGTCTCCGCCACCTCATCCCTGGTGTTCTCCGACTCATGAATACCTTCATTAGTTTAGTACCGTGGACTTTGTTTACAGTTAATTAGTGTTTTCCCTGCTCTTTTATTTCCAGTACGCTTGTTGCCGGATTTAAGACGTTGTGTGGGTTTGAGTTTCAGGCACAAGGGTGGTAGCTGTGTTTTTGTGAATATATACTGAGGACCTTGTGTGTGTGTGTGTGTGTGTCATTTGTCTCACCTGAAGTGTATACATTCATGTGACACACACAGAGAGGCTTTTGTCCTCGTGCTGAGAGAGCCTCTCCTAGAAGTCGTTGTTGCATCTGGTGCGTCTTGTTTCTCCACGTTTTGCCATTTTTTTTACACGTTTCATTTGCATCTGTTCTGTTCCCTGTACGGTGTCGCTGGCCCCTGTTTGTGTGTCCGCTCATCCACTCCTCATCCACAATGCACAGCTCACACGCAAACACAATGGCAGGCAGGCGCTCTGATCGTCTCACATCCGCTCAACACTCCTCCATAAATAGAAAGCCGGCTCCCCAGGGGGAGAAAACAATGTTTGGAGGACAGATTAAAGGGGGGGGGGGGGGGGGTTCATTGAGGCAGGGGCTGGCTGGCTAGATGTGTGAGTCTGGCGAGATTGCCAGTCCGGTTTAATTTCCTCACATTCTCTCCCAGTGTGAGAGAGCCTGTGGGTTTTACATCCCTTGTACTTGACACATGTCCGCTGCTTGGCCCCTCTGTCATTTTAAATAGTAGGCATTTTACTCCCATCACATATAGACTTAGCTAAAACAATTACTGAGAAGGGATTGAGACACGAATACTCATTTATGTAAGCAGCAGAGCGGATGCTGAGCAAGTGTATCACATAATTGGCAGTTCAACAGCGGTTTACCCTTGTGGAAGAAGACTAAGTGGGCACTCCTTCACAGCCTGCAATAAAGCAACTTTGCCATTGCTACCATTTACTTTTATCCACGGAGTCTCAACTCAATTGTTATGACTCAGAAATAGCCATGTGGGGAAAGTGAGATGGGAGCCTGTTGATGACAACAAACATACATTTTTTTTTGCATGGACCCCATAGGTGCAGTTAAATACAATCTTGTTTTCATATTAAAATTCACGATAATAACTATTCTAGGGGCGTTAACCTCACGACCCCAGATCACTCAAACGCTAGAGGTTTGATACAGCCAAATTGTTTTGAATTATAACCCACTGCTCTTTGTGCTGTTTTTTTACCCCCTTTTCTCCCCAATTTCGTGGTATCCAATTGTTAGTAGTTACTATCTTGTCTCATCGCTACAACTCCCGTAGGGGCTCGGGAGAGACGGACGACGCTAGGCCAATTGTGCGTCGCCCCACGGACCTCCCGGTCGCGGCCGGCAGCGAGTCTCTGGTGGCACAGCTAGCGCTGCGATGCAGTGCCCTAGACCACTGCGCCACCCTGGAGGCCTGCTCTTTCTGATGTTAACCTCACGACCCCTAGATCACTCAAGATGTTACAGTGCAGATACAAGCCCACTTGCTTTGAGATTCGGATGGACTGGAGACTGATGGCTGTTCTGTTCACCACCTGTGGACTGAGTTCAGAGAATGAAGCATGCCACCCACTGTGAGATGCTGCTGTGTGAGTGATGGCCTTTGTGTGCGTGTGTGTGTGTGTGTGTGTGTGTGTGTGTGTGTGTGTGTGTGTGTGTGTGTGTGACTGGTCATTTCCTTGCATGTTGTGATACCAGTACAGTATGTGTTGTATGCTCAGGCAGCATGTTAAAGCCTCTCTGATGAGCCGAACGACAGATTGGCCGCCATTAAAATGTCATGTCCAATTACTGCCACATTTACTCCTCTCTCCCTCTGACATCAGGGCCGTCCATCAAAGTTGGTTATCTGTGACATAAAGCCTGGTCATGTGGAATGATCAACCCTCTACAACGGGCCAATTAAAAACGTGTAATAGGTGTTTCAGGCTGATTTTAACCCAAGTTAAGAATTTGACAACAATTTTGTGACCACGAAACATGGCCATGAATGTATGAATGGACTATCTCTATCCCATTGCCCGCCTGTGGTGATAAGTAAAACAATTATTCTCCCCTCGGTTCTGCTAAACGTCATTTATTTCACATTTTTAGAACCGTACTCTTAGAACCTGTTTTTACTGGCCGTGTTTTATTAATTATTGAGAAAGAGTTACAACTTTTAACTGGAAGCATTAAAGCGCCGAGAGTTCTATAATGCTATCAGACATTTATTTTCATGGCCCATTAATATTGTTTGACTGTAATTGATACACTCATTAAATTGAACACAAGGCTTACGAACGGTGGGCTCATTGTGTTCCAGGCACTTACCTCTCAGGCTGTACTATTGCGTAATAGGGTTTTCCCTCCTCTTCTGACTGGTGCTGGAGGCCCACCGAATCAGGGTCAGGATGGGGTCAGGAGGAAATAGTAAGCAGACAGGATCTTGGGGGAAGTGGCAGCTGCTCCAGAGTGATCCCATTAGGCCTCAGTAAGCCTGTGTGTCAGTCACACCACACCTCTCAGGCACCAGAGCAAGTATGGGTCAAACTCTCGCATCTGGACCTGTTTGGCTGGGGTGTCTGATAATATTCTGTGCCAATAAGTGTACTGTAATCCATCCATCCCAAGCCTATTTTGTCCCTCGCAGTAACTTATATCAATATTGAATTCTCTTTGAATTGTGTAATGAAAACAAATGATTTTCAGTGAAAATAATTGGGAATGACTTCATAAATGTATCCAGACTTGGGTAGTTTTATACCAGGCACTTATAAGTGATGTCTACAGCCATATAACGGAACAACACAGCCCTCTGCTGGTGAAAAATAAAAACGCAAAATAGCTTTTTAGCTCAATATTCTCATTAACACCCTCCCAATAACAGTATGGTATTTTCCCTCAGACTACAATTATTTGAGCCAAATAGATTTTCTTCTCACTACGGTCCCATTTCCAATCCCCTCCAAGGTTCCAGAAGTAACACTTGTCTGTCGCTGTGGCTGGCCCCCCAAAAAAAGTGTTGCCATGGAAACACGGACAATGTAATTTTCGCCCATGAGGGTCTGGCCGCGTTTCCCCCCTCTGTAATCTGTTTCCTTGGCCGTCTGTGAGTCTGTCTGCACATATCTGACTTGGTATCATGTTAACCAGGGCTCTAGGGCACACCTCACTAACCTGAGAGCAGACATGCTCCAATTGGAGAGAAAAAAATCTGGATGAAAACCTATTATAAAAGACCAGAGAATGTTATCACGACCCAGAGCCATAGATGGATATGTACCCCCAGAGGGCCGAAGTCTGAGTCATGGTAATATCATGGTGAATTGAAAAGAAGCTTCAGCACACAGGGGGCGATCTTGATGCTCCATGAAATCTGTGAAGCTGTTGCGTCGAGATCCCCGCTGTGCTAGTTTCTTTTCAATATAGTACAGTTTTTATCCAGGCACTTGGTAACTCAATAGCCAATAGATGTGTTATAGTTTCACAAATAAGCATCATGGTGAACAGAACGGACTTGCGAACTACAGGTCGAAAAATATATTCCATCAATACATTTTTTAAATACCTTTTATTTCTTCCCTGGTTAACTTTCAAGACAAATACCAATAATCAGAGAGGCATCCAACTGAGCAAACCCTACTCCTGGAGACGAAATGGGTGAGCAGGCTTTAGCTCCAGCCCTATTATATCTCACCTGTTTCAGCCGATCAAGGGCCTAAGGAGCAGCTGATTACTACAATCAGGTGAGTTATAGGGCTTGAACAAAACCCTGCACAAGGGTAGCTCCTCAAGAGTGTTGGTCATACCTGCTCTACAACTTGATGAAGGAAAACTCCACCCACAAATCTTCTGGTATTTGTTTCATTAGTCCATTGTTGACACGTTTTCCTGACCAGAAATCAATGGGCGGCAGGTAGCCTAGTGGTTAGTGTTGGGCCAGTAACTGAAAGGTTGCTGGATCAAATCTCCAAGCTGACACGGTGAAGAACTGAACAAGGCAGTTAACCCACTGTTCCCCAGTAGGCTGTCATTGTAAATAAGAATTTGTTCTTAACTGACTTACCTAGTTGAATAAAGATTCCAAGATATGTAACTTTCAAAATACAGAAATCATCCCTGTATGGTTCATCTTGGAAAAAAGCCAAATGCATCATATGGGGATGATCTGTCATTTAGAAGTGACATATCTTGAAAACGTGATTGCTGACGAGCAAAATATTTGAGACTATGTCAACAATGGACAAATACCAAAATAGTTTCTGGGTGGAGTTTCTCTAAATCGACGCGTGTCATGGACAGATATGCATACGGTACACTGTTAAGAGACGTAAATCAAAGTCACCAGAAAGCTTACGTTTAATTAGAAGACAAAAAAAAACAAGTCTGCGTGTTATAGATCTGAATTCCCATATCAAAACAGTCTTTAAGAGAAGATTAAAACAACGACTTAGATGGTAGAAACACAGAAAACCCATGCTCCTCTTTGCGTAAACATCTTTACTCAACGGGATAGAACCAAGCTAAGCACATCCTTGCGCGATTATTTTTGGTGTGTGTGTGATGAGAGTATTGCAATGCATATTGTGTAACTCCAATACCACCTCCATTAGCCCCAATCAACAGCGGGTTTATTCACAACCCGATATCAAAGTACTTAAGCACATGAAGTTATAAACCTGCTCTCTGTCACTGTGCATCTACTTGTTTCCAGACTTATACTGTACACCAGAGAGTAGCCCTTGTGTAGCTGATATCAGTCCCCGGGGTCTCCACTGCTAACCCGAGTCCTAGCTGTCACTCTATTTGGCAAACAGAGCGAACGTGGATGAACACTGAAAAATGTCAAGTTTAGGACCGCCTCTAACTATCACGTAGATGAGACCCACCCCACTGTCCATGACAGCCTCAGTCACAGCTAAAAAAAAACTCCACAAACACTGTACAACATCTACTTTTTTAAAATTCATACAATCCCCATTATACAACAATCGTCTTTTTTCCTCTCTCCATAAACAAGCCCCACATTCCCTGTGGTATGATTAAGGCATTTAAGTGTGTTCTAGTTTAGGGGCTGTGACCCACTCCCACTGTATCAGCAGCAGCCACAGTGGAAGTCTGCGTTGGGGTCCAGCAGGAGGTTCTTGCGGTCGCAGTGCAGGCAGTCCAGGTGGTACCAGGCGTCGCAGTCGTCACACTGGACCCACTGCACCGTGTCCTGCTGGGGCAGGTGGCAGCGAGGCGCGGCACAGGGCTCCACCCCCTGGGATACCACCCCCTCCTCTTCGTCTTCTGAGGAGGACGAGGAGGAGCTCGAAGAGGAGGACGAGGAGGATGTGGAGGAAGAGGAGGAAGAGGAAGGAGGGGGAAGGGAGGGCCGCGGAGGAGGGTGCTTCCTTGGTCGGCCCCGCCGCTTGCTGGGGAGAGGAGAAAAGCAAGGTGTGAGTGTCACATTTGACTTTCAATATATTAACTCGATTTCACAAAAAATATATATAATTTGAGAATGTGAAGAGAGAACGGAGCATATATATTTACAGGGAAGGAAAATGTCAAATGAAAAAAAATGACTATGATACGATAGAGAAATATCACTGTAGTTTGGATGCTGTCACATGAGGGCATTCTCACCCAGTGGTGACATGAAATCTGGCAAACTGCCCTGGCCGTGCTCTCTCCTCTTTGCAGATCCTAAGGGACGGGGACACCAGCGAGTAGCTCTCTCCTCCCACCACCATAGGGGAGTACACTGGGGAGCTGTGAGCCCGTCGCCTTCCCCTCCCAGAAGATGGCGGCGGAAAAATATTCTGCTGGCGAAACACAGAGACGTTCATATTTGGGCCAGTCCTTTGATGGTTTGGGTCGATCTCCCGCCTCTGATTGATGTTGAAGGATACGTGGTTGAGTTTGCCGTTAGCGACGATTGCGTGACCGTTTGCAATCGGTTTAGGCACAGGCTTCAGTTCGAACTGGCGTCGTACATCCTGGTCCGTTTTGGCTAAAGAAGCGTGGAAACCCTCAGACTCAGACTTGTAGAGGCGTCTTCTCTTCGTCCCTCTCTGGATGTCCTTCACGCTTCGGTGGTTCCTGGCCTCGTCCGAGCTGTCATCCTCCAGAAGTACAGTGTGGGCTGACTTGCGCCTGCTCTTGGATGACGCCGGGAGTGACTTGGATGAGACCACAGTGGTAGTGGGCGGGAAGGGAGGAGGGGTGGAGGGCGGGACCAAGGATGTAAAAGGCGGGGAGGTGGAGTTTGGGTCTGTGATACTGCCGTCACTCCTCTTAAATGTCCAAGGACTCCCATTGATCTTGCTCAGGCTTCCAATGGAATTCAGAATGACAGTCGCCCTGTTGATTGACCAAGTGGAGAGATCCAAGTTGGCCACCGCCTTGCGGTCCAGGCTCGTTCTGATTCGGTTCTTCAGGTCGGAGGAGAAGGTGCCGGCCTTGGGGATGGTGATGGCGTCAAAGTCCAACGGCCGCACGCTAACCTTCTGGAAGAGAAAGTAGAACTCTGGGCTCCCTCGCTCTGATTGGCAGCCGAAGGTGAGTGTGTCACCATCTGAGAGCTCCCATTGGACACTGGGCTGCAGACGGACCTCATTCACCCAGGTACCTGGCATGGGAAGGTGGGGGAGAAAGCTCATTAGATGAAATGCTTGTAGAATAGAGATGAATGAGACCTAAGGAAACTAAACAGAAGTGTGTGTAGTTCTAGAACATGTAGATATTTCTTTATAAATAAATGTTAAAAAGTGCACTGTAATCATGTGGGATGGTGTGAAACTCACCATGGCTGCTCCGGTCCTTTAGCTGCACCTTCCAGCCCCCCTCCACCTCCCCCTCCACCTCCCTCTCAGCATGCAGCTCGGCATGGACCCGGGACACGGACGTCGAGTCCAGGGTGACATCACACAGCTCTGCCGCACGGCCCAGCCGAAACACTGAGTGGGTCAGCGCCGGCCGGAACGTGTACAGGTCCTGGGCCAAATCTGTGGAGGACGAGCCGATTCTCAGCAGCTGGAAACACGGCTGGACTCCGGTCAGCATGGCCACGACTCACCGATCCCCACCCCAGTCAGTAACAGCTACTTTCTTACATAGAGCTTTCCATGGCTTAAATAGCAATTAAGTCAGTAAATGTGATTTAAAAAAGCCGTCTGTAATGCTGGTAAAGGCTTTGTTCTTAGTATGTGGTGTTGAATGAATTTGAAAAGAGTCAACATTAAAACTCTTGTTTTAAAAGTGAAAGTTAAAACCTATATTGTATACAATCTATAACCTGCACGGTTAGTTGCTGAGTAACGTCCTCTAAATATCAGTTGTAAATGCTAATGGTTACAGTTGTCTAAGCTAACTAGTTCAGAAATGGACACTAAAAGGCTGGGGGCTAGAACTGGCAGCTTGAGGTAGTTCAATCTGAAAAGAAGAGGGAAATTCTAAGACAGCATGCCCATGATTCTCACCAAACTATATATTTAAAAGCGGAAGCAAAGTCATTTAAGCATATTTGTTCATTTCAGTCTCCTCCATCTCTCCTAACCGAAGTTATTTGTAAGGATCATTTTTCTATTAATAATGGAAAATTAACAGTTGTACAGAAAGGCTAAATTACAGAGGAGGAACTTATTGACGCAATTAAAGCCTTTAAGTCCGGGAAAACTCCAGGTCTGGATGGCAACTCCAGGTCTACAACAAAATGTCACTTAGGGACCCCAAAAGGCTAGGGCCAGCTCTGACTGCATGGATTGGTATCGAGGTGGGTATGAGCCAATGTGGCCCCCTCATGATGAGTTCAGATTGTGGCCCCCACCCCCATCAAAGTTGCCCGTCCCTGCCCCATCTAGTGCATTCATCTGGATCTGAGAGAAGTCACATAAATTAAACATATGCATCAAAATAGACTTTTACATGTAGTTGAACAGTAGTAGGTGCTACCTTGGCGTTAGGATCACTCACAAATATGATGCACATTGTTATATGAAAAACTCAAATTGCATGTAGGTAGCTAATAGCTAACGTTACTGGATGCCTGACAGACAGTGCTCGTGATTTGCTCGTGTAGCCCAAAGCTCGTGCCATGCTATGGCACAGGGACAAAGCAGGGGACAGCAAGTGAATCACTTTTGTTAGCTAGCTAAATTACAACGACTTTTTTTGCAAAGATGACTCTACAAATGTGAACCAACTGTAATATATCGTTACACCGATTAAGAGGCGCGTATCATTAGGAACTCAAAATACACTACTAGGAAAAATTATTTCACAATCGAGGCGTAGACAGCTGGATAGTTCCTGTAATCCACATTGAAAGTCATAACGTTACCTCCACAAACGTGGGTCGAATCTGGTGCACTTGAATTCTCTTCCACTGCCTAAATATGATGCTAACGGTGCCGATTGTCTAAAACTCTGGATATACTTTAGTATTTTGATCACTTTTGACTTATGTCCAATTTAATCGTCGTTCTTTGCTAAACAGAGGTTTTCGCGTTCTTTTCCCCAGGAAGTCCTTTGAAATTTGGCGCGCCAGCCGGGCTTTCTTGCGCGAGATTCCACGCCACTTCCGCCCGCCTCCGTGCTGTCACTCACAGCTATGGCACAGTTTTATGAAACTCAGTCACTGCACAGAGGTAGCTAGCTACCTGCCCTGCTACTTCATATGAAACTTTTAGTTAGTTAGTTTAGTTAGTTAGAACAGTGCACTGCAGCACCTGCTGTAACTACAGATTGTAGGCCTACTACACCAGATAATGTTATATAACCAAAGATTGTTGGTGTCCATTACTAAATGTTACCGGTTTTCCTATACAAAACTGCTCCATAGATCTTTCAACGAACCTCCATTTGGCGATAGACCTACTCTCTTCGTTCTCTATTCTGGAAAAAAATGAATGTCCCTGTTGCAGGTGGTTCTACTAAAACAAAACAGAAAACTAAGAAAGGTTCCTCACCATCTTAGCTGCCGAGCATCTTTGCCGGAACTAGTCGTTTCTAGGCAACAGTGCAAGTAAAATAAAGAGACATGCAAGAGGCATATCTCACTCGATACAAATCATGGATTTACTATTTGAGTTTTCTCTGGTGTTTGCAGAACCACCTGCAACTGGACACTGACATTTATAAGATAACTGTTTTCCTGCATCGAGAATGAAGACAGTATCTCCAAATGCAGGTTAATCGAAAAATTGTTGGTATAGTTTTGTATGTAGGCAAACCTGTAACGTCCAGTAATGGACAACAAAAATATTTGCTTATATCACATCATCTGGTGTAACAATCTGTAGCTACACCTGCAGTAGGCCATATGTCTGCACATTACAGGAGGAAACTCGATTCACTTCCAGAATTTGACTTCATTATGGAAATTACTTTCCCAATCCTGCTACACCAAGAAGGTTCCCTAGTGAGTTTACCTCAGCTTAATATTTTTGTTCCTTATATTGGAAGAATATATTGCAGACAAGGCACTGACACAAGACACAATAATGGCATCCTTTTCCATCGCTATCTCTTCAAAATCCTTTAATGGACATTGCTCATTCATTACAGAAAAAAACAACATATAAAAAGAAATTCTGTGCATGATGCCAAAAGTATTACATTTTATAAATGGTTAATTATAGCATACAAGGGCATAGTTGTTTCTACATGATAGCGAAGTATTATAAAAGTCAATGATAATATAGCTAGGGAACCAACAGTAAGAATTCTGGACTTAAACCTAACAGACAAGTTTGGAAAGTCATTCATTTTAAATTAAACAAAACAATCAAATGCAATAATAACAACCAAGGTTAGCATGCATCGTTTAATTTGCAGAAGCAGTTTTCCTGAATATATCTGACATTTTCCCACCAAGGGATCTGAAATAAACCTGCCAGGTAGATAAAACATTCAGCTGATTTCAACTATGTACTTCGGGCTAGTGAACTCAACCCTGAAGTAGGTAAACTGGACATATATTGCTGAATACTAAATACTACTGAGTCTTGTTTAAAGGATGCACATACATGGTAGGCTCAATAATGAATGGTCAAACTTTGTCGCCAAAATCACACATTCTTTTCCTGTATATAGCATAAAGTCACCCCAAGACTTACTCTCCCCCCTGGGTGACCATTTGCTTGCATACCATGTAGGCTGACATCAATATTAAGAAAATAGAATTTAATGCAGGTCTACAAAAAAACGACCTCTCTTTCTAGCATTCTGGCACGTTTTCTCCCTTTATTCTTAATGTTTTTTCAAGACAAACCTTTCCTACGTCGTCACATCATAGTAATAAACTACCCATTCCAATGAACCTAAAAAAAAGAAAGAAACTGGTACACTTGAAAATTGCAGAGTTGATTTTTGTCATGGCTTTTGCGGGTCGAGGTGTACATTATTCCAGTCTTAGCCATAGTAATATTGACATTTGAGAATACCTCATTGACTGCATGAACAGACATCAACAGGATAGGACCTACAGTGCAATTTAAATAGTGCAGTATTCCTGCTGTCTCACAGGCAATATACAGGTCAGCATGCAGCAGTAGCTCTTGGGAATACTACAGCTATGACAGCAGTTATCTGCATAAGAAGAACAAAAATATTAGTTATAGTTGTGATACTACGAGTTCTGACGAAATGTTCAAGCGCGTAAAAGCATTTTTTCCAAAAACATTCTCAGGTGCTGATACTATCGCGTGATAGGTAGATGATATGTGATGCAACAGAGAGCGGAAGAGAAAGAGAGACAGAAAAATAGGCATTTTACTGCTATTACGTCTTCTCGGCCACTCAGTCTAAGGCATCTCATATATTATGTGTATCAGTATCTATCTACTGTGAACTTAGTGAAAGGATAAAAGACGCAATTCAGGGATATAAAATGTTGCATAACTTTGCAGTAAGAAACAGTATTGGCGATGCACATGCAATATATCTAGGCTATATACAAGAGTGCTTGAAAGTGAGCTTTGGGTAATGTTTGTAAGGTATAGTATGTGTGTATGAATTGTATATATATATATTTTTTTACCCAGTTAAAAAATATAATAATAATTTTGGTGCTACAGCACAGATATTGCTCAAGATTCAATCAGAAGTCAATTAGCTAAAATAGGAATGGGTCAAATATGCCTCCCCAGACCATGGATTCAGTAGCTTGTTACCTGATATGGAAGGGATAGCTTTAAAGATTAGGTGGCTTTTACATTGTCTTTAGTCAACGTTGTTATCCATCCTAATCTAATCAGTGCAAATTCAGCACCAATTTAACACACATCTATAAAATTGTAATACTCCACAAAACCAAGATAATAGCCGATAGAATATCAACGATCAAGTAGCTACATCATATATGATTCATTTATACATAAGATATTTATGCTGTCCAGTATTCTTATGTTGCATTAAAAACAATTAAACCTTCATTTTAAACAAAAAAGCAAAGTAGAATTATACTTGTATTTTGCAGGTATTATTATTTACAACATCTGCAATAAAAAAAAAAACATTTAAAAACATTTTTGTAACACGGGGACTTTTTCTCATGTAATTATATTTGTGCTTTTTCTTTCTGACACTAATCATGTTTGACTTTACTCTCTTGAGTTCCTCTCACGGACATCCTAAATCGGTTACAACACGAGGCAGGGATATTGCTAGCAGATGCTGTCCCCCACCAACAACTACGCCATGTCCCAGAATGCCTGGGACTGTTACACCCCTTCATTACCTTTGCTTTGACATTTTTAACATGGTCAGCTATACACCCACCTATTATCGACATACAGAATGCCTTCGTTAATAATATGCAGTACCTGATTGGACTAGAGTTGAAACCAATGGGAGGCCTTAGTGGAATGGTTCGTCAGATGTCGTAATGGATGTAATAATATACTGTTTCTGAAGCAAGTGGACTGAGGGTGGATGTCTTTGTAATGTATATTTGCAGCAAATGGACTGATGTTATCTGAATGGTCGGCGAACGGTTCTGTGTTTTTCCTGTTCAGATTGAACAGATTGAATAGATCTGGGTTACAACTCGAATAGAACTTAAGACAATACAATCATCACGAAATTTAAGAAGTTCAGCAATCACGGTGCTGGATAAGAATGATGTTCTATTTTGCATTGTGACTTTGCCGCTTCGTTGTAATCTAGTCATTCATCCTCGCCTATCTGGAATACGACGCGTTGGCAAAAGATGCTGCACTGAATTGAGATGAGGCAGCTACTGTTATTCGTTTAGAGGTTCTGGGTGGGATGTGTGGTTCAAATAAGTGACTCTGGCAATGTATATTGTGTTAAAAGAGAATGCGTAAAAAACCTTCCCCCATAAAGACAGTGATGAATGCAGCAGCAAATACATTGGATCTTAATAACTTGCTGGCTTTGTTGGCGCTCCAGTCTCACTCACTAAGCAGTGTTTTCAGTCTGTCAGGAAAGTAAGTTGGCTTAATTGTTAGCATTTATCAATTCAGCGTTCAGTTCCTTTTGGCTAACAGGGCCATGGAGTCAGGCAAAATAGGAATGAAAAAGGACATCATGCATGTAATTCCTTCTCCATAGGTCTGCCTTACTTACTTGCCTTTATTAAAGGGTAGTGATCCAAACGTTCAGGTCCCTTCCAAAGGGATCATTGTCATGTCCCATCTGTCAGAGAAGTTCTAGAAGTCTCTGTTCCAAGGCTTGTTCTGCAGTGGCTGGGGTTCTAATGAGAAACGTGATGTGGAGGGGTTTAGAATGACCTGATGTGAAGTTCCCGTTGTATTAGTTCCAGGTCATTTGTTTTGCAAGATGAGGGATGTAGTAAACATTTACTGTGCTGGGATTATGTCATCAAAAGTGGCAGAGATTGGACACCTTGTTACATGCTCAGGGACACTACTAGCTTTCTTGCATAGCATGGTGTTATTCAATCTACTAGCTTGTGTCGGTTAGCAAGAATGTTGTAAGAAGATCTTGGGGGTTTTAGTTCTCCAACTCTGCTATTCTATAGAGGCTATATGCTGAGACAAGCACTTTCTCTGAGTTGGTGCCAAAGCCTAATGCCATGCCTGTACTTTCTGTTAATAGTGTCTCTCTGGATGTAATGAAATTGTAGCGGTATAGGCCTATGTCAGATACTCTGGGTTTATGTTTGTCAGAAGCATTTTTTTTACCGAGATTTATTAAAAAATAAAGTTATCTTTATTGGTCTTGTTAATCTAGTATTACAATGTTATTTGTAGAATGAATTTGGTCTATTACCATATGTCATATATTTTGCTGCTATGTCTATGTCCCCACATACAGCTGCTATGTCTATGTCCCCACATACAGCTGCTATGTCCATGTCCCCACATACAGCTGCTATGTCCATGTCCCCACATACAGCTGCTATGTCCATGTCCCCACATACAGCTGCTATGTCTATGTCCCCACATACAGCTGCTATGTCTATGTCCCCAAATACAGCTGCTATGTCGATGTCCCCACATACAGTACTGGTGGTAAGAGCATTGAATGCTAATAAGAAATATAGATCAAATATATTTTCGCTCTGTCAAAAATGTTTACATTTTTGTCATTAGAAGAATTCTGGGATTCATTTTTACAGGGGTATAAAAACAGTTACTCAGATATCAGTGTGCGCTCATTCCTTTTGGGCATGGTAATCTTAATGTATTTTCATGAATCATCATAATGCCTTTTCCCTTAGTCCACCAAGTTATCTTAGATATTATCTCGGTCTCTGGTTCTTAGGCCAAAGAGGCATGCATGCACTATGCAGTCATCAATACTATAAATTGCCTCTTGGGCCAGCTAAGGCTAAATCCTGGCTTTTAAGTCTAATTTAAATGCACGTGTAACAGGGGTCAGTCTGCTGCTAACAGCTTAGCTTCCTCCACTGTCCGACTGCCCCATACTGGGCTCGAACCAGTGATCCTCTGCTTCGCAACACACGTGACCGCCCTGCGTGACAACGTTCCAACGTGCTGAGCCTCCCAAAAGGTATCAATTGGATGGCTCCATCCGCGACATTTCAAGCTAGCTGTGGAGTGAGCTTACGTTCTTAACTCCGTTACACATGCATTTCCTGTATGCACAGAATTAATGTATTCTAATGAGCTAGGGTCTTGTATTTTTTCTTTAGGGATTAAGTCGAGTGCATTTAGCCTGGCAATTTTTACACCAAGCATTTTTGTGTAGTTATAGTTTATAAAAGCAGTGATCAGGATTTTGGTTATGTCTGCGTGAGGGGGGGGGGGGGGGGGGGGGAGTAATTGAAGTTGAAGAGTAAAGATTGTCAGGGTGTCCGGTGGTTTGCGCTCAGGTGGTGGTGCTCTCTGCAGTGGCATTGGGAACTGACGGGCTGATAACTTTATCGGCTGCCTCAAGTGCTGCAGACAGCTCGGCGCCACTGGATGCCCTTTCTGGCGTGGTGACACCCATCAGGTCTTCTTCAGGGGCGTCGGCCTCAGACCGGGCCTGGGTCATGTAGCTGGGGCTCATGGCCGAGTCGGGGGTCCGGTTGGCACTCTGGTCTCCCTCGGGGATGATGGTGGCGGCCACACTGTCAGAGTTGTTGAGGAGCAGCTTGTGGGAGGTGAAGGTCTGGGGCACGTCCGTCTCACATTCGCTGTCCAACGGGAGGGTGGAGGAGTTGAACTCTACCCCCGAGTCGCTCATCTCCAGGAAGTTCTTGTCCGAGGAGAGAGTGTGGTAGCGACCTGCTTTGGATACCTCCAGACCCTGTGGGAGGAACGTAACGTGGAACATGAATAATTCATTTCGTATGTGTCTGCAAATGTAGTCTAGGTACTGCTTGGCGTGGAGACTGGTTATTTTCAGCCTCTTATAGAAACATTACCCCAGCATTTCTGTTTGTTCATCTACAGTTAAAACATTTGCAATTATAATGGTGGGATGTGTTTTCCTCTTGCACTTTAACATGCTCACCGGTAGACCACTTCCTACCACATTATGTGTCCCGAGCCCTGCTTACCTTAATGGTGACCTCCGTGCTCTCTGTAGCATTGCTGTTGTCCCACGTAGACGTCAAAGTGGATTCCTCAGCGAACCGTGTATAGGCCTCTTGAACAACCTACCGACGACAACACACGAGGGTCGTATTTTAGCAGGAAGCCGCGGCAAGCACATTACAGTAGCAATCACAGGTTCACTTCACCATGTACGCTGCGAGTCATAACGAATACATACGGGTAAATAGGAGTTGGCACACAAAAAGCACATGTACTGCACGCGAAGCTCTTATATGGATTTATAAGATCATCAGGTGTATATATAGTGACACATTGAGAGACTGGAGTTGTTGGCTCGAAAATAACACCCTGGAAGTTTAGAGGAAAAGGCTTCAGGGAACTATCGTTCTTGAGGGACAGGGAATCGCATACTAGAGTGTGTCAGGAGAGAGATCGAGGTAGATCAATCGATTTTCATGTCGGAACACGCAGGAAACTGCTGTTGCGACCGCAAAGCCAATCAGACAAGCTGTCCAGGTTTGTCGCTTAGTCTCCAGAAATCTCTGGCTAAATCCATAATGAAGTGGGACATGAAGCCTCGCTGCATTTGAATAGTTTTGTCTAAACCTCCAGAGGGAACACCTTACAGGGGGATTAGAACAGTAGAGGCCCCTCACATCATGTCACAATATATTCAATACATGTAAATGATCTACGGTACACCACGCTCAAACACAAAAATGTATAGCATCAGGTGTACAAAAATTACACCGACACACACATAGACACAGACAAAGACGAACAAACATAGAAACGGCACACCTTTGACACAAATTCTGTTGGGCTAGTAGCTGATTAAGCAATATACCCCCCCCCCCCCCCCCCAAAAAAAAATACATAATAATTGTAATCAAGAATAAGATCTTACATGGATGTACAGTGCCGCGAACTTTGAATAATTACTACAGTGCTTGAATTGGCCCGGCTTCCCAAACCCAGATTAAGACAGTAACTGGACTAAAAATCACCCTCAACAGAGATTCTCCATTGAGCATGCATTTTAGACCAGGAGTAATCTGTGTCCAGGAAACCCATCCAATGCACAATGCTCTTGGTGCAGTAATTAATGTGTAGGTCTATACACTCACTCCACAGTATTCCAATACTAGAGAACACTAATTGCTATTATACCAGAGTGTACGGCTGTGATAATCTTAGTCCAGGTGGCAACTTAATCCAGTGTACTATACAGCCTAATCCCACATTATGTCTGTGTACTCTGCATGTACTGTATGTGTGCTACTAACTACGTGTAAAAATCATGCAATTCACAACGTACCACAGCATATAATCAAGAAAACAAGTGGTAGATCTAGTCCAGTATCACCATCCCAATTAATATGTTAATCGCTACTGCCCCGATCTTAGACAAACGCACAGCAAATACACACACACACACACACACACATCAGCACATACTCACACATACACATAAATACATGTTTACCTTGTAACTCCGCCTCCAACAACAATATATGTGCATGTGTGCTTGAAAATAGCTGAATCGTATTGGACGGCTGCATCTGTATGCTTATTTGCACTGAGGCTAGGACTGCAGTTATCATGAATAAGTAACTGCTGCAGTTATTTGTCCGTTTGGAGATTAGCGAAAGGAGGGAGGGGTGAGGAATGGATGGCACAGACAAATAATCACTGACGGTGGTAGGAGGCCCACACAGCATAGTGACGCTATGACCATCCCCTGAGCGTTAGTACAAACACCAATACAGATTCATCCACTTAACACTACGGAATGAAGCCAGAACACAGTTCTCTCACCAAGCAGAGGCTCCGTCGGAGGCTCCTTTAAGAGGGAGAAACGTAACGCAAAGGCAAAGCGTTAACTAGATTTTCCCCCCAATTTGTAATTAGGCCGACATCTATTGTGTGGACCAATTGAGATTGAGATTAAGATGACGGGTGGACAATGGCAACATTGTGGGCTGCAGACAAAGCACTTGAAATTACAACTATGATGGAATCTGCCATATGGAGAGAGTGATGACTGATGATATATGGGTGATCTCATTTTGTGTGATTCAAAGCACCACACATGCAGGAAGCCGACATTGGGCAGACCGGTTTCATTCCTTGGTGAATTCCAGCAAATTAATCAAAGTAAATTAGGACCTGAAGTCTAATTAAAGCTAATTATCTGAGGTTTATAGGTCAAGACTAAAGACGAACACAGGAACGCACACTGCTGGAGGAAAAGAGAGCGGGACAGGCAAAGGTACACACAAACACACACAAATACAGTTAGATGTACACTGGCATCTTTCGTTGACCATACTTAAAAGGATAGTGCAACATTTTACAAAATTCCGTACTGGTTACCTTACCCTGTAAGCAGTCTATGGACAAGGTATGACAGCAACCCATGCTTTGGTTTGGTTGAACTTTCTAGCATTTGTGGCACAAATCCAATGCAAGTCAATGGGTACAACGTTACAATTTTCCCGCTTCATGTCCAAATCATCTCTCAGTAACTACATTCATTTTCAAAACCAATTTTAAGATACTTTAGGATGGATTGGACATGAAGAGCGGAAAATACTAATGTTGTTCCCATTGACTTGCATTGGGTTTGTGCCACTGATGCTAAAGGGTTAGCAGTTGAAACAGTGGCCAGGTAAACAAAACAAAAGCATGAACTGCTGTCATACCTTGTCCATAGACTGCATACAGGGTAAGGAAGCCAATAGGTCATTTTGTAAAATGTCTCACTATCCCTTTAAGAGGTCTTACCATCACCATTATTTATCTTACAATCACTTTGCAATCTGCAACTTGTGTAATAGGAATATGGCATTATCATTTTGGCATCATATTGAGCCATTGTCGCAGTGTGCGATGGTCTACGAGTATATTAGGCCTGGAATCATAGTAACAGGGTTCCAAAATACATGAAAATGGCCGATAATTGTTCGTAAATTAAGTGTTTCAACGTGAGAATAGCATACATATATGATAAAGCAGATGCTGTTTAACTATAGTACAGGGGTTGGATCATGGTGTCTTAACGTTTCCCCCCCCCCGTGGAGGAGGCGTTAGAGTGAGTTACCTTGACGAATGCATCTCCATCCCCCTTGCCCGCCTGCTGGGCGATGAGGGCAATTTGCCGCGCCTTCTCCGCCCGACGGCGCACATTTATCAGGCAGGAGAGCAGACACACCAGCAAGAGGAGGACCAGGAAGCCCAGTAAGGAGAGGATTGCAACATACAGCGTCGGTAACTTATAGGCTAGAAGAGAGAGGAAAGAAGAGAGAGAGAGGATGGAGAAAGGAAAGACATAAGGGTAGAGAATGGACAGGAATATGATAAGGAAGATAGGAGAAAGACAAGCAGGCAGAAAGGAACACAAAGAAAAGAGGAAAGATGGATGAGAGGCGAATGTGGAGCATTACAACATCAAAACAAGAGAGTGAAATATACAGTGCCATCGATGACAAGAAGAAGAAAGGGAAAGGAAAGACCATTAATAGAGGTGATAGATGGATCTATATGTTAAAGCCCTAGTCTCCTCCCTGACCCACGGTTTACCTTCCACCTCCAGGTAGATGTTGGTCACAGGGAACCCCAACAGGTCTGTCACTCTGAAGAGGCCCATGTCACTAACCCGGACCCTCTCCAGAATGCACACGGAGCCTTCTACAGTCAGCCTGCCGTCCAGTGAAGGGTCCAGCGGCACCACCAGCTCTCCTTGCTCTAGTATGACCCGGTCCTTCCGGTCCCAATCTGGAGTGTACATGAGGTTGACTTTGGTGTGGTCCACAAACAGGTTGATCTTCAAAGTACTGCCATATGATAGGTGGACGAAGTTCTGGTGCTCTTTGGAACAAAGTGGAAAGAGAAAAGGTTGTCAAATAATTCTGCTTGCTCTTATGTGTCTTCAAGCTTTGTCAATCCTATTTTACCCACACCACTAACCACAATTTCAAACCCCCTAGATCAAGCATTATCTCCCTCTGAGATTGACCACTGCCTCTCAGACTATGGTCTTCCTCATCTCACCTTTCACGTTCAGGCATGACCTCCTCCTGACTTTCCCATCACGGTCCAGTACGGTGAAACTTCCCTCGTCTGTCCCCCGCACCATGCCTAGAGTCACCCTTTTCTCGGACACACTCAGACGACCCTTGTACTCCTCTGGGGGGGTGGAAGTCTGGTTGAGCAATACCACTGCCGGGGGCTCCGTGGTCTGATTGGCCTGAGCTTGACTGGACCTGAACTCCAGGGTGATAGGGCCCAAGATGTCACTGAGTGGGATGTGGTATGTCTCACCGTACTTAACCACCTGCTCCAGCGCGCAATCTGCCAGAGAGCACACAACAGCACAGCACTATCACTCAGGGCTCTTTGGGAGTATTTTCTTCCTATACAGTTGCATTCGCATCAGAACAATGATAGTAATCGATTGCAGACCAAATGCAACTACGTCAATAATGCAAAGAAACGTTCATTTCGATTGACGTCTGCCTCTAAGGGTTGGCGCAGAGTTAGGATACAACCTTAGATAGTGAATGTGTTGGATAAACAATGGTTTTAAGAAGTATAGAAACAAGTCGATTTGCAACGTTGAAAAGTTTGAAGAATTAGAAGAGCTGAAGATGAATGAACTGTGCAGCAAGAAGAAGAACAGTACCCCTGACGATGAGGATGATGTGTTTGACATCGGCAGGCGCCTCAGTGTTCTTGATCACGTACATGCCCTCGTGCTCCTCCCCCACATCCTCCAGGATGAGGTGCTTGAGGGAGTTGAGCTGGGCCCGGTGGCCCACCACCCGCCCGTCCCTCATCAGGACCACCTCGGCGGTGCGGTTGGAGGCGGGCTTGAACAGAACATCAGTGCTGACTAGGGATGGGAGTGGGATGTGCACATCCTCGCCGAAAAAAGCAATCTTGTGTTCTTCTTTGACTGAAGAGAGAGAATGTAAAAGAGGTAGAGATTGACAAGGGTATGCAGAGTTTAAGGAACAATATGTCAGAATCAGGGTAAAGTTACTGATGGTATTCATACTTCATCTTCAGGTTTTGACAGTCCCTGAAAAAAATCAGTAGATCATGCGTGACTTTACCTTTCAGGGATGCAGTCAGAACTGTAAAGTAAAAGATAGGTTTATTTTAGCATTTCTTTACGTTCTTTGTCAATGTTTCCGAAGATCCTTCAAGAAGTTAGAAATCATTTGTACTACTGGATGAGAAACTACTAAACTTGGCAAATATCACAAAACGTTTGCAATGTAAACGGCCTACATTCTCACTGCAAAAATAGAACTGCTGTCAACATCAAACCCTCCATAAATTAGTGAGGGGAAAGAAGAAAAAAAAGGAGCAGATAATAAATGACTCGAACCATTTTGTACTCATTTGAATCAAATCTGATATAATCATGTGACTGTGTCAAACATTCTTTATGATCTTTCAGCCTCTCAACCTAAATCACTGGTGACTAATCGGCCAATATGCTTACCAGTGCAGAACACGGCTCCAAACACGGCAACACCAATTGTTTTCATCTTGATTGAATCTCTGAAAACACATAATACATTTTTTTTTTTTACAGCAGGATATTCCTTATCTAAATATGGATTTAATTATTGTACATGCATGCACAGTATACAAATACCTTTCAAACTAAATTGTAGAGATACAGTATGAAGATTAACAAAATATAATAGGGAATAGTTTAAATCTGGACAAGCAGAGCTCAAATGTAATAATCTACTCCTAGTAAATTCTACTGTAACTGGGAGTCTGCCATGGTAATGACATCATTTCCTGAGGTTAATTAACAGGAGTGGTGTGTAGTTCCTCAGGGCATTAAGTCAGCTCTTTTGTGTGATGAGGCTGACCACTATTAGACTAGAGTGGACATGAGCCTAGGCTATAGCCACCATTCTGCCTACAGCGACAGGAGATGGGGAGTAGGAGAGGGGGAGGATCTAAGTGGCTCCAAGGATCCTAGTGTACAACCATGAAATAACACAGAGTGCTGTTTAATAAGCATTGTCTCTTTCAGTGGTATAAATGAAGAAATGACTATTCTATTTGCATCTCATTTTCAGAACACAGGCTGAAAAGGCAATGGGTTTCCAATGGGTTGTATTTAGTACACTAAAAACTAGGGGTTCAACAAGGGTTCTTCTAAGATCCTCAAAGTTCTTTGAAGAACCTTAGGGTTCTTGGGATTGAAAATGGCCCAAATGAGGAGGTGGGGTTCATTGAGAAACAGCCCAGATGAAACATTTGGATTCAAGATTGAAAGGACAGCAGGCACAGGTACTCAATTTAAGGTAAGGTCTGTCCCTCGTATGATCTAAATTCATATTGTTTTATGATGATACCATCTATCTTTTCATTTTTGTGCAAATCTTTCTAAAACAGAAAAAGGACACAATTCAATGGATATCAATCAACAAAGAGGTAAGAATATGTGGGCTATAACAATATGTTGACGGCTAGCTGTATTGGGTGCAGATGACTGAACTGCTCACTTTTGTGTCTGTGTCTTCAGGTATATAGAGGAGGCACATAAAGGTATGTCATTTGGTATTGGTATGTTATGCAGATCACATGCACCAGCTTCCTCCCTTACCTCTTCATTAAATATCCCATAGGCCTCTACATTATGGACAAGATGTGCGTATGAAAACCATTATCAAAACAGTTTTTTCATTCACATCTACCACAAAAACCAAGGTATGAATACTGTCGTATGCATGTTTTGTTAATCATCTGTATAATTACTCTTTTTTGGATTCACAGACTTCACCCTCCCTACACCTCTGATGAACATAACAGGAAACATGTTCAATCACCATGCACTGCATAATCATTCTGGCTATGGATACGGAGAACATCAACACATTAACATCAACACGCCAGAGGATATACCCATTGGACTTGGGACTCTTCTGGGAGTTTACCTCATATTGATTTTTTTTTATTTTGCCTTGCCTCTAAAATCATAATTAACACCGACAACTAAAAATGTGTGTTATTGTTGTTATTGTTATGCATATTATTATTGTTAATAATAATAATAGGTGAGGGGAAGTAGTTCAGAAAGGAACCCCAAAAGGTTCTCAAATGGTTCTTCGAGGATCCATTAAAAGGGGTTCTTTGAAGAACCCTTTCAAATGTTTCGGGTAGCCTTCCACAAGCTTCCCACAATAAGTTGGGTGAATTTTGGCCCATTCCTCCTGACAGAGCTGGTCTAACTGAGTCCGGTTTGTAGGCCTCCTTGCTCGCACACGTTTTTTTTCTTCAGTTCTGCCCACAAATGTTCTATGGGATTGAGGTCAGGGCTTTGTGATGGCCACTCCAATACCTTGACTTTGTTGTCCTTAAGCCATTTTGCCACAACTTTGGAAGTATGCTTGGGGTCATTGTCCATTTGGAAGACCCATTTGCGACCAAGCTTTAGCTTCCTGACTGATATCTTGAGATGTTGCTTCAATATATCCACATCATTTTCCCCTTCCTCATGTTGCCATCTATTTTGTGAAGTGCACCAGTCCCTCCTGCAGCAAAGCAGCTCCACAGCATGATGCTGCCACCCCTGTGCTTCACAGTTGGGATAGTGTTCTTCGGCTTGCAAGCCTCCCCTTTTTCCTCCAAACATAACGATGGTCATTATGGCCAAACAGTTCTATTTTGTTTCATCAGACCAGAGGACATTTCTTCAAAAAGTACAATATTTGTCCCCATGTGCAGTTGCAAACCGTTTTTATGGCGCTTTTGGAGCAGTGGCTTCTTCCTTGCTGAGCGGCCTTTCAGGTTATGTTGATATAGGACTCATTTTACTGTGGATATAGATACTTTTGTACCTGTTTCCTCCAGCATCTTCACAAGGACTTTTGCTGTTGTTCTGGGATTGATTTGCACTTTTCGCACTAAAGTACGTTCATCTCTAGGAGACAGAACACTTCTCCTTCCTGAGCGGTATGACAGCTGCCTGGTCCCTTGGTGTTTATACTTGCGTACTATTGTTTGTACAGATGAATGCGGTACCTTCAGATGTTTGGAAATAGCTCCCAAGGATGAACCAGACTTGTGGAGGTCTACAATTTTCTTTCTGAGGTCTTGGCTGAGTTCTTTTGATTTTCCCATGATGTCAAGCAAAGAGGCACTGAGATTGAAGGTAGGCCTTGAAATACATCCACAGGTACACCTCCAATTGACTCAAATGATGTCAATTAGCCTATCAGAAGCTTCTAAAGCCATGACATCATTTTCTGGAATTTTCGAAGCTGTTTATAAAGGCATAGTCAACTTAGTGTATGTAAACTTCTGACCCACTGGAATTGTGTTACAGTGAATTATAAGTGAAATAATCTGTCTGTAAACAATTGTTGGAAAAATGACTTGTGTCATGCACAAAGTAGATGTTCTAACCTACTTGCCAAAACTATAGTTTGTTAACAAGAAATTTGTGGATTGGTTGAAAAACGAGTTTTAATGACTCCAACCAAAGTGTATGTAAACTTCCGACTTCAACTGTATCTCTTCAGTTTCACATCCCGTGTCGCTCTTCCTCACATACTCGCGCGCGCGGCATCTTTTTTTCTTCCTCTATCGCTCGGCGGTAAAACAGTGTGCAGTCTGTACACCCGTGGTGCGACAAGGGCGTGTCACGCTTCGCTGCATGGGCTATCCCAACATGATAAAACACAGCTTTGGTAATGATGAGGAATATACTGCACTGAGGAATTTGGAAGACCTGGAGAGACCCCTTCTCGTTCCAGCTACGATTTCTGTCATCCATGTGGATTTTGGCAACGCTCGCACTCTCTTTTTTTTGCGCGCATCACACGCACACAAATGCTCCCTTTCTCGCGTCCCCCGTTTACCCCTTCGCACGAGACCAAGTGCCATTGAAAAACCTGTATTCTCTCTTCAGTACATTGAGTATGTGACCAGACCAAACACTTACTTTTCGACTATGCAAAATTTGCCATCTGTCGTTCCCATTAATTACGTAGCCTAACGATTGGGTGTCCTGGCAGGGTGTCCACGCATGAACGCATTGGGCAGGACGTCAAACAAATATTGAAGAATAACCCATTTCACATTCAACTACTTACCATTCGTTCATCAATTACATAAACGATTGAGGGGGAGGGTGGATCAAATGTAATAGGCTTATGATTTTTCTTTTTTATTCCCAGACCTATAATAAACTGCACCTTTGATGGGGAGAAGAATAGCCTAGAAAAAACGAACCCTCATATTGTCTGTTCTGGTGTTCATTGTAAGGATATAGGCTAGAATCTGAAGGTGCAGAGACGCCGTTTAAGCTTTCGAAATAGCATAAATAGCCTATGAAATGCTGCCTGGTGCCCAACAATAGTCATTGTCCCCGTTTCAAATGTTCTATTATTAGCCTTTGTTTATGGGAAGTGCTATACTTTACATGTAAAATAATCATGAGATTTTATGTTTTGTAGGTGAAGATGACGGTAATTACTGTCCTCCTACCCGTCTCTGCTGCATTACCGGTATCACGCCCTAAATGACCCATATTAGATATAGCTGTTAGACATGCATAAAAAAACAACCAGATAACCTGCCAGCAAACGAAAAAACTGCAAAATTTAACCCATAAATTTCTCGGTGAAATAAAAAACCAGTAGAACTGAGTAGATATAGATGCATCATAATTGCTGGTAATTACCTTTCAGACAGGCTTGGATCCGAAAACAGCAGATGGGATTTACGGGGTACAGAAAGTAAGGTTTTCTACAAAATGTTGTTTTTTTCCTTCTTAATATCTTCCCCCTCTCCCTTACCCCCAACCCGTCAAAGAAAGGGACTTCAATGGTGTTACGAATCGGGATTATCTGGAGAGTTTCGGTAGCTGTCGGCTTGTGGTCTGTTAATGATCGGTGGAGCTCGTGCCATTTCGTTAGAATCCGGATGTTCGGCTCTGGAATGCCGCCACTCATATTCATGTGGGATTATGATATGGTATTATGACTTCACATCTTGTTTGCCTTGATGTTTGATTAAATAACAACAAATATAACACATTTATTCCAGGAAAGTACCAACCAATTGAATATATATATATATGAATATATGAATAATATATATATATGAATAATTTTGCACGCCCAATTTCAATTTCAATTTGTTAAAAAAGTTTGAAATATCCAATAAATGTCGTTCCACTTCATGATTGTGTCCCACTTGTTGTTGATTCTTCACAAAAAAATACAGTTTTATATCTTTATGTTTGAAGCCTGAAATGTGGCAAAAGGTCGCAAAGTTCAAGGGGGCCGAATACTTTCGCAAGGCACTGTAGGTGGGTTAGTTACAGTGGTGACTGATGAATTAAACAAATTCAAAATGGCCCTCCATTCACAACCTAATTAGTTTTTCTTTTATCTGTTTTGACTCCCCCCCCCCCCCCCCCCCCTTCTCCTCCTCCTGAGTTCTTTCCCCGCTGGTGGTGAACTGCTTGTACAAGCATCATTGGAGCCAAGGGATACTCCAATTCCATACCTGTTGTTTAAGAAGTACGATGTGACAAATACAATCTGATTTGTCTGTCACAGATTATGCCTTTTTTTGGGCCCCATCACAGATCCAGGCGGAGGAATCCACATATTCTAATCTAGTGCTGGACAAGGTAGCAATATTTTTGGAAGAGCATTTGGGGTTGTCTGCTGTTTTCAAGTGCTTATTCATATTCACACTCTTCTATAATCACATTTGACTATTTTCTTTGCCTTTGCCCAACAGTTTATTGATTTAATATTTGTTTCTATTGACCTGATTTTCAAAATGTTGCAATGCAACGGTGTTACAGTAAGTGTTTCTTATAGATTCCTTGTTAGTGTATTTTTGCTTCATTATACCACACTAATATCAATATTTTCCTTCCAATAATAACAACAGAGAGAGGTTTTCTAAAAATGCCTTTTTATTTCTCCCCAGTGGCACCTTGCTTTTCACTTTCTCAAGGATCAAAACAATTATAATACTTTTTTTTTTTTAAACATGCAAGAAGGTTGCAGTTTCAGCCCTTCATAGTGCAGTACAGATGTCAACAATACCTGACACTATAGCAGGGTTTGGACATATAGACGAACTGGCTTGACCTAAAATAACAATGGCTTCTATTTGAACATTTGTTCAATGTGTAAACATTTACTAAAATGTTCTGTACACACAAATTTGCTGAGGTTCTTTCAGATAATCTTGTTTCAAAACCTTGCTATTGTCTAATGGGATTAAATTCCTAGACCTCTCCATATTGTGTTCCAGGTCATTTTCAGATATGATCCTCCATTTATGGGTGTGCAATTGGGCTCCTCCTCTTCTCAGCTACGTATACTATTCCTCCGGTTTTCTTTTCGTACTTTTTGTGGTATTTTCAATTTATTTCAGAATTTTTGTAGGTCTTTTCGTCATTCTTCCTCCTCGCTCGTGTTGCTTCACTCCGTCTTTAAGCGTCCTCCTCAGCCTCCTCCTCAAACTCACCTTCCTCCTCGGCGGTGGCGTCCTGGTACTGCTGGTACTCAGACACCAGGTCGTTCATGTTGCTCTCTGCCTCAGTGAACTCCATCTCGTCCATGCCCTCTCCAGTGTACCAATGGAGGAAGGCCTTGCGGCGGAACATGGCGGTGAACTGCTCAGAGATACGCTTGAACAGCTCCTGGATGGCCGTGCTGTTGCCGATGAAGGTGACGGCCATTTTGAGGCCTCTTGGAGGAATGTCGCAGACAGCGGTCTTGACGTTGTTGGGGATCCATTCAACAAAGTAGCTGCTGTTCTTGTTCTGGACGTTGAGCATCTGCTCGTCCACCTCCTTCATGGACATGCGGCCACGGAAGACAGCGGCGACAGTGAGGTAGCGACCGTGGCGCGGGTCACATGCGGCCATCATGTTCTTGGCGTCGAACACTTGCTGAGTGAGCTCAGGCACGGTGAGGGCACGGTACTGCTGGCTCCCCCTGCTGGTGAGGGGTGCGAAGCCGGGGATGAAGAAGTGGAGACGGGGGAAAGGCACCATGTTGACAGCCAGTTTACGGAGGTCGGCGTTGAGCTGACCGGGGAAACGCAGGCAAGTGGTGACTCCGCTCATGGTGGCCGACACCAGGTGGTTGAGGTCTCCGTAAGTCGGCGTGGTGAGTTTGAGGGTCCGGAAGCAGATGTCGTAGAGAGCCTCGTTGTCAATGCAGAAGGTCTCGTCTGTGTTCTCCACTAGCTGGTGGACTGACAGGGTGGCATTGTAGGGCTCCACCACAGTGTCTGACACTTTAGGGGAGGGCACAACGCTGAAGGTGTTCATGATGCGGTCGGGGTACTCTTCACGGATCTTGCTGATGAGCAGGGTGCCCATGCCCGAGCCAGTGCCCCCACCCAGGGAGTGGGTGAGCTGGAAACCCTGGAGGCAGTCGCAGCTCTCCGCCTCTTTCCTCACCACATCCAGGACTGAGTCCACCAGCTCTGCTCCCTCAGTGTAGTGGCCCTTTGCCCAGTTGTTTCCTGCACCGCTCTGACCTAGAAACATCAGAGGAAAGGAGGGACATAAAGACCTCAAACACCTGAAATGACAGGACTGTTTCATAATGACTTTTTTCCTTGTGTTTCATTATCCTATGTGCCAACTAAAAGTGATATGTCCCTTCAATGTCCAAGCAGTGCTAAACCCAAACCCCTCTAGTTCCTTACCAAACACGAAGTTGTCTGGTCTGAAGATCTGCCCGAACGGTCCGGATCTGACAGAGTCCATGGTGCCGGGCTCCAGGTCCACTAAGACCGCTCTGGGTACATACTTGCCACCTCCATGAGAGACAACGATAGAGAGACACACACCAGCTCAATACTGCAGGGAACAATGGGTTATTTGATGTCAAGGGGAGAGGAGCTCCTGTCTGTCCACCAGGGGGAGGACAAAATACATCACGTCCTGCACACCACCACTAGTCCACAAATTTTGTGACCCTATCCAGTATCCCCTGCCACATTGAGATGTTCACCCAATATGTTACATTATGGATAGAATTGAAATGAATCTCAATTTCAATAGAATAAATGCATATATGTACATGTCTGTGTAAGCACCAAAGATGTTCTTCGGCTTGAAAAGTTCTTTGTAACTGTAGAGGGTAGAGATGTGCTACCTGAAGCCTCGTTGTAGTAGACACTGATCCTGTCCAGCTGCAGGTCACTGTCTCCATGGTAGGTGCCTGTGGGGTCGATGCCATGTTCGTCGCTGATCACCTCCCAGAACTAAAGAAGTCGAGACATGTCAACCGAGAGGCTTGAATTGACACAGGCCAGCACTGCTAAAATGCAGGTTGCGCTCAGTGGCTGAACTACCAACAGAATGTGTGGTGGTGTGAGGTCAAGGGGTTGGGAAGCTAGTGGTAGTACATTTGGTTATTGTTGTTACTATATTATTACATTAGAAATGGAATGAAAAAATGACTATTGCTGTAAAGGTGAACAAGACCCTATACCATACAAGGTATCTTCTACAACACATAACATACAAAACATCATGCAATACACTCTATTATGTTAAGTTGAATCATATACCATATGGATATTCAATACACAACATAATTCCCAAACTATTCAAAATGTTATCCAGTTTGGTTGTCTATCCTGGCACAGATGTGTGCTCCTGACCTCCCAGCTACCACAGGTGGAGAAAAACACTCCCTGAGATTTCCCTCAGGGAGTATAGAGGCAAATCCAATAAATAATTGCCTTTGCAGTCACAAGGCATTGAGCAGCACGTTCAAAATCGCATTTCTATAGCTGAATTGGTGCTTTTCAAGCTAGGCTACCCCCCCCCTTGTGCAACGTACAGTGCAATGACAGTTGTGGTGTGCTCGGCGTATTCGTTAGTTCAGCCTCGCAGTCACACTGCAAAGCTATGGTGTGTGTGTGATATTTCGAAGTCTGAGAAGTGTGTGTAGATGCATGAGTGTGGATGTGATGCCTGCACACATCCATGCGTGCATGGTCGTGTCACTACTACTGATGTCACTTTTCTGACCTGGGAGGGCTGCAGCAACAACAAGGGATTGGAGTAATGTGGAGAAACAACTAGCCTTGGTGTGAAAGACCAGCTCAAGAGATGGGCGTAAAGAGCTGCTTAAAACAACTCTATACTTACGTTAGAATATCTACCGTCCATGAATACGTGTTATAAACGGCTGAACAAGAGAGAGAGAGAAGCAATACTCTGTAGGCTACCACGTGAGCGGGCAAAGTGGAACCATCCCAGAGGAATTAGCCTACTGGGACAGATTGATGCGAACTCAACTGACCCTAATCTGAAATAGAGAGAGCGAGAACCTTGTTCTATATGAAACACCTCTTTGAGGTTTCGCCCCACTTTACCATCTATTCTTGAACCCCTCTGAATATCAAGAAATATTAGTGAAATGGCCCATTCTTGTTCACCGTGCTGTCTGGTAATACACATTCGCATTTAACACATCAACAAGTTAGGGCTACCAAGTTAGCCTATTGACACACTCTGTTTCCCATCAGAATTCCATTCACCACAAAGGGTAGGCCTGAATAGACTTATGTAGCTATTTGCTATAGACAGCATATTTAAAGAGAGTTATTGAGGCCTTGTGGATATTACATTATGTTGATGACGTTTCACTGGTCCACTGGACATGGCTGGTGTTGCCAAATGGTGTTGTGTAAAATAACTAAAGTTGTGGATAAAAACATTATAGGCTACACTTAAGTGTGTACTCGACTCCTTATCACAAGCATGAGTCATTTAAACGATGTCATGTGCTCTCATAGACCACAGCCTGGTCATATCCCTCCACAGAAGTCCCCATTCACAGTTGTTGGCGTTTTATATTTATTATTTAACTAGGCAAGTCAGTTACAAAAAAAAAATCGTATTTACAATCCCGGCCAAACCTGAACGACGCTGGACCAATTGTGCACCGCCCTATGGAACTTACAATCACAGCCGGATGTGATACAGCCTGGATTCGAACTACGGACTGTAGTGACGCCTCTTGCATTGAGATGTTGTGCCTTAGACCGCTGCGCCACTCGGGAGCCCGATCATTAATCTCTCCCTTGCCTGCTTTAGCAACTTTCCCCCTTTTCCCCCTTAAATTAAAGGACGTTGATTCAGCCCCAATAAGACAGCAGTAGTGTCCCCGCTATTCTCTTTAAATCACCATCGCGTTAATAATGGTTTATTTTACTGGTCTATTATGCGTACTCAGCCAAGATGCGACGTGTCAATGCGCAAAAGGGCAATGCGTTTTTGTTGTAAAAAGCCCATTACTCTTTTACAAGTTATGTTTAAAGTTTGACTCGTGCCACTGCCTAAAGATGACTCAATAGTATTATAGGAGGCTATCTAGAGACATAGCCTACTTAACTAAATGTGTAATGCAAGAGAATACACATAGTCTACTGAGACTAAAAGTATAGGAAATGTAAACTTGTCAAACCACAACAACAAAAAAGTCTCGAAAATGCCATCTTTGCGCGTCAACATCTGTAAACCGCGGGGGGTGAACTAGCCTTTGTGAAGCTATAGTTTTTCTACCGTGTCATAACTTTAGGACTAAGTGTCTTGTGTATAAATGTCTAGTTGTTTTTTCATCTGTGTTTTTAAAGTCTTCATTTTAGACATCTCTTTTTCGTAGACTATTGAAGAAAAGGCTATTCCAGACACGAAACAATGAGCGTGGCAGAAAAAGCAGACAGACGCCCAGCGAAAGCACGTCTCAATTGTCCCGGGGATATCTTACCATAATAAAACAACTGTCAGCGTTTTTCCAGTTGTGCTTTCTTCTAAGACTAGTTTACATTGGCAAAAGATAAATGTATATCCCATAAAGAAACAAAAACGACGTAGAAGCTTTACAACTGGACTGAAAAGCAGACAACAAAAGGCATATTAATTCCGGCACTCTTCATCCATTGAGAACTTTAAATGGCCTCATGTTAGAAAAAGAGACCATAACGGAATATACTGCATTGAATGTTCAGCATTTAGGCTAAGTGGATTTTTAAAAACTTAAAATACCCATAGCCTAGAATACAACTTTTTGAGAAGCAACAAATAGTTTTTACAATATATTTTTTTATTAATTCCCAAATGTAAGCCTAGACATTGTTCGTTTAAGTTTTTAAGATTCTTACCTTGGCCCCAATCTGGTTACCGCACTGCCCGGCCTGAATGTGTACAATTTCCCTCATTCTGTAAGCGTGTAGTAATAGAAAATACAAGAGAATAAATTGAAGTGCTGTTATGTCGACGCTGTTGACACACTCACCACTGTGAAATATGTGGATGCCACCTTTGAGTAAGGCGGGACAACAAATGTAAAAGTCTGGACAGTGGCCAACCCGAAGTTTGCGCTAATGATTGGTCAAGGACTTTGGAAACCCAATCTTGATTGGCTGAGGAAAGAAAATCAACGGGGTTTCTCTACCGTAAAGAAAGGGGCCGGAAGTCGAGAGGGAGTGCCGCGTCCCGTCCTGTTACACTGCCCTGTTGGAGCTGGCAGGACATGGAGCCAGCGCACTCGCTATCAAATATTTTCTAATCTAAATGATCGTGAACTGTATGACTTGCCTCGAATCCTGTAAGACTCATATAAAATTGTCTATTAATACAAAAAGGTATTGTTGGAAAATAATCCCCCCTCCCTATTAAATGTGGAAATAGTTCCTAGAATAAAACAATAAAACAGTGATATTATGTACAGCAATTGATTCCCTTAAATCAGATCAGCCAAGACAAATGACGTACATATTGATAACCTTACTACAATAAATCCAAAATGATGTTCATCATCCTACATTTTGAGTTGAAAACAGATATAATGATTATGCAGAATACTATCTTCTGCTGTTTGGTTATAACATCCAATGGCCAAATATATATTTGTAACCATGCTACGTGTTGTGCTGATTACCCCGGTCACTGCGTCTGAGGCCTTAATAAGACAAACATTCAACGGGGTGGTTGTATGAAGCAACACATTTAAGCTCCGGCACCAATCAAATGTATATGTAAAGCCTTCTTTTTTTTACATAAGCAGATGTCACAACGGGCTTATACAGAAACCACGCCTAAAACCCCAAACAGCAAGAAATGCAGATGTACCTTTAAGTCTTTACTGAAGACTCATCTCTTCAGTGGGTCATATGATTGAGTGTAGTCTGGCCCAGGAGTGGGAAGGTGAACGGAAAGGCTCTGGAGCAACGAACCGCCCTTGCTGTCTCTGCCTGGCCGGTTCCCCTCTTTCCACTGGGATTCTCTGCCTCTAACCCTATTACAGGGGCTGAGTCACTGGCTTGCTGGGGCTCTCTCATGCCGTCCCTGGAGGGGGTGCGTCACCTGAGTGGGTTGATTCACTGTTGTGGTCATCCTGTCTGGGTTGGCGCCCCCCCCTTGGGTTGTGCCGTGGCGGAGATCTTTGTGGGCTATACTCAGCCTTGTCTCAGGATGGTAAGTTGGTGGTTGAAGATATCCCTCTAGTGGTGTGGGGGCTGTGCTTTGGCAAAGTGGGTGGGGTTATATCCTTCCTGTTTGGCCCTGTCCGAGGGTGTCCTCGGATGGGGCCACAGTGTCTCCTGACCCCTCCTGTCTCAGCCTCCAGTATTTATGCTGCAGTAGTTTATGTGTCGGGGGGCTGGGGTCAGTTTGTTATATCTGGAGTACTTCTCCTGTCCTATTCGGTGTCCTGTGTGAATTTAAGTGTGCGTTCTCTAATTCTCTCCTTCTCTCTTTCTTTCTCTCTCTCTGAGGACCTGAGCCCTAGGACCATGCCCCAGGACTACCTGACATGATGACTCCTTGCTGTCCCCAGTCCACCTGGCCATGCTGCTGTTCCAGTTTCAACTGACCTGAGCCCTAGGACCATGCCCCAGGACTACCTGACATGATGACTCCTTGCTGTCCCCAGTCCACCTGGCCATGCTGCTGCTCCAGTTTCAACTTCCACCTGACTGTGCTGCTGCTCCAGTTTCAACTGTTCTGCCTTATTATTATTCGACCATGCTGGTCATTTATGAACATTTGAACATCTTGGCCATGTTCTGTTATAATCTCCACCCAGCACAGCCAGAAGAGGACTGGCCACCCCACATAGCCTGTTCCTCTCTAGGTTTCTTCCTAGGTATTGGCCTTTCTAGGGAGTTTTTCCTAGCCACCGTGCTTCTACACCTGCATTGCTTGCTGTTTGGGGTTTTAGGCTGGGTTTCTGTACAGCACTTTGAGATATCAGCTGATGTACGAAGGGCTATAAAAATACATTTGATTTGATTTGATTTGAGATGTAGAAACGCGATGGCTAGAAAAAAAACTCCCTAGAAAGGCAGGAACCTAGGAGGAAACCTAGAGAGGAACCAGGCTCTGAGGTGTTGTCAGTCCTCTTCTGGCTGTGGCGGTGAAGATTATAAGAGTACATGGTCCTTAAAGGCCAGATCGCTCTTCAAGATGTTAAAATGTACATAGACGACCAGCAGGGTCAAATAATAATCACAGTGGTTATAGAGGGTGCAACAGGTCAACACCTCAGGAGTAAATGTCAGTTGGCTTTTCATAGCAGAGCATTCAGAGGTTGAGACAGCAGGTGCGATCGAGAGAGAGGGGCGGGGTCACATCAAATAAACAGCAAATAAAAAAGTGCAACTAAAGAGCAGAAATGCAATACTTTTGTTGATCTAGCTAAGTAATTCGATATTGTATCCTAAATACTGAAGTATTTCACACTGATCATTGAATGAAGTTAAATTCACCACCGCAACACCAGATGGCGACAGCACATTTTGTAATGGGCGTGAGACGATGGATAGACTCTTTTTGACGGGAAGGGCTATAACGGTACAAACGCTTCATATATACATACAGTCTTTGGACAGACGATAGCAAGAATAAGGCTGCTGTATTTTTGAGAGCAAAAACAATTATCTCTACATTTTGCATTTCTGCATTAGTTCATTCTGTCAAATTGGTAAGTGATTGGACATACTTCGCCTAATCATTCGATTGATTTGATGCATCTCGGATTGCAATGTATGTAAACAGCAGTGGGGTCTGGCAAAAAGGATAGTGGAATTGGACACATTTGTATCATTTGGAAACGAGTTGCTACATCCTTGCATGTTTTATTTATATCATATTTGCATGTGTGTTGATACATTTGTTGATACATATATTAGCTTATGCTCTTTATCAGCAAAATGTCCTGAGTGATGATGCGCAACATTTACGCTAATTAAATTAGCTATCAGTGTTGTCTCGAGAACTTTCTCAAGGCTCCTGCCCCCTTGGATTTTCATGGAGAAGATCACAATAGTTCTAATACTGACTACCAGCTCAAATTCGGATTCAATCTGAATTGAAATATAGAAAACGTTTAGTCACATGTTACTTAATGTGGCTATATGAAATTATTATTAGGCCTACTATATAGATTCCAGTCAAAGCTGTCAAGCATGACTGATGAATAAAGCTAGAAATGTTTGAGCAATAGGCCAATGTAGGACTCTTAAGTAGCCCACTGTCAGGCCCATTGCCAAGCATTGAAGCTTGGTATATGAAATTGTTTAATTCAATTGTGTGTGTTGTTTTTTGTCTTTCTAGAATCTGAGGGAGAAAAAAACATGTTCTACACATGTGGTCCAAATGAGGCTATGGTGGTGTCAGGTCCATTCTCTAATCAATACAATTATATTCTCCATTTATAAACATATTACATTAAAGAGCTGTAAGATGGTAGAAATACTCGCATGTGTATCTCACCATCCTCTCGCTCTCTCGCTCTTCTTCTCTTGCTCTTTCGCTCTCTCGCTCTCACTCTCTCGCTCTCCCTCTCTCGCTCTCCCTCTCTCGCTCTCTCTCTCGCTCTCCCTCTCTTGCTCTCTCTCTCGCTCTCCCTCTCTCGCTCTCTTCCTCTCCCTCTCTCGCTCTCTGTTTCTCAGGGCTCTGCCGTTCTCCTCCAGTAATGATTTCTGGAGGCAGAGTGTTTGTGCTTCCCTGTGTTCAGAAGATCCAGAGGTGTGGTCTCTTTTCCTGTTCACGTCTGCAAACACATATATTGGCCGTGCGTTGCCATTTGCCATTGTTTTGGGATATCATTACTACAGCATTGTGGAATGACTATATCTCTCCCTCATTTCCCCTCCTCTCTCCCAGGATCTCCCTGAACACTCTGACGCTGAACGTGAAGAGTGATAAAGTCTACACCCGGCATGGGGTTCCCATCTCGGTCACTGGTATTGCCCAGGTTTGTCTCTCCATCTTTCTCTGTCTCCATTTCTTCCTGAGCCAATGTAACGGCACTATTCTGTTACATCACCTTTAAGCCTTGTGTCAACGACCGCAGCACAGCTGTGCTCAAAAGTTTACCTCCACAGTCAGGTGGGCAATAATGGCCCTAGTTTTGAACACAAATGTAAAGGCTCTCTTTAAGTAAGTAGGTATCAAGTAGCTAATTAAAACATGCCAACTGTTTTGCTTATATCATTCATTTATACACGGGTCTTAAATGATTAAATAACTCACTCGCTTGTGCTTTGGACAGAACTGAGTAACCTTGCCTGTTGGGAGTGTTAGTACTACTACTACTGCTGTGTAGTCGGGTAGTATACAGCAGATGCTTCTGTTTGTTTAGCAATGTGCACACCTGAGTCATGCTCACTAATCACCAACAACAGACTAAAACAGGGAGGGACTACCTGAACTTTCTCATAAAATGCACATTGTCTGTTTCAAAACATTTAAAAATGTTTTCGGGTGCGTGCCCTAATGAACTATTAACCTGTGTGCTCTCCTCCCTCCAGATGAAGATCCAGGGGCAGAACAAGCAGATGCTGGCCGCAGCCTGTCAGATGTTCATGGGGAAGTCGGAGGGCGAGATCGCCCAAATCGCCCTGGAGACGCTGGAGGGTCACCAAAGGGCCATTATTGCCCACCTGACTGTGGAGGTAAACTTGACCTTTTTAGCACAGCCGTGCTGCGGTCGTTGGTCCAAGGCGAAGTCGAGTACCTGCCGAGTACCCAATCACAATGCTTGTTTTGACCAACCTGTTGTAGAACATCTGTTTTGCAAGATGTCACAAACAGATCTGGGATCAGGCTACATTATAGCAACTCACTCATTTTAGTGCAATATAGAAACATTTTGGCACCATTTGCCTTCTTCATGGTTGCATGAGGTTAACTGGATAGCACTCTTACTGGCCACATCCACAGTTACAGATAAACAAACAGCACATTATAGCAGATCACTGATTTCAATGCCAAAATACCAGCAACAGTGTGTGCAAACCTTGTGAAGACTTACAGAAAACGTTTGACCTCTGTCATTGCAAACAAAGGGTATATAACAAAGTATTGAGATAAACTTTTGTTATTGACCAAATACTTATTTTCCACCATAATTTGCAAATAAATTCATTAAAAATCCTACAATGTGATTTTCTGGATTTTTTTCTTCTCATTTTGTCTGTCATAGTTGAAGTGTACCTATGATGAAAATTACAGGCCTCTCTCATCTTTTTAAGTGGGAGAACTTGCACAATTGGTGGCTGACTAAATATTTTTTGCCCCACTGTATCAACATAGGCCCTAACTCTTTTATTTCCCCCCCATCAGGAGATCTATAGGGACCGCAAGAAGTTCTCGGAGGAGGTGTTCAAGGTGGCCTCGTCTGACCTGGTCAACATGGGCATCAGCGTGGTCAGCTACACGCTCAAAGACGTTCACGATGACCAGGTGTGCTTTCTCTCTCTACTTTCAATGGAGACTCCATTTTTATGCTGATGCTCCAATAAAAGGTAAATAATGGACACTAGATGGATGCCAGGTAAATAATCGACCCTAAACTAAAAGCATGTTGTCGTCTTCCTCTCTGTGGTTCAGGACTACCTCCACTCCCTGGGGAAGTCCAGGACCGCCCAGGTGCAGAAAGACGCCCGCATCGGAGAGGCCCAGTTCAAGAGGGATGCTGTGATCAGGGTGAGCCACCTCTCCCTTCTCTCTAGTCTCTCATTCTTTCTACCTTCTCTTCCTCAACCCGTTATCCTTTACCTTGCTCTTGTTTATTTCGGAATTCACCATCATATTTTCTTTTGCTTGGTTTTCCTTATCCGTTCTTACTTGATTTTTTGGGGGGGGTAGACCAACTTGAATATTGCAGATAGATTGTAGTTTCCATCAATGTAATTGTCTGCATCATTTACAATCCCCCATATATATTTATATATATAGAAATATATATATACATCTCCTTCCAGACTCACATTAAGCATCGCCAACCTAAAATTAAATCTAGAATCGGCTACCTTTTTCGCAACAAAGCATCCTTCACTCATGCTGCCAAACATACTCTCGTAAAACTGACTATCCTTGACTTCGGCGATGTCATTTACAAAATAGCCTCCAACACTCTACTCAGCAAATTGGATGCAGTCTATCACAGTGCCATCTGTTTTGTCACCAAAGCCCCATATACTACCCACCACTGCAACCTGTATGCTCATGTTGGCTGGCCCTCGCTTCATATTCGTCACCAAACCCACTGGCTCCAGGTCATCTATAACATTTTTTTTTTTTATTGTACCTTTATTTAACCAGGCAAGTTAGTTAAGAACAAATTTGTATTTTCAATGACGGCCTAGGAACAGTGGGTTAACTGCCTGTTCAGGGGCAGAACGACAGATTTGTACCTTGTCAGCTCAGGGGTTTGAACTTGCAACCTTCCGGTTACTAGTCCAACGCTCTAACACTCTAACCACTAGGCTACCCTGCCGCCCCAGATCTAGAAGTCTTTGCTAGGTAAAGCCCCGACTTATCTCAGCTCACTGGTCACCATAGCAGCACCCACCCATAGCACGCACTCCAGCAGGTAAATTTCACTGGTCACACCCAAAGCCAATTCCTACCTTGGCTGCCTTTCCTTCCAGTTCTCTGCTGCCAATGACTGGAAGAACTGCAAAAATCAATGAAGCTGGAGACTCATACCTCCCTCACTAGCTTTAAGCACCATCTGTCAGAGCAGCTCACAGATCCCTGCACCTTTACATAGCCAATCTGTAAACAGCCCATCCAACTACCTCATTCCCATACTGTTATTTATTTGATTTATTTTGCTCCTTTGCACCCCAGTATCTCTACTTGCACACTCATCTTCTGCACATCTATCACTCCAGTGTTTAATTGATAAATTGTAATTATTTTACCACTATAGCCTATTTATTGCCTTACCTCCCTTATCCTACCTCATTTGCACACACTGTATATAGACTTTTTCTATTGTATTATTGACTGTACGTTTGTTTATCCCATGTGTAACTCTGTATTGTTGTATGTGTCGCACTGCTTTGCTTTATCTTGGCCAGGTCGCAGTTGTAAATGAGAACTTGTTCTCAACTAGCCTACCTGGTTAAATAAAGGTGAAATAAAAATATACATTACTTTTCTCTTTCCTGGTACTCCATCTCAACCTTTCCTTGTCCAAACTCCTCTTGTTTCTTTTTCCCCTCTCTCTGTGTCTCTTGCTGTAGGAGGCCCATGCCATGCAGGAGAAGATCTCAGCCCAGTATGTAAATGAGATCCAGATGGCCAAGGCTCAGAGGGATTATGAGCTGAAGAAAGCATCCTATGACATCGAAGTCAACACCAAGAAGGCGGAGTCCGAGATGGCCTACCAGCTACAGGTATGTCCATGATATTACGCTAAGACACGGATGTATTGTACTGCACACCCAATCTCGTTATTTGTTTGTTCTCAAAATGGAAAGCAGCTCACCAAACCAATTGAAACAAAACAACACAAAAGTAAAACACGGAATACAAAAAAGAAAAACACATAGATGTCAAACATAACCTCTTAAAAATGGTCACAAAGAGCGCCACTGAGATCTTGGTCTTACCGTTTGAACCCTCCCTGTCAGGTGGCCAAGACCAAGCAGCGCATCGAGGAGGAGAAGATGCAGGTGAAGGTGGTGGAGCGCTCTCAGCAGATCATGCTCCAGGAGCAGGAGATCACCCGCAGGGAGAAGGAGCTGGAGGCCAAGGTCAAGAAGCCCGCTGAGGCCGAGAGATACCGCCTGGAGAAGCTGGCCGAGGCCCAGCGGTGAGTAACGGCCACAGGGTCTCCAAATGACCTTTCACAGAGTATATATTGTAGTTTGTGAAAGATGTATTGCATAGACAATGAAAATATACTAGATAATTAATGCGTTCTATGGCGTATGAGACAGACAAAAAAAAACACATATATAAACTATACTGAATATGTACAATGTACTATATCCGTAATGTATACCTCACTGGCCAACCAATGTGTATGAGATCAAATAAATGTTTCTCTTCCCACAGTGCACAGCTCATCATGGAGGCAGAGGCTGAAGCAGAGTCCATTAGGGTGAGTGAGCATCACATTGTTCGAGAGAGATTCTGAAAACGACATTGTTAGTATAGGACTGTTACTGTTCCAAGCTTGTTTTACCCCTAAAAGCAGCTAATTCGTGTGTCTCTGACTCATATAAGCAGAGAGAACTTTAATGGTAATAGGAGAAGTCCACGTTCACCACACTCAAGCCATTTTGCTTGCTCAAATCAATACTACTAAATATTGCAGTCAACTTACGATAAATTACACCCAAGAAGGCTGGAACAACATAGTTTGACCGTCATAACAAAATGTTCTTCTCTCTTTCTCTCTCTCTCTCAGATTAAGGGAGATGCGGAGGCCTTTGCTGTGGAGGCGAAGGGGAGAGCCGAGGCGGAGCAGATGGCCAAGAAGGCCGAAGCCTTCCAGCAGTACAAGGAGGGAGCCATGGTGGACATGCTGCTGGAGCAACTACCACTAGTGAGAAACAAACCTTTGAAGAGACGGAGCTCAAATACACATATGAGATGTGGACGTTTAACGATCGCGTAAAATCCTGCACGGAATCGAAGATTTGCATGAAAAAGTCATAACACTGATAGAAAGTTAGTTCGTGCACATAGTTGTAGAGCCCAAAATCGGATCACCGGGCATAGAAACTGGACGGACACCTCTCGTATGTGCCTGTGTCCTCCTCTAGATGGCGGAAGAGATCAGCAGGCCTCTGGCGCAGGCTCAGAAGATCACCATGATATCCAGCGGCGGCGGCGAGGTGGGCGCGGCCCAGCTCACAGGGGAGGTGCTAGACATCATGACCCGCTTACCAGCGGCGGTGGAGAAACTGACCGGAATCAACATCTCACAGGTGAGACGGCCTAACCAACGATGTGTGTGATGTATTATATTACAAGATGACTTCTATTTGTCTGCCTAACAACATTCTCAGTCGGTCTCCAATTAATTATACCAGTTGTTACCCCCCCAAAATGATAATAATAATGTTTTATGTCACATACACCGGAGAGGTGCAGAGAAATGTGTTGTTTTACAAGGTCAGTCATGGTAGTAAATTAGGGTTAAGGGTTAAGTGGCTAACTCAAGGATATATCAACAGATCGGGTATTCGAACTAGCGACCTTTCAGCTACTAGCCCAACGCTCTAGAGTTATATTTCACAGGATAGGATATATGAATAACTTGCCAGATAACTGTGACAAACACGCATGTACATGTATAACTCTTCATTTGGCGGTTTATGAAGAATGCTAAAGGTTAGTATGTGTCATCGTAAGTACCATGTACAAGATAGCATAGCATGCCGACTGCAGGTTAGTAATGTTTGTATTGTTGGTAAACCCAGTTGGCTAGCTCACTGATCCTACTTTGTGAGTCCTTACTCCTTCATTTTCTCTCTCTCTCCAAATCCCCCCCCCCCAACCCCACCCTCTCGCTCTCTGTCTCTCCATCTCTCTCTCTCTCAACCTGTCCCTCCATCCTCTAGGTGGCGACTCGTATGGGCTGAGGAGAGGCTCCGGGTGCTCAGGTAGACCTATCATCATACCCCTGCCTGGCTGTAGTGTCTGCGTATGTGTCTACTGTCACAGCCTTACCTTCTCTCCTCAAGTACGTTATGCCAACGACCTATCTGTTTCTATGATCAACCCTTTCTATCGATCCCCTCTTCTTTCCATGTGTCTTAGTGCCCCTTTTCTCTGCCTGTCTCACCTTTCACCTCTAACCCGTTTTCTATTTGGCCCTGGATTCCTCCTCCTAACTGCCTGTGTCCACTGCCTTGCTGCCAAGCCCTAAGTGCATCTTAACTGGCGAGTTCAATGCAAGCGCGCAATCAACTCGTCCATCCAGTATTGTCATTCTCAGCGCTCGGTCTAACTCATCAGAAAAAAAGGGGACCTGACCAAATCCATGTTTCAGTCTTTCATTGTTTTTAATGTTACTGGTTGTCGTTTTAGTCTGACAAAATGTAATTGGTTAAGAGAAAATGTCATGGCTCTGTGGGCACTAAGTTTGAGTAACAATGAATGTAAAAAATATTCACCATTCAAAGTATCCAATATTCTAATCTATACCTGCAAAGGCTCTTTGGGAGAAGTAGTCTGAATAGGCCAGTCAACTTGTTTCTCAATATATTATTATTTTCTATGGATTTCTATCTGTGTAATGTGTGCTTTCCCCATTGATGTGTGTCTACAGTCACTGTTACGACACAGTTTTTTGATGTTGTTTTCGTTGTACTTTCTCACACTGAATTATCCTATTTAATCAATATTCGTTAGAAAGGACCTTCTAGTCAAGCAGATTATGTAGCAGTTCTCACAAATGTGACTTGAATTACTTTTGTCCAGAGTGCTAGGGGACTGGTTTACTGCTCTGTTATAGCTGTTAAAATGTAATATGATGTTATAATCTTGGAAATATTGCACTTCTGCCTAACGCTACGTACTGTAATGTCAAGCTGTACTATGTATGTTATTTGAGATGTACTGTTAGCATTGAAGCTACATTATTCTTAAGGTGGTCCTCAGATCAACGGAAATAGTAGCTGTGATAATGAATAATAAAGGGAGTGATTTTCAGTTAGAAAAATGTTGATTGTCGTCAGAAGTAGAAAGAGAGGAGGTGTCATGTAAAAAGAAGAAATTCGGAAAAGCATGTACTCTCTTTTTGGGAACCTTTTGAAGCCCAAACTAAAGCTAGATGTGTCGTATTGTACTACTAATAGAAATAACTACTAATGGACATAACAGCATGATATACAAGCATTGAGTACATGGCACATACAGAATACACATCCATTGTTGCCCTCAGAACAGCCTAATTTCATCGGGGCATGAACTCCACAAGTTTTTGAAAGCGTTCCACAGGGATGCCGTTGTTGACTCCAATGTTTACCACAGTTGTGTCAAGTTGGCTGGTGGACCATTCTTGATACACACGGGAAACTGTTGAGTGTGAAAAACCCAGCAGCGTTGCAGTTCTTGACACAAACCGGTGCACCTGGCAGGCACCTACTACCATACCTCGTTCAAATGCACTTAAATTTTTTGTCTTGCCCGTTCACCCTCTGAATGGCACACATACACAATCCATGTCTCAATTGTCTCAAGGCTTAAAAATCCTTCTTTAACATGTCTCCTCCCCTTCATCTACACTGATTGAAGTGGATTTAATGAGTGACATCAACAAGGGATCATAGCTTTCACCTGGATTCACCTGGTCAGTCTATGTCATGGAAAGAGCAGGTGTTCCTAATGTTTTGTATACTCACTGTATTTCATGACACTGCATTTCACCAGAGGAAAGGCAAGTGGTCATTCCTCATCCCCGTATGCATTGGCTGGTGCAATCAAATTTCCCCTCTGGGGGATTAATAAAGTACTATCTTATCTTATCGTCCAATCAATGTCTCAGATCAGTATGTTCAATGGAAATCCTCCAGATAGCATAGTGTGCTAGCCCTGTGTGTCTCATGGCATTGTCGGGTCTAGTGAGATGACTGATTCAGTATAGGAAGTGAGGCTGACAACCAACTTGCCTTATCCCCCACACACTGTCACCCTTGACCTCATCGTCACCACACAAGATCGCGTCTTATGTACTGATGATGTTACACAGAATAGTCTGTAATGTATTGAATTGTATATTTAATTTAATTGATTTTTTGTTTTTGTATATATTTATTGTTTTTTTTCGATGTAATTTGTCAGGAGCCTGAAGGCATGACCCATAACAGGTACTCCCGCTATGGATAAGTAACCAAACCAGGGACTGAACCAGAGGTTCAAAATATGTCCAAAGCATCAAAATAAGGGATATTTTGGATGTTGTAATTACTGTAGAAATGCCTCTACAGTACCTGTTTTAGTGAAGTATTTTAAAATGTGTGTTCAATTTAGCTTAAAACATGTTGTACTGTACTCAAAGATATCTAAAATCAGCTGTTTATGTCAAGTTGTCACATTTATCATACTTTCTTAAGAACCTTCTGAGCTCAGCGTTTTGGCCTGGCTTTGTCAAAAAGGGTTTACCTTCAGTTGCATCACAAGACAAGAGTAATCAAACCTCCTTATCCTGACTAACACAATGTTACCCTGTTTCTGTGTTGCATCTTACTATAACCAGGACATAATCTACTTTCATGGTTGTCTCTTGTTTTACCAAGAAATAATATCAACAGTTGCTGTATTATATATTCTTAAATGGCATGTTTCAGTGAAAACCAAACCAAGCTTGGGAAAAAGTTACATACTATACATTTAATGAAAATAATGAGATTAATTCCATGGCAAGCAGATTGTATCCAGGACTGGTTTCATGTCGTTTTCTTTGAGTTATATTAGAATAGTGTGTTGTTTACTTGGTTTTTGAAGACTTGCCAAAATTGTAATGTGTCTCTGTATTGTTTTCAAATGGCTGTGCACTAGTGTCATGAGGAACCTTAGACATTTGTATTTTATAGGAAACATATACCCTTAAATTATATCAAATACAGAATTCCTTTGATTCTATTAACCACAACCCTCGTCTTCCCTCGTCTTCTTTGGTGCTTGTGTGTAGGAAGGTTGTGAAATGGGCATGGCACAGGGGACACTAATGGCAAATTAGTGTCCCTAACACAATAACCTAGCATACACAATATTCTACACCATTTCAATGTATAATTTACCTGTGTACAGTACATTGATACAATACCTTCAAACTGACTGGCCACGGCATGCAGGAAAAGGTGAATCGGACAGAAAGATCGTCATCTCCGACTGTCTCACTTTATTGTCCTTACAAGGAGAAACAGTCTGCTCATATGAATGTGTACTGTGCATATACAGCGAGTGTAGCATAAGGGTAGTTAATAACGGCATTAGGAGCGATAACAATAAGAATAATGAGAACTGTGTTATTTCAAAAGACACATAATGAAGTACAAGGAGTATACGTAAGATCACCGGCCAATCACAAGCCAGCTCAATAAATACACAGAGCAGAATAGAGCTCTGTGATTGGACGGGTTACAAATACATGTCAACGATTCATACTTTTGAAGTTATTTTGTTTTCTTTTTCATATGTATTTAGATCTCTGTTTTTTCTTTACAGAGGCAGTACATAATTCCCTTTTTTGAATGAAAAAAGTCACTTCTATATACAGTACCAGTCAAAAGTTTGGACACATACTCATTCCAGGGTTTTTCTTTATTTTGACTATTTTCTATATTGTAGAATAATAGTGAAGACATCAACACTATGAAATAACACACATGGACTCATGTAGTACCCCAAAAAGTGTTAAACAACAACTCATCCCAAACCATCTCAAATTGGGTTGAGGTCAGGTGATTGTGGAGTCCAGGTCATCTGATGCAGCACTCTATCACTCTCCTTCTTGGTCAAATAGCCCTTCCACAGCCTGGAGGTGTTGGGTCATTGTCCTGTCGAAAAACAAATCATAGTCCCACTAAGCGCAAACCAGATGGGAAGGCGTATCACTGCAGAATGCTGTGGTAGCTATTCTGGTTTGCCTTGAATTGTAAAAAATAAATCACTGACAGTGTCACCAGCAAAGCACCCCCCACACCATAACACCTCCTCCTCCATGCTTTATGGTGGGAAATACACAGGCAGAGATTATCCGTTCACCCACACCTCGTCTCACAAAAACACAGCGGTTGGAACCAAAAATCTCCAATTTGGACTCCAGACCAATGGGCACATTTCCACCGGTCTAATGTCCATTGCTTGTGTTTCTTGGCCCAAACAAGTCTCTTCTTCTTATTGGTGTCCTTTAGTAGTGGTTTCTTCGCAGCAATTTGACTGTTACTTAAACTCGGTGAAGCATTTATTTGGGCTGCAATTTCTGAGGCTAGTAACTAATGAACTTATCCTCTGCAGTAGAGATAACTCTGGGTCTTCCTTTCCTGTGGCGGTCCTCATGAGAGCCAGTTTTATCATAGCGCTTGATGGTTTTTGGCGACTGCACTTGACTGACCTTCATGTCTTAATAAAGTAATGATGGACTGTCATTTCTCTTTGCTTATTTGAGCTGTTCTTGCCATATTATGGACTTGGTCTTTTATCAAATAGCACCATCTGTATATAGGACCACCATTCAAATAGGACCACCATTCTGTATTCCACCCATACCTTGATTGGCTCAATCACATGAAGGAAAAAATAAATTCCACAAATGAACTTTTATCAAGGCACACCTGTTAATTGAAATGCATTTCAGGTGACTACCTCATGAAGCTGGTTGAGAGAATGCCAAGAGTGTGCAAATCTGTCATCAAGGCAAAGGGTGGCTACTTTGAAGAATCTAAAATATTAAATATATTTTCATTTGTTTACCACTTTTTAGGTTACTACATGATTCCATATGTGTTATTTCATAGTTTTGATGTCTTCACTATTATTCTACAATATAGAAAATAGTAAAAATAAAGAAAACCCCTGGAATGAGTAGGCGTGTCCAAACTTTTGAGTGGTACTGCATATCTACATAGATTACAGTATCTTCCAATGGATAATAATGAGGATAACATTGATAGTTGCGTACAATAAGAATAACGAAGGTACTAATACTCTGTATGAAAGGTTAAAAAATAAAAAATAAACTGTTAAAAGTACCTCATTGTTTCAACACAATCCGCCTTTCTCCCCCATACCCCTTGCTTTGCAAGAATGAGTTGGGAATATAGAAAATGATCATTCTTAAATAGAAAATCTGCTCTGTTTCTTGATGTTTCTTCTCACTCACTTTCCTTGCACAATCTTTTTACTTTCCCACGTCGTTCGTTAACACATTCCAATGTTGGTAGAAAAATACATACATATGATAATATACATACAACTAATAAATGAAACAATGAGAAACCATGAGGGTAAAAATACAAGATTGATCAAGTGCCTTCTTTATATCAGCCCCCCCCCCCCTCATCTCTTTTAAGTGCCTTCTTTGAACCATTCATAGATCATCTCTTCATTCAATACTGGACTACATATCCCATACTACCTCTTCATCTCAGGTTTCCTCTTCACGCCCTCCTTTCCTTCTCTGATTGGGTCTTGCATCGCCAAACCTCATTCTTCCATTCATTCCTTCGCCAACCACAAGGCAGTGTCGCTTTTACTTAGTCCTTTCTCCCTGTCAGTGTAGGCTGGTGGGAGGAGAAATCGGAGAACGGCCTCATTGAAATAGCTGGAATCAAACACATTGATTGTGTTTGACACAGTTCCGTTTATTCCATTGCAGCCATTACAATGAGCCTATCCTCCCATTTAAAGTGACACCAGCCTCCAACTCCCTCCCTCCCCATTCTGTCCATCTTCTGCTCTGTCCATCCTCCTGCTCTATGAGTTCATGTGCTCCACCTGGATGGCTGAGGTGGACACGGTCAAGCAGAGGTCCTTATGGGCCGATAGATCAGCCACGCTGACTGGCTTGTACTGGATCTCACCGGCCGACACCGTCTTGTACTGGTGCAGGTCGAAGGAGCATGGCACGCCCTCCGTCTGTGGGTAGCTGCCCTGCTGGGGGTTGTTGGGGTTCTGGGACTGGTTCTGCCCCGGGTTCTGGCCCGCCCCTCCAGGACCACCCACTGAATTTGCCCCACCTCCTCCTCTCCCACGGCCCCTCCCCCTGCCCCCTCCTCCGGGGGTGTGGCCCTGAGCCTGCTGGGCGGCGATGGCTGCCGCCACCGTGAGGGGGTCAGGGTTGTGCTTCCGCATGTGTTTCATCAGGTAGGTCTCCTGGAGAAGAGGAGTGGGGAGAAAGATGGTGAGGGAGGTGGACAGTGCAGTGAACTCTTACTATGCAGTGGGTCTTGGGGACAAAATGCAAGGGATTGGCAGCAGCACCTACAGCTGAAGTCGGAAGTTTACATACATTTAGGTTGGAGTCATTAAAACTCGTTTCTCAACCACTCCACAAATTTCTTGTTAACAAACTATAGTTTGTCAAGTCGGTTAGGACATCTACTTTGTGCATGACAAGTCGTTTTTCCAACAATTGTTTACAGACAGATTACTTCACTTATAACTAACTGTATCACAATTCCAGTGGGTCAGAAGTTTACATACACTAAGTTGACTGTGCCTTTAAACAGCTTGGAATATTCCAGAAAACGATGTCATGGCTTTAGAAGCTTCGAACAGGCTAATTGACATAATTTGAGTCAATTGGAGGTGTACCTGTGGATGTATTTCAAGGCCTACCTTCAAACTCAGTGCCTCTTTGCTTGACATCATGGGAAAATCAAAAGAAATCAGCCAAGACCTCCACAAATCTGGTTCATCCTTGGTAGCAATTTCCAAACACCTAAACGCACCACATTCATCTATCTGTATAAGCAATAGCACGCAAGTATAAACACAATGGGACCACGCAGCCGTCATACAGCTCAGGAAGGAGGTGCTTTCTGTCTCCTAGAGATGAACGTACTTTAGTGCAAAAAGTGCAAATCAATCCCAGAACAACAGCAAAGGATCTTGTGAAGATATCTATATCCACAGTAAAACGAGTCCTATATCGATATAACCTGAAAGGCCGCTGAGCAAGAAATAAGCCACTGCTCCAAAACTGCCATAAAAAAAGCCAGACTATGGTTTGCAACTGCACATGGGGACAAAGATTGTACTTTTTGGAGAAATGTCCTCTGGTCTGATGAAACAACAATATAACTGTTTAGCCATAATGACCATCGTTATGTTTGGAGGAAAAAGGGGGAGGCTTGCAAGCCAAAGAACACCATCCCAACCGTGAAGCACGGGGGTGGCAGCATCATGTTGTGAGGGTGCTTTGCTGCAGGAGGGACTGGTGCACTTCACAAAATAGATGACACCATAAGGAACGAAAATTATGTGGATATATTGAAGCAACATCTCAAGACATCAGTCAGGAAGTTGAAGCTTGGTCGCAAATGGGTCTTCCAAATGGACAATGACCCAAAGCATACTTCCAAAGTTGTGGAAAAATGGACAACAAAGTCAAGGTATTGGAGTGGCCATCACAAAGCCCTGACCTCAATCCCATAGAACATTTGTGGGCAGAACTGAAAAAGCATGTGCGAGCAAGGAGGCCTACAAACCTGACTCCGTTACACCAGCTCTGTCAGGAGGAATGGGACAAAACTCACCCAACCTAATGTGCGAAGCTTGTGGAAGGCTACCCAAAACATTTGACCCAAGTTAAACAATTTAAAGGCAATGCTACCAAATACATAATTGAGTGTATGTAAACTTCTGATCCACTGGGAATGTGATGAAAGAAATAAAAGCTGAAATAAATCATTCTCTCTACTATTATTCTGATATTTCACATTCTTAAAATAAAGTGGTGATCCCAACTGACCTAAAACAGGGAATTGTTACTAGGATTAAATGTCAGGAATTGTGAAAACTGAGTTTAAATGTATTTGGCTAAGGTGTATGTCAACTTAGACTTCAACTGTACATACAAACTCAGTCATTTGTAGTCTATGCAAATTACTGGAAGGAAATATGGGCCAAGCGTATATAAACTACAGTAGAGGGGGGAGAAGTGTTTTTAACTACATAGCCAAACGCCTACCTGTACAGTCCTATACAACACTATAGGTTACCATCAAACCAAACTACTGGGTGTACTTGTTCATCTACTCTTCTACTGGGTGTTCAACTGTTTTCACTACCAACCAACTTACAGTAACCTGAAGTACTGTAGTCCTTCAAGTAATCTAATATTGCAGTTACTGAAAGAAGCACATACAATGAATTAATCTTCACCCTCACAATGCTCTAGCCCCTCCCCTAAAATATGACATTGCTGAACACCACTTTCATTCACCAGGCCCCTCACAAGTGGGGAGGCCCCGCATCTAGAAAGCAAAAGTGGGTGTGACTCTTTTAAAAGGGGTGGGACTTCATGTAGTTGAGGAGGAGGTAGAGGTTTTAGGGTGATTGGCAGGCGTACCGAGGTGTAGGCGCGGTTGCACAGGCCACAGGAGTAAAGCTTGGCGTGTTTGACAGTGTGAGTGGTCAGGTGCACCTCCAGACTGGCCGCATCTGTGTAACCGCGGTTACAGTTGTGACATTTATACGGCTTGTCTTTGTTGTGCTGCCGGCGGTGAGACTGGGGTAAGCAATGTAAGAGTTAATACATTATGATTATTGTGACTATAACATTATCATGCCTACATCATATCATTATGCTTATGTTATTAACTGTACATAATTCATTTAAAGATAAGTGAATTTATGCTATGAGAAATTTACAACCAAATAAATTGAACTTGAGATGATTATTGTCCAAATTTGAGATCTATTGGACTTGTGAATTGGATGTAGAAGTCCTGCCTACCTGTAAGTTGGACAGCTGAGTGAATGCTTTCTCACAGCCAGGATGGATACACTTGTAAGGTCGATCCCCCGTGTGGATCCTATGGAAGTGAAACAGTCTGTAATGAACTACAGCTCCCCGAAAACCCCAGTAGCCTGACTACTTTCATTACAGTGTCACTCACTCCAAGGAACTGACAGGAAAGATGGAAAGAGAGAGATCCAATCCCAAATCAACCACACTTGACGGCCCCTCATAGATAGAGTTTCCACCATAATACTTACTGGTAAATCCAACCAGTCCATTCAGATGTCAAAGTGTAAGGGATACGTATATTGGCAACAGCCTCATGTCCAAACTGATGCGGACATGAGGGAGGAGCTAGTAAATGTAGCAAACTTTAATGAGACTTGTAATCACATCAATTTATCCTAAACGCTTTATTAAATAACTTTGTGGGTTGTTTTGAAATTGAGCAAGAAGATAAAAGAATGAGAGACAACGATTGAGAAGGAAAGAAAAAAAGAAAGAACTAGAGAGGGTGTGTGATGACGTGACTGCCCACTGTCCCTGTTTAGTAGTGTTTACCTGTGGTGCTGCTGTAAGTGACTGAGCTGCCTGAATGTTTTCTGGCAGAAGGAGCAGGTGTAGGGCTTGGACCCGCTGTGGATGCGGATGTGCTGGGCAAGGTAGCTGGAGTTGGAGAACGATTTGGAGCAGTGGGGACACTTGTGCGGTTTGCCCTCAGTGTGGTTTCTAACAGGGGGATGGGGAGATGGAGAGAGAAAAAGAGAGAGATTTATAATGTATCAAATCAGCGACAAATTATCCTGAGATCAAATCATAATCAAATCACCCCAAATCAAGTTTAGAGCAGTTTGATTGACAGTGTGCACTTTTTTGTTGTTGCTGTGTCTGAGTTGCAAAACACAGTACGAAAACAGACAGTAGGCAGTCCCCCTTTCCTTTCTCTCTCTCTCTCCACCTATGGTGTGCTAACGATATTGTGTGGTAATTCTACAGAGGCCTACAACTTAGACATTTGAGTGAAGGCATGTGCTCGCCTTTCTCTTGAAACATAAGGCAAAAAACTGTGAGGGGCATGTGAGGGAGGAAATGCAATAGAGAAGGCAAAGGGAGCACTTTATTCTAACAGAACAGTGAGGGTGGGAGGAAGGGAAAAGCAATTTATTTAATTCCTCAAACATTCAAGAAACCAAAGACTGGTTGTAGAGATGGTGCACAGATAGAACTGAAAGTGTAAGGGAAAGGCATCCAAATAAAATGAAGAACTCAATATGGAAAGATGTAGTCTTTGGATATCTAAATGTACAGATAGAGCCATATTATTTGTCTGAAATAAAAACATTTACGTTATGATGCTCTTTCAGGGATAGTTTACCCAAAATGACATCCTTTCCCCAAAGATGGACGTGACTTATTAGTCTTTGCTATGGTTCTCCAGCCATCTAAAAGGAAGAATGCAATCTGTCACTTTCAAAGAAGTTAACCCCTCTTCAGATCAAATGTGGTGTTCCACAGGGATCGATGCTTGGACCTCTATTATTTCTAGTTTACCAAACGCATAAAAACTAATTTTTCAGATTGTGTTTGTCAATAACATAAGCAACTTTAATTCCCCCCAAAATCTGCAAACTACACATAAAAACTATAGCCTCCAAGATAGCAAACAAAGCATACACTTATTGTGATCTCTCTTGAATACAACCATGGCACTCAATCTGTACTACACTTGAAGCCTGAACTGTGCTTTTTGACCTCCCCTACACATTTAGCTTTTAATCTAGCACTGAATGTTGTGTCAAAAATCTTTGTCTATGTCTCTGGTAATGGTTATATACGGTATCACTGTCTTCCATATGTTCCTGCTTGTATGTACAGTACCAGTCAAAAATGTGGTCACACCTACTCAATCTAGGGTTTTTATTTATTTTGACTATTTCCTACATTGTAAAATAATAGTGAAGTCATTAAAACTATGAAATAACACACAAGGAATCATGTAGTAACCAAAAAAGTGTTAAATGATAAAAAAAATATTTTGCATTGATGACTGCTTTGCACACTCTTGGCATTCTCTCAACCAGCTTCACCTGGAATGCTTTTCCAACAGTCTTGAAGGAGTTCCCACATATGCTGAGCACTTGTTGGCTGCTTTTCCTTCACTCTGTGGTCCGACTCATACCAAACCATCACAATTTGGTTGAGGTCGGGGGATTGTGGAGGCCAGGTCATCTGATGCAGCACTCCACCACTCTCCTTCTTGGTCAAATAGCCCTTACACAGCCTGGAGGTGTGTTGGGTCATTGTCCTGTTGAAAAACAAATCATAGTCCCACTAAGCCCAAACCAGATGGGATGATGTGTCACTGCAGAATGCTGTGGTTGCCATGCTGGTTAAGTGTGCCTTGAATTCTAAATAAATCACAGACAGTGTCACCAGCAAAGCATCCCCATACCATAACACCTCCTCCATGCTTTATGGTGGAAAATACACATGCAGAGATCATCTGTTCACCCACACCGCGTTTCACAAAGACACAGCGGTTGGAACCAAACATCTCCAATTTGGACTCCAGACCAAAGGACCACATTTCCACCGGTCTAATGTCCATTGCTCCCATTTCTTGGCCCAAGCAAGTCTCTTCTACTTAATGGTGTCCTTTAGTAGTGGTTTCTTTGCAGCAGTTTGACCATGAGGACCTGATTCACACAGTCTCTCTGAATAGGTGATGTTGAGATGTGCTTGTTACTTGAACTCTGTGAAGCATTTGTTGGGCTACAATCTGAGGTGCAGTTAACACTAATGAACTTATCCTCTGCAACAGAGGTAACTCTGGGTCTTCCTTTCCTGTGGTGGTCCTCATGAGAGTCAGTTTCAACATAGCGATGGTTTTTGCGACTGCACTTGAAGAAACGTTCAAAGTTCTTGACATTTTCCAGATTGACTGATCTTCTTGTCTTAAAGTAATGATGGACTGTCGTTTCTCTTTGCTTATTTGAGCTGTTCTTGCCATAAGATATTTGGTAAAAGACCAAGTCTATATTATGTATACCACCCCTACCTCAAGCTGGTTTAGAGAATGCCAAGAGTGTGCAAAGCTGTCATCAAGGCAAAGTTAGGCTACTTTGAAGAACTTGTTTAACACTTATTTGGTTGCTAAATTAATCCATGTGTGTTATTTCATCATTTTGATATCTTCACTATTATTCTACAATGTAGAAAATAGTAAAAATAAAGAAAACCCCTGGAGTGAGGTGTATCCAAACTTTTGACTGGTACTGTAAGTGAACGTGTGGAACCGAGAGCGAGGAAGCAGACAGTCAGAAAAGTCAAATGAGGGATAAGGATGAGATAGGAAGAAAAGATGGATACCACAAAATGAAGAGGGCACACGCAAAGAAATCAACAGAAACAAGGATATAACTGAACAAATTCATAAAATTTCACAAAAAGCAATTTGGCAAGAAAAAACATGTCAAACAGCACACACTCTGCTTAGAAAAGTGGTGACATTTCAACAAGAGAGGAAAAAGGTGGTGCTGCTTTGTCACACGTCACCAGAAATATCACTATTGGGCTTGTTTATTCTAAATCTGCAGTCATAGATGAAGTACAATAAGACGTTTTTAAATCAGTATTCTTGGGGATAATAATGTATTATTTGCATTGTCAAAATAAAAACCCATGTATCTAATGCAGAGTAGTTACTCATATTGTAATGGTCAAATCCAAAGCCAAATGTGGAAAGGTACATTGGTATCAATATCCCTGAATTTGTAGTGATAGTCTTTACTACCAGCCCTTCATTCTTGTGTGACAGTCTATACTCTGCAGTCACACACCTATTCCCTGAAATCAATCATCACACACACACACTCACACACGCCAGGGAGGCAGCAGTACCGTGTGTGCTGCTGTAAGTGACTGAGCTGCCTGAATGTTTTCTGGCAGTAGGAGCAGGTGTAGGGCTTGGCCCCGCTGTGGATGCGGATGTGCTGGGACAGGTAGCTGGAGTTGGCGAACGACTTGGAGCAGTGGGGGCACTTGTGCGGTTTGGCCTCCGTGTGAGACTTGGCGTGGATCTGCATGTCCGACTTGCTGAAGAACGTCACCGCACACATCCGGCACCTGGAATATTGGTATGAGAGAGTGGCAGGTGGTGGAAATGGAGAGAAAACAAGAAGAACAGAGATACTGTATAGACACGGGGATACGTTGAATGGGGAATATATTACAGGGTCAACTTGGGTAACAAATTGTGAGAGTTAAGGGGTAAAAAGTATGTAAGCACAAAGCCTCTAATCTACCTGTATGATTTGGTCCCATCTTTGTTCCCATGGTCATCCTCATCATTTGATAAGTCATAATGGTCGGCAGTGTGGTGCTGTAAACAAACAATATTTGTTTTTATAAACAACACTTTGCTTCACTAATCCTGAAATAATGACACTACATTATGTAGTCTTAACCTATTTTATCACTATGGATTGGATTGACTGGGGAGTTGATCTCAACACAACATAATACTCAACATAATTTCTGTAGAGGCTTAGTTCTTATGTGACATCCCTTAGACTCTCAATCACCTGTCCCCCAGCAGCCAGGTGTGCCAGAATCAACGCATCACTTCCTGGGGGGAGGGTGGCGCCCGCCCTCGGCATCATTGACTTCTTCTTCCTGCCCCGCTTCCCGGGCGTTGGCATGACAGCAGGAGGGATGACCAAATCCTCTTTCTTGCCTGAAATGGGTACAAAAAAACGGGGTGGGGAAAGGAGGGAAGGGGAGAGAACAGGGGGGATACAGCTTGATTAAAAGACACCAAACACCACACTACATATCCCTTGGGCCTCTTCTTGGTGAGTACCATCCAAAACGGTGTCTCCTGGTATGCAATGGTGAAAGCAACAACGTGTGAGTGGTATATAACCCCATAACACTGAGGCATTTTAATCTCTTCGCCCATGTCATGACTGTCCTGTGAGGATCCGAATGGGTCATATCAGCTTGGCAAGGGATGACAGTAACCACAGAGGGGGGAGAAGGGAGCTGGTGGGTGGTTGATACCTCACACCCTGTTGTAAATTAAAGGAGAGAAGATCTAGAGTCTCCATCTCCAAAATTCACACAGGAATGTTAATTTGTCTCCAGAGACCATTTTCCCGCTGAAACTCTTAACATGTTAACATTGACCATTCCACACGTTCTGAGATGATCTAAAGAATAATAATGTCATATGGGTTGTTATTTTGTGATGTCATTAAAAAGGTTATAAAGGAAATACTGTAACTTGAAAAGTATATACACTACATGTACGAAGTCTCCATCCTCTACTTTGTATATGAAATATGAAAAACGATTAATGTATATTTGTTAAGATAGGAATGTGATTTTAGGAGCCATAAGAGATCATTTATCTCAAATAAACTTTGCACAGTAAGTAGCCACGCCCCGAGTGAGGTCAGATAGCATGTCAGCTTGACAGAACCATCCCCTTTGACATGAGTTCATAAAAGGATTGGTAAAGAAATTAACATTTAGTCCAGGAAAGACCAGGAGTTGCAACCCACGTCTAACGTGGTTTGAACCCTGAATCTCAACACGAGGTTGAAACAATAACGTCACCTTCCGGACAATCACTGGTACGGCTGATTAGCTGTTCGGAGTAAAATCTCTTCGAAAGTGAATTTAAGTGAGACTATTCTTTCAAATCACCATAGTGCGCTACTCTCATCACAGCACTGGAACCATCGACACGGCTGGCTAGCCTATCTTCAAAGAAGCTTCAGGAGAAAATGAGAGAACAGAGAAACACCTTTTGGACAATCAGAGCCTTACAAGCGTGCCGAGGAAAAGCCCATCACCCTTCCTAAGGAGGCCTGGTTCAGACAGAGAGATAAACGGCAAACGAAGGCATTCACATGTAAATACATTCATGATTTCTTACTCCAAACGGGCGGCAGTTCGTGTGCAACGTATATGATTACTGTGAGAGTAGTTCCTAAAATGTATTAACGATAAGTGTCTCTTTCTCTCTCTCCCCCTCCATTCCATCTCCTTTGTAACAAGCCACCATAGGTTGTGTCAGTCCGCTAGGGACCTTTTCCTAATGTAGTAAGTGTGTATGTTTATCCTGTGTTATTTATTTACCAGCTAACTTAATGATAATTAAACCAATTTGTGTAGTACCGAATCAAAAGTAAGGCTGGGGTTTTGCAGATGCAGGAGGTTCCGACTGTTCAGAACTACTTTCTTATTTAGCCTTTATTTAACTAGGCAAGTCAGTTAAGAACAAATACTTATTTACAATGATGGCCTACCGGGGAAGAGTGGGTTAACTGCCTTGTTCAGGGGCCGAATGACAGATTCTTACCTTGTCAGCTCGGAGATTCGATCCAGCAAACATACTGTCCCAACGCTCTAACCACTAGGCTACCTGCCACCCCTGGCTAGCTTGTCTTCAAAGAAGAATGATGATATGATATGAGGTTATGATTAATACGTTGACTGTTTTATGTTTTTGATAGGTAAAGACCTTTAGAGTTTAATTCGGGAGATGGTAACTCTTTAAACAACCGCTCTCGTAGTGCCCCAAATTCCTAATGAGTTAATTGTTACATGATTAATTTAAAATCGGGTAACAATTAAACATAGTTAGTTGATTCGATAAATAACAGTCAACAGATTAATGAAAGTAATGTCACAACACCCATATACTGAAATACCTGACAGACTTCATCGCTGCAAAAATAATAGTTTACACTCAACTGCCTATTTCGACAGCATTGCACAGTTACACAACTAAACAAAATTGATTTTGCTTTTTGAATGGGCCAGATACTGTAGTTTATATATTTTGGACATTAATCCAAGACAATGGTTTTGATCAATCTTTGGATGATCACATTCATGAATGGAATAGCACCACCAGAGAACATGGCGGTGTACTCCAGATCACTCCATTGGTCCTCCAGATAACTTGCTTGGACCATTAGTGGATGTGCATCAGATCATATTCCTAGACTTTCAGATATCATTTTTGGAGTCTTGGACTTACACAGTCAGATAACTCTACTAGACCATCAATAGGTCACAGATCTGATCATCTTCATAATATGTTGTGAGATTTATAGTGTGAGCTTAAGTCCAGTAAAACATTAAATCCAATACATTTTCTTTGCAGCTTATAACAGGCCTTTCAAGCAGCGTTTCCCAAACTAGGGGGTCGCCTGATTTGAAAATGGTGTGGCGAAAGAAACTCTGAAATAAACAACTGCACTTGGTTCATAGAACTGGGGTTACGTCAGTAACCTCCGATAGCCGCTAGATGCGGTTGTAATAAACAGAGTGGTTTCTGTTTTCTCCCTACAATTGTGGCTCTATCTTTTGAACGATTTAAGCTACAACATATGACCCCATATCACTGAAACATAAGACGTACAGTGGTTCCTCCATTAAAAGTTGCGAGCTTACACCACGGGACTTAAAGGTAATTTGTGGTTTAGTACGGTACCCTCCACGCAGACAAGTCATTTAGAAAGCAACTCAACTGCACATCCAAACCAGCAATCAAACAGTTCAGAGTGCAAGTAAACACAACACAACCACAAGACTGAACCTGGGCTAAGGTTGCAGGGCTTTGCTGCTAAGCAGTAGGGATGGTTGATGGCATATGGGGAGGGAGTAGTCAGCTAGGTGGGGCAGGGTGGAGGGGAGATGGAGGTGGGTACTCACTGTGGCTGTAGAAGTAGAGAGAGGAGTGCTGGCTGCTCTCTGACAGAAACCGAGAGAAGAGAACACACTCAACACACGGAGCTCACTACCCGGCTCGCTCCCTCTCGCTCACACCGCAGAGGGTGGGGGGGGGCTGGATCAGGTCATGGGTTAGTGGTTGGCTGCTGGCAACGCGTTGCAGGGGTTAGCTCAAGCAGCAATGAGTGCGTTACTGTGTGTGTAAGTGCATGTCTGTGAGTGTTGAGTCTAAAAGACTTTAGAACGTGGTGCCCCCCTTGCTGGGCAAGCCCATATCAACCATATTTTTTTAATGCTCCAATGAATGTACAGTATGTGTGTATGTGAGTGTGTGCCAGTGAGTCTGCTACGGTTGTTGATAAGCCAGGACAGGTTTGCAAGCTGCTCAGGCACACAACCTATCACAATGTGGGGGGGGGAAGGTAAACAGGTTTGGGGGAACGTGGTGGAGGTTTTACCTGTGTTTGTGGGGTGCAGTGAGGACACTATCATGGTGGTGGCAGGGGGTCCGGACACAAAAGATTGTGTGGAGGTGGGTTGAGAGACCAGGGTGCCTTGGGGAGTGGTTATCACTAGCCCCGCTAAGAGGGAGAGAGAGACTGTGACCTGACTGCACCACGCCCCTCCAAGAGAGAGCTGAGGCACACACTAGACACCCAATGAAATACAGAGAACGTTTGACAGACATCACTATAACATGATTAAGCCAGACAGAAACAGGGAAGAGATACACATAGAACAACCATAGAGGATCGCCAGACAAACGGACACTGGTGTTTCGTCTTCTCACCTGCCGTCATGATGCCCGCGGACTGGACGGGCACCACCGTGATATTCTGTGAGGTGTGCGGCTGGTGCAGGTGCCCACCTATGGCGTTCAATTGGACGCCTCCACCTTCCTGTTTGGGCACCACCCGGCCTCCAGCGTCCATGGTGAGCACGGCGGTGGGATAGTGCGAGGAGTGAGGGAACGATGGAGAACCCTTATTGTCTGGACTCAACTGCTCCTTCATCTTGTTCAGGAACATGGCGTTTTCAATCTATAGTGGAGGGGGAAGGTGGATAGGAAAGGAGAGGAGGGAAAGAGAAAGACAGGCAATAGAGAGAATGGGTGAGATGCCAAAGGGAAATAAGTAGAGGTTGATAAGGGAAGTGGGAGAGAGGAGGGGTAGAAGTTATCATTTAGGGAGGCTCATTGTTTTGTTACTTACACATGAATTACAGTGAATTTTATGTTTTTCGATCCTCACCTAAGGTGTAAACTCATTATTAGTGCCAACTAAAATGTATTATGTACAATTCAAGATAAGGTCCAGTAATAAGGTTTCTACCTGTCCTTGTACTGTAGGGACGGGAGACCAAAAGTATGATGAGTTGAAATGGGAATCTTCCATTATTTCTGTAATTGAAAAGCAACATGACTTATAAACACCTGCTCGCTCGTTGTCGTCAGCTGAAATGAGACCATACCCATCTCAACTGATGTCTGGCAAAAGTTCTTGGTCTCTTGCAACTGCATATCCAAGAAGTTGAGTAAAAGAAAGAGTTTTTCTCAAGGGAATGGGGAACATTGAATGATACAAATGTTTTTTCTTCACTGGTATGCATTTTTCCCACTGCCAATAATTTAACTAAGATTTTAAAAAAGTGTGAGCCATATTGTATGGAGCCATATTGTATGTAAGAGTCCGTGGCCCCCGGACAGAGAGTGTTGCTGTTGGTCAGGATTGTAAATGGCATGTACAAGAAAGTATGTTTCATCAATGGCTACTTAAAACGTATAACAGTCTACAGATGAGATAACAAAAAATGAGGGATACATTATATTGCATACATAATAGAATATTTAACAGAAATATTTAAATATACCATGCATGGAGTGGGCACTATAAATTTTAAGGAACAATGAATGTCAAGTCTGTCATTGAAAATCATCCAGCTAGTAGGTGTAGAACAGTGGAAGTTATTTATTGTAGATTTGTAACTCAATACACCAGCAACAGAGAGGTGTCTGCTAACCATTCTGAAGTGGAACATTGAGTTCTGTCAAGTTATAGTAAGTCCTATCCCAGGCCAGGGCACACACACACTAGACAGCTTGCCAGCCAACGGTATAGCCGCCGACCGTCACCTAACGTTACAATAAAACACTCGCCTACCCTTTCTTTCAGCTAAATGTCTGGTGGCAAGCTTGATAGACTGCTATTGATGTTATCTAGCGAGTTAATTATCTAGCAACAACAGAGGAGTGAAATCTGAGCTAGTTAGTTAACGTAGAAGCTAGCTAGCTCCTTGAGGTTAGCTGGCTAGCTAACTTGCCTCCATTAATTTCAGCTTTTGTTAGCTAGCTTGCTACTATGCGGCCTATTTTTAAAGTCGACAATAAACAAATAAACTCCCGCTTGAAAACAACAATGCCACAACCCCTTAAGCCTCCATCCCTCTCCCTGTTCGTCACACTGAGAAAATAAAAAAACAAAAAAAACCTCACGAATAAAAAAAACACAGAAAAAAACGTCGACGCCAATGCCCCTGTGCGAGACGCAGCTTCATGCAGACTTCCGGCTGTCCAGATAGAGGAAAGCAGCAGCTCGTATGAGCTGCTCTGTCACACAGAAATAATTAACGATTGAGTAATAACTCGATGTTAATTACCGGTGTTGTCGATTCCCTTTCAACCCCGGGGGTCCCGCGGGTCGGGACAGTTCGGAAACTCAGTCCAAATCCGCCCGAACCCTCAGATTCGCCGATTTTTTTTCCACTAGATTTTTTTTCTTTTTCCCTCTTGTGGGTCTGCTCCGCTCTACACTTCCGGTGCCGATACATTGATTTCCGGTCCTTGGAGTCCTGTACAGAACTCTTAAAATGTATATAATCATATATTATATGAATATTTAGTTTAATTTCTGACTATATGGAATTTACTGTTGGTAGCCTTCCGCTATCAATGATGGCTAATACAGGTATGCCACAGTACAGGCAAAGACACTGGTCCCCAAACTGGAATCCTGGTCCAGTTTCCAACAAGGTGCAAGAAAAAAAAAAATGCTCCCCCATCAGATATTGTTCCCCCACTATATTGCAGCGAACAGAGGGAGCGGGAAGTGCACCCTGGTCTCCAGCGTGAATACCCTGGTCTCCGCATCGAGTCTATAGGTTTAACCCACTTGGTGGGAAATGTAATGTGGCTCATATAGCTAGGATTGCTACACTGCCCTCTCTGAACGGGAAGCCACGTCCCCTTAATTCAACTAGACTCAGCCCCCTCATGTCCCGGACTGAGTGTTACGATGACCCAACGGCCACCATCCCACTTCTGACACCAGTGTAGCGAACGCAAAGACCAGGAAACAAATCCTGGTCTCTGGCATGAAAGTCAAACACCCTAAGCATCGCCCCAATATGGTTAACCCACTTGGTGTAAATTGTACCATGGCTCATATAGCGAGGATTGCTACAATATACTGTTCTCTATCAGATACTGCTTTCCCATCATAAAGGCCTACTGTTGTTCCCCCATCATGGCCATAATTGATATTGCTGCATGTGAAATGAACAACAGCTGAACATGATGGCCTTAAACTGCTTAATTCCTGCTGAGACATTACCACGCACCAGGCAACCCTAAATAGCCTGGGATACATGGGTCCAAGTCAGCAAAATATCACTAAACCCATCCAAATGCAAAACCACCTTCACCAAAAGACCTCAACCCATAATAACCTTACTGTGTATAGAATACGTGCCCCAGGTCACCCACCCAAGGAGCAACCCTGCTTAGCTTCAGGGGCAACCCAGCGGGGTGGCATGGCTACTGGCAATCTATAGGAAACCAACTCCAAACATTTTTTCCTCTGATGGCTCAAAAGACTAGGAGTTTCCAGGGAGGATCTCACCAATACTACTCTGGGTGCATCCACCCGACACAGTGCATATGCAACCCAAACAGTACATATGCAGCCCCAGCTGGTCTTTGATCCCTGTTATAGCTCCCTAACAACAGCTCTAACAGAATGTGATAGGAAGTGAAAAGTTATTGGGAATAGAGGTATCTTAAACAATAGTAGCCTATCTGATGGGGGAACATAATGGGTGAACAGTATTTGCTAGGGAACAGTATATGATGAGAGAACAATATATTTTAGGTCCAGTAGGTTTTGATCATTGTGAAAATGTATAGTATTTTATATCCATAACATAAAAATCCTAATAATTCATTCCCCCCCAAAAAGTTTGCCAATGTGTTGTGGAAATATTGTGGGTAAAAAAACTAGATTTTAATGAGTTCAAACAGATAATGAAAACTGGTTTATGTAATAATTCAAATGTAGACTAGATTCATTTTGCTCATATGTCCATATTTAATTGAATATTGTTATTTTATAGAGCCAAACTGATGATTCAGAGCTATATTTCTATTTTATATTCGATATCAGAATACATTTCATTGATCCAACGACTGATCTGATCAATGGATTTTCTGTATTGGGAATGGAATTGGCGAAAAATTGCCCATCCCCTGAACGACTATAATTTACATTGGATTGGGTAGTAAAACAAAATGAAGGCGGGATTGTGTTTCCTGTAACGGGATGTTATAAAGTCAACCAATTACATTGGATGGTGTAAATTCAAACGGGTGTGGTGTCTGTAGCGAAACCAGTGTGAACGCGCGGATTGGTAAATAAATATTTCTCAATTCAAATTTGTGAAATGTCTTGTTTATATGTTTGTAAGGCTGTTGAATGTTGTATGTCTGTTATGGCTTTACCGTTCCCTCAACTTTATCACGACTTGCTGGGTGTGTAAAGTTAGCCAACTAAGGTTGGCTATTTAGTTAGCTAATGTAAAGTAAGCCAGTTAATTTTTGTTACTCTAACCACATATTATTATAGTAAACTACACTCCTGCTATCTTGCTATTTTCACACAACTAAAACATGGATCTCTAGCTACATGAATCTATACGAAGTTGCAGTTCGTAATTCAACCCACCATTCTACTTGGCGTGCTAACGTTAACGAGCCAATGGTTTCTTTTTTAACTAGCCCTATGTCATGCCATTGATTCCATTATGGTTAACGTTACATGTTGACCCCTCTGTTTAGGTACATACAAATGCAAGTCATATGAATAAAGAGGTGAGTGGGACTCTAATATAACTAGCTAACTATCAACCTAACGTTAGCTGTCAGTCTGAATTGGGTGATTTTGGATATCATCAAGCTTAGGCCAGGAACTAGTCAGTTTACTCTCTCTTTCTCTATTGACAACTACAGAAAAACATGCAGCTAAATGGAGTGCCTTCTGCAATCTGTTATCACGTTGTAACATTAGATTTAAAAAAATATATATATATATTTCACTAACAAATATCCCTCCCTCTGCCGCCTACCAGTCATGTCTGGTAAAAGAGTCCTCCTCTAGCAACAGCAATGAAAGCATGAACTCTGACCAACAACCTGTTCAGGTGTGGCAATCTTCTGCAAAACTGTAATACAGGCACTGATGACAAACATGTTAAATTCCTTTATACAGCACAAACAGTTAGATGTGTCCGGTTTCCAATGTGTCCTTATTTACCAGTGTAAAAAAAAGCCTCCTTTAGAAAAAGATGCGAAGGGTTGATTCTGACCCAAAGATGAGACGGGCAGTTAATGCGATGGGAACAAAGAGGCCCCCTCCACCCAAGCGAACTGTTAGTGACTGGTCCTCTCAAACACTTAATTGACTGGCTTGGTCAATGTCATCACCTCTTGTTTCTTATAGTTTTAGCACAGTCTTTCTGTAATTCCTGTATGTGGTTTAATTAAAATATATATATATTAGGTCTCTTGCTCCTTCCCTTCCTCTCTTAGCAGTCAAACTGATTCGGCCCACAAGAGCAGCCACTATAGCTGCTGCTCCGTCTAGAGGTGAGGTGCTGTGTTTTGAGAAAGATATAAATATATTTATAGCTAGCCGTACCAGTCCACTGTCTTGTTTGTAGGGCTGACCCAATTTAGTCGACTGGTGATTGTTTGGTCGACCGAGATTTCTTTAGTCGAGCAGTAGGGGAAAAAATCGCTGTGGGGGTGGCACAGGCCATTAGTCTAAGACGTGCTACTGAAATTGTAAACTCAGCAAAACAATAAACGTCCTCTCACTGTCAACTGTGTTTATTTTCAGCAAACTTAATGTGTGTGAATATTTGAACATAACAAGATTCAACAACTGAGACATAAACTGAACAAGTTCCACAGTTGTGACTAACAGAAATTGAATAATGTGTCCCTGAACAAAGGGGGGGTCAAAATCAAAGTAACAATCAGTATCTGGTAGAGGTCGACCGATTATGATTTTTCAATACTGATTATTGGAGGACCAAAAAAAGCTGATACCGATTAATCGGTCTATTAAAAAATATATATATATTTGTAATAATGACAATTACAACAATACTGAATGAACACTTATTTTAACTTAATATAATACATCAAGAAACTCAATTTGGTCTCAAATAAATAATGAAACATGTTCAATTTGGTTTAAATAATGCAAAAACAAAGTGTTGGAGAAGAAAGTAAAAGTGCAATATGTGCCATGTAAAAAAGCTAACATTTAAGTTCCTTGCTCAGAACATATGAAAGCTGGTGGTTCCTTTTAACATGAGTCTTCAATATTCCCAGGTAAGAAGTTTTGGGTTGTAGTTATTATAGGACTATTTCTCTCTATACCATTTGTATTTCATATACCTTTGACTATTGGATGTTCTAATAGGTACTTTAGTGTTGCCAGCCAAATCTCGGGAGTTGATAGGCTTGAAGTCATAAACCGTGCAATGCTTGAAGCACAACAAAGAGCTGCTGGCAAATGAAGTGCTGTTTGAATGAATGCTTACGAGCCTGCTGCTGCCTACCACCGTGCTCAGTCAGACTGCTCTATCAAATCATAGGCTTAATTATAATATAATAACACACAGAAATACGAGCGTTAGGTCATTAATATGGTCAAATCCGGAAACTATCATTTTGAAAACAAAACGTTTATTCTTTCAGTGAAATACAGAACCGTTCCGTATTTTATCTAACAGGTGGCATCCCCAAGTGTAAATATTGCTGTTACATTGCACAACCTTCAATGTTATGTCATAATTATGTACAATTCTGGCAAACTAATTACGGTCTTTGTTAGGAAAAAATGGTCTTCACACAGTTCGCAACGAGCCAGGCGGCCCAAACTGCTGCCTATACCCTGACACAATTTCCATAGTTAAAATAAATTAATGTTAGCAGGCAATAATAACTAAATATGCAGGTTTAAAAATATACACTTGTGTATTGATTTTAAGAAAGGCACTGATGTTTATGGTTAGGTACACATTGGTGCAACAACAGCGCTTTTTAAATCACCCGTTTGGCGAAGTGGGCTGTGATTCAATGATAAATTAACAGGCACCACATTGATTATATGCAATGCAGGACAAGCTAGATAAACTAGTAATATCATCCACCATGTGTAGTTAGCTAGTGATTATGTTAAGATTGATTGTTTTTATAAGATTAATGCTAGCAAGCACCTTACCTTGGCTCATCACAAGTGTAATTACACTGTTTAGCTCACATCTGAAGGCTGTGGGGGGGATATTTAGGACGTACTGTTTAGCTCACATCTGAAGGCTGGGGGGGGGGGGCATGTAGGACGTGCTGTAGATCGCTACAATATCCCAATGATTATGATCACACTTCATCAATTCAAATATTATGGTGACACTATAGGAAAGATGGTTTGGTATGGTTTAGATTAGACACTTGGGATCCAAGCTGGAGTTATCAGTGTGGCCCCATCACATGAAAATGTTGAAATACTGTATCTTCACGCCTAGAATAAAAACCTCCAGGCTTCCGTCATTACTGTCAATTTATTGGGGGAAAATAAAGGATTACATGGGGCAGTTTTGGAGAAGGAAAAAAACCCACTAATCCTGTCCAAATTGTCCTCTGGAATAACGGACATTCTGGAGTAATAATGACAACCAACGTTCTCTATTAACACTAGTCCCGTGTGAATAGGGCTTTGGTCTGGTGCATACGATGCATACAGGTGTCACGTAAAGAGAGCAAGTGTTGAGGGAATAGGGAATGTTTTTTTCTAAACAAATGAAGGATTTAGGAAACAGAACTTTCCAGTCAGAAATGGCTGCAATTATGTTGCAGCTTCAGCAAAATGGACAGCGAGCGATAAACACTTTGATGTTCTGTGGTGGTCGCTGCAGCACAGAGCGAGACAACAGGTGCTAGTCACTGACACTCGCTGTGTCTTTTTAAATTTCAATACAGCGCAGCAAGTCTATGCCTGGCCCAGCACAATCAAATAAATTGCAGGCCGGACTCCAGTCATTTGTGTGTCTTTTTGAATTATTTAATCAACCTGTTTGCTTAAAGCATCAGACAAACTCAGTGAATATAGTTGACTTGATTAAAACGCATAGGATGTCTATATATGGAAAAATACACCACATGATTGGTAGAAATAACAGACGACTCTATGTCGACTGGGACAGCCCTACGTATTTGCTATCATTTTGTGTGTGTGTGATTTATATATATATATATTTTCCTATACCATGAAAAGGTTTTCAGAAGCCGCCCATTGCATCCGCCACTATAACAGGTAACTACCCTAGTGTCTGTTTTTTCCACATGGTCCTTAACATTTTCTGTATCTTGTATCCACAAACATTCTCTTCCATATCTTAAGACATGAGGGTGTTGAATGTGTTTACTTAGCACCAACAGCAGCTGTTCACGGCGGCCTGCATGGGACCTCAAGGGAAAAGTTACTGACTGTAAGAGGCATGGGAAAGGGCATTGTAACCACATAGGAAAGAGTTACTTATTTTGCGTAAGGAACGTCAGAGGCAAGCGTTGATTTAGCAAAACAAGTGGGCGTATATAGCTGACATGATTTCTCACCTTTCTTGAGTCCTATACCAGTCATAACTTTATGCATACGTTTAGCCAGTAGTGCAGTAATAATAACATGATAGTATCACTACATGTTACTCTTTTGGTCCCTTTGGTGTGTTTGCCAATCTTAGCCAGTTTTGGTCTGTGTTGCAGCCACTATGAGCAGGAGCTGGCTACCCTGTCTGGTGTCAAAGAGCAGCTGACCATTGTAGCCAGTGAGAAGGCCTCCCTGGAGAAAACCCTTAAACAACCTCACTGAGGAGCACAATGTTCTTCTGGGCTTGAGAAAGAGCCTGAAGGCCGAGCTTCACAATGTGCAGGTAGAACATCTTCTTCGGTGGATTATTATGGCAGACTACAACCCAAAAAGATGTAATGCCCCGACCAACTGGACAAGGGGGAAAAAAATATATTTATAAATCCCGTATGTGACAGGATAAACATACTTAATCCAGCCAAAATAAAGCTATCAAAAAACACATTGACAGAACTTGTTCACCCACACAAGAAGTGAAATAGCACGCAGGCCTACTCATTGTGACAACTGATCACCTTGACTGCTGTGACATGAGATGAATGGTGTATAGCTGTATTGAATGAGGCAGTCTTGCCTCTGCTCCTTGGTCAGAAATAGGAAGGAAGTCTGGCATAATCATTTTGTCCAGCCTCATTCAAACCCACTGCCATTACGTCTCTTTGCCAGAACCCCCTTTGCAGCCCAATATATATATATATTTTTTTATGTGTGTCTGTTGGATCAATGTCTGACTTCTCTCTTCTTACCAGACCCAGCTCTCTGCAGGGCTCCACTCTTTCCTGTTGCTAGACAACCCTGAGGGAGACCCAGGACACGGTCTGCAACTTGGAGGAGACTGTGACCCGCCAGACAGGGGTGATTCACTGTGGAGAGATGGATCGCAGGGAGCTCCACAACGCAATCCAAGAGCTCAAGGCAAGGCAAGTGGGTCATACAGTAGGGCGAATGCTCAATGCCCTGAAGATAGGATTGCATACAATGAAATTGTCAATCTCCCGAGCCTATTGAATTAGTTTTTTTTCTCTTATATTTCTGCTTCAAACATACTGTATGTTCTCGTTGGATAGGCCCCTGTCCATTTCAGCTCCTAATAGGAACAAAACGTTGCAATGCTCTTCTCAAAATAATAACTCTGACCGCTCTATTATTTCTATAGGGAAACATCATTGTTCTGCAGAGTGCGCCCCCTGCAGACCGGTGGGCAGATTGACCATATTCAGCTCCCGTCCCACGACAACAAGGCTCTCACACTGGCCAAGACTGTGGAGGTAACAATGACACAACTGAAGCACAATCTTGAAATAAGTCACTATATAATATAGTTTTTTGGTAATTGTATGTTTTTCAGTGTGGTCCTCTAATCTTACTTTGCATGTGTCAAAGACGGCAGAATTTATTTTCCTTATCACTCCCCTATTTCCATGTAGTCTCACATAGGGCGCTCTGGAGACACCCAGAAGAGCGACAACTTCACACCGGGTGTTTGGGCCCTCCACACAGCAACAGGATGTATTTGAGGAGATTTACCTCCTGGTGCAGTCAGCCCTGGACTGCCACGTCTGCTGCTTCGCCTACGGCCAGACGGGCAGTGACAAAACCTACACCATGGAGGACATCCCCCGGGCCGTGCATCAGATCTTCCAGGCCTCCAAGAAATTACGGGAGCAGGGATGGCAGGTAGTGATGATACCATTGGTTTTCATCAGTATGCGTGGTAGCTGTCTCTTCAGCTGAAACCGTTCTATTACACTGAGCACGGAATTTGAACTTGTTCATTTGACATTTACTGTATCAATGCGTTTCTGTTTTTCCGATTATGTATTTCCCATTGAAGTGGAATGAGTTGAAGCTGGTGTAAATGCATGGTACTTGCAACATTTCACTTTTTTTACTGGATTCTTGTTCATTTTTCCCAGTTTACATTTAGTGCCAGTTTCGTTGATCTTCAATGGAACTCTGCGTGATCTCCTCTACACTGGCAAGGCCGTCAAGAGACCAGAGCACGAGATTCGCAAAAGTGCCTACAACCAGGTCACTGTCACCAATCTGACCTACCAGAAGGTCAACTCTGAACATGTGGTCATTTCAACACTCATATTAGCCTACATTTGACTGTTAGATGTATTGTATTTGTACATTTTAGATTTAAAGGTAGACTCAATATGATGTATATGCAGAAAGAAAAACTCATAGTGGGTCAATTGTTTTGGTCTTGTGGCTACCATGTTGTAAAAGCGTGAAGCGTGCCCATGCGCAGATGCTGTGTGAAAGCGAAGTTGTGCATCTCACTCATCACAATATCTGCGGTGCTGCTTGTGGCAATGTAATTTTGCTGAGTCTACCTCATTTAGATGGCACTTATCCAGAGAGACATGGAGAATTGTATATAATTAAAGTATAGGTATGTACTAGTGATGGGGAAGTTGGCCTCTTGTTTTCACGACTGGATCATTTCGAAATGTTCCGTAAAAATGAAAATGTTCTTGTTATTTACAACCTCAGGCTACTGTGATTAGCATATGTTAGTTTATGCGTCCCGCCAAGCAGAACGCCGATCCCAAATGCTTATTTTAATGACCGCCTACTGCGGCCAAACCCTGACGACGCTGGGCCAATTGTGCGCCGCCCTAGTGGAAAAGTCGAAGCGAGAGCGCTCACTCTCGCCAAATTATGTCTAGAATAAGCCGAATACTTTTTGGGGGCTTAATTTGCAGTCCTAAACTTGTCTCCTGCCTTCCCGTCTATGGTGGAGACATGAGCATCTCGTCATTATATACACCTCTATGGTTTAATAAACATTTTACCAATTTGACTAAACGCCACAAGAGGTCGTATTTGTCATAGCTTGGTTTTAGTCGGCTGGTCAGTATGTCTGACATTTCGTCAAAGGCGGTGAATGACGGGTTGTCTGCCAAATATGATGGGAAACAAATCATATCATTTGAAATGTATATGTAATCAACGGAGAGACGATAGCTTGTCAGAATAGAGAGAGTCTGGCTTTACGTAATTGTTTCAAAGGTGCACATTCTAAAACGGTAAGTGGTGTTTAGCTTGCTAGCTAGATACATTTGAGCAGGCTAACGTTAGCTAGCTAGAGAGACATTTAAGGCAGTTTTTAGTTGTAGCTAAATTATGCTCTCATGATTGAGAGCTTGAAGCTACTTATCTATGCTTTGTCATGAGAAACTCAAAACACTGCCTTTTCAACGCATGTCCACCGTCGCAGACTGCTGACAAACCAGCTTGCTTTGTTATTCGCTATATTTAGCTACAAATGCTGGCTGGTTAGCAGAATTGATTGACTGCAAACATGTGCTAAGCTACCTAACGTTAACTAATTGCATTACAATATGCTATGCATGTGGCAAAATAAAGACTTCTACGCATCACGTTTTAATTGTCTACTGCCAGTTGCTGTAGGCTGTTGCATTATTTATCAACAATATTGTTTTTCCCCCACAGTGTTCGTAAATGTTTTTGAGTCTCAAGCAAGGTGGTGTCTGTCATTCAGATACATTTGAGTCAGTGCATTATAAGAACGCATCAGTAGTGATTTTTAAAGCTTACATTAAAGGGGTCTTGATTGGTTGATTGACCACCTAGGGCAATTTCATATGACTGTTTTGGGAATGTGGTTGACTTTTTGTTTGTTTTTGTAGGCAGTAATAAGCACTAATAAAGGGTTAATCTCAGGAAAACAGTTAACTACTTGTAAGTAAATGAAAGGATATACACTATTCATCCACCACGTCATGTAATGAATTATTCCTTCACAAACTACATTTTCCATCTCTTCAAAAGCCTAGATGCATTCTCTGTCCATGGGGCAGGGCTGTAGCAGCAGCAGCTCAGGTGCCCCCTCTGGCTCGGTGGTACAGGTGTGCTTCCCCAGCTCCCAGGCGTCTGTACTGGACAGCCTGAACAGGCAGCGCGAGGAGGGCCAGCTCTGTGACCTCTCCATCCAGGTCCAGGGGCAGGTGTTCAAGGCCCACCGCTGTGTGCTAGCTGCATCCTCACCCTACTTTCACGACCAGGTGTGTGTCGTTTTGTTTGCTAGGGCGTTGCATAGCCGGACTGAACAAAAATATAAATGCAACATGTAAAGTGCTGGTCCCATGTTTCATGAGCTGAGGAGGGGTGCCAAACTCTGATATACCCTCCCAGGCTTACCCACTTGGGAGCCAGGCTTTCAATTGACTGATTTCCTTATATGAACTGTAACTCAGTAAAATCTGTAAAATTGTTGCATATTGCATATATATTTTTGTTCAGTATAGTTTAACTCTAACAGCCACTGATTGTGTCTCATCTAGATGGTTTTCATCCAAGGCCGATTGCAACTTGCTACACTGACGTGAGAGTTTACATCAATAACTTTGATCCTGTGCACTGATGTTACCAACCATTAACAGTCTCATCAACCCCATCCCCCCAGGTGCTCTTGAAGAACATGTCCACCGTCTCCATCCCTGCCGTCATGGACCCACTGGCGTTTGAGAGCGTCCTGAGCTGCGCCTACACGGGCCAGCTGCGCATGCTCCGCGAAGACATCGTCAACTACCTCACCGTGGGCAGCGTGCTGCAGATGTGGCACATCGTGGACAAGTGCACAGAGCTACTCAAAGAGGGGCGGGTGACGGGGAGTGGTAGTGCAACCCAGGGTGTCATTGGGGGAGCGCAGGGGAACCCTGGATGCAGTAGCAGTGAAAGCTCCCTAGGGGCTGGGAGTGCCCAAGCCGGGGGAAGCAACACCCAGCCAGCCCCTCCCCCTCCCAGCCGCCCATCCCTGAGTGAGAGCCAGTCTCCCAGCAGCACCAACTACTTCAGCCCCAGAGACACTAACTTCGGAGGGGGAGTGGCGGCCGCTGGAGCTGCAGGGGAGGGAGGCGTGAACTCCACCCCCAGCTACTGCACCCCTTCTGGGGGCGAAGAGGCTTTCCTCATCGAAGAAGAGGATGAAGAAGAGGAAGAAGAGCTCCTATACCATAGGAAGCGAGGGAGCAGCAGGAGGAAGCCGACGGCCTCTGTCTCAGACCAAGAGGTTGGAGTCAGCGACAGCTTCGGGGTGTCGTCCTACCAAGACGGGGATGCCTCCCCTCTCCAGAAGCGGCCCACATACAGCCAGCCCAGCATCATGCCCCGGAAGCAGTGGGTGGTGGTAAAAACAGAGAGGCCCCAGGATGATGACCTGATCGTGGTGTCAGGTGAGGAAGGACCAGATGAGGAAGAGGAGAGAGAGTTGGAGATGCTGAGGGAGAGGGAGAGGACGTTCAACATATCCAACATTAGGACTCTGTCTGGAGAGTTGAGCAGCAAAGCGGACCATGAGATGGAGACACAGGTTAGTCAAACCCTTGACGCAAAATATGTTTGTCAGTGGACGTGGCTAATTACCATTCTAATTTATCAGGAGGACAACTGTATTTGGTTGGTGCATTTGGAATGAGTGTCAGTTTCTGTATTTTTGGATCGTTACCAAACTGAATCACTTTCTCTCATAGATCGATTACTGCCAGTCTTCTGAAGACTACCTCAAGTTTGACAGTGGTTTGATGGACCAGACTCCCCCACAGCACCTTCATGACAGCGCTGGTCAGGGTGGTGGCAGAACCGTCTCAGCCCTACTAGGCCAAGTCCAGTCTGCTGCTGCTGCTAGAGCTCAGCTCTTTCCCATAGACATGCAAGGCAACCAGATCCTCATGTACAGACAATCCTCTCTAGATTCCTCTCAACCCATAGGAATGGGAGGTGGTATGGCCGGGGCACCATTTAAAGGGCCAAACCTGGAGCATGGAGCAGTCCATTTGTCAGCACAGGGGGGTTTGGGCGGTGGCTTAGATGGACTGGATGGGGGTGGTGGCGGGAGTTCAGGGAAGGTGTTCATGTGCCACTGTGGAAAGACCTTCACTCACAAGAGCATGCGCGACCGTCACATCAACATGCACCTGGACCTGCGGCCTTTCAACTGCCCGGTTTGCGCCAAGAAGTTCAAGATGAAGCACCACCTGACGGAGCACATGAAGACCCACACGGGGCTCAAGCCCTACGACTGCCACGGCTGCGGCAAGAAGTTCATGTGGCGCGACAGCTTCATGCGGCACCGCTCCCACTGCGAGGGACGGAGCGGAGCGGCTGGCAGGAGCGAGGATGGGGGAGGGTCCGACCGCGCTGATGGGATCTCCCCACAGCATCTCCCCCTCTCGACCAGCGAGGCCGGTCACGGTGTCGTTGGTGGCAGGAATGGGAACTCTGTCTTGTCCCCACATCATTCCAGTACAGGTAGCAGCAGTAATGCTGTCTCTTGCCTGACCATGGCCAGTTCTGGAGTGCTCTTAGGGGTCAACTCTCAGAGCGTGATGCAGGGTCAAGGTTCATCTGTGTTTGGTCTGGGGGTCAGCCGAGGTGGGTGTGAGGAGGAAGTGTGTGAAGTTGGTGCTAATGATAGTGTCACTTAAACACTCGTGTTGTTCACCCGTTTGGTTAAAGAGGCTTTCCAATGACCATTGGAAAGTGCCCCCCTTTGGCAAATGGCTCGTGACCATTGTACAGTTCAGTATACTCTTAAATGTCAAGTTTATTCTCTGTATGACTGTTTAGTGGCACATTCTATGTCAAGAAAACCAAAAATCAAGAGACAATAACTCACCAATGACAGCATTGGCAAAATGTTAAGAGTTCGAGAGGAAAGTTGCTGTTGTAAGTGATGTGTCCTATGATATTATACGCCTTTTCTGCCACAGAATGTGCATTTCAAGTAAGTGTCTGAAGAAGACACTTGCAGTACTGCCATCTTGTTTCACACTGGTGATGTGTCCACTATCCAATTGCAGTGTTATGGTACAGTATTACTGTAAATATAATCCTATTATCAGTTACTAATCTGTTACCATTATGATAGGTGCAAAACTATACAGTGTATAGTGCGTTTTTATAAGTAATCCTCATAAGTATTGATGGTAGACAAAGCATTTAGTCTGGAGATTAGGTTTCTTACAGATCGTTCCTCACTCAAACTGCCAAATTCCAACGCCTGCCTTGAGACATTGACTACTATTAACAGTAGGGTGGCTAAACAAAGCAGTATCCACTGTGATTCTGTATGTTTAACTGAGGTTTTACCTTCTATGAAGGCTCTGGATGTATTTTTCTGCAGGAGAAAAAAAACTGGTCTGGATCTAAGAGAAAGACGTGGTGTTTTCAGTGTATACTTATCTGTTAGGTCAGGATTGGTAAAATGTATGAAAGATGTAGCTCGTGTTTGCAGCAGTTTGATGGATGAAATTTGATTTGAAGTGAGCTTAAACTAAGTGTATATAAAGATTTATGTTTAGATAGATTTATCAAATAGGGAATATAGAACTATTTAACTCTAATTTGTCATTTGACTGCCTTACTATAGCATACAGTGGGCGTAAGGTTAGAAATTGACACCCTTGATAAAGATGAGCAACAAATGACTGTAAAGTAATTGAAATACTGAGCTACATGGTATCCCCCCCCAAAAAAATTCTTGGGAAATGATTTTATACTGATACAATTGCTCAGAGAGATTTTGTTTAACAAGTAATATTCATTCTCAAAAGATAGGGCTCAAACTTATTGACACCCCTGTTTTCAGTACCTTGTGAGGATAACAGCACTGAACCTTTCTCTAAATGGTTTATGAGTTGGAGAACACATTACGAGGTATCTTGGACCATTCCTCCATACAAAATCCATCCAGATCCTTGATATCTGTTGTCTGTGCTTATGTCAGGTAAACACGGCATCATGAACTTAACCCAGAACCAGGAAATGTATGCCAAAAACCTGGTTACCTCCAGTGATGTAAAGTACTTAAGTATTTTTTGGGTGAATATCTGTACTTTACTATTAATGACAACTTTTACTTCACTACATTCCTAAAGAGTATGTACTTTCACCTCCATAAATTTTCCCTGACACTCAAAAGTACATTACATTTGGAATGCTTAGCAGGACAGAGAAATGGTTCAATTCACACTTATCAAGAGAACATCCCTGGTCATCCCTACTGCATCAATCTGGCGGACTCACGAAACAAATGCTTCATTTGTAAATTATGTTGGAGTGTGCTCCTGGCTATTCATACTTTTTTTTAAAGAAAATGGTGCTGTCAGGTTTGCTTAATAAGGAATTTGAAATGATTTATGCTTTTACTTTTGATACTTAGTATATTTTTGCAATTACATTTACTTTATATTTAAAACAATATTTTTACTCAAGTAGTATTTTACTGGGTGACTTTCACTTTAGTCATTTTCATATTTAAGGTATTTTGAATTTGACTAAAGTATGAGTATTGGAGACATTATCCACCACTGGTTGCCTCTGCCAGGAATATAAAACTTGTCCACAAGTGGATCTTCCAGCAAAACAATAACCCCAAGCACACATCAAAATCCAAAGTAAGGGTAAAACTTTATTTTTATTTTTTAAATTTCAACAGCCATCTGTCTCCAGACTTAAACCATTGAAAACCTGTGGTTTGTATTGAAGAGGGCAGTCCATAAATGCAGGCAAAGGATCTGGTGGAATGGTCTAAGATCCCTCCCAATGTGTTCTCCAACTCATAGCATTTTTTTGATAACATTATCCCCACAAGGTGAGGTATTGAAAACAGGTATACATTTTTTACCCTTACTTAGAGAAAATAAAGTATTAAACAAAAAGCAATTTCTGAGCAATTGTATTAGTATAAAATAATAATTTCAATTTTTTTGTTACATACAATATAGCTCAGTATTTGAATTGTAATTTTTGCTGATCTTTATCAAGGTTGTCTAATTTCAGACTTCACTGTATATAGAGATAAAGTGCTTCTGGTCAATATTGTATTGACAGGTGTGATTATTGTATTGACAGGTGTGAGTCACAGGCTCAAAAAAAGAAGTCTAGACTCCCTCTTAATTGTCAAGTTGGCTGCTATTTGTGTGGGACTGAAAGGGAATTCCATTGACTGTTCAATAACTTGCCTGGCTGCATTTCATAGCATTTACACCACATAATAATGAATTCAACTTCATGTACTGTAGCACCTTTTCATCAAATCTCAAAGTTCGTACCATTGTTTGAGGCTTAGCAGCCGTTATTCAGTTGTCATCTTTATGGCAGGACAAATACCTTTTTTTCCATCAAGGGAAAAATGTAGAAAGCTTGTAGCTGCTGCACACTAGGTCTGACACAACGCTACTGTTCTTTGCAGCTTCTGAATAGTGCATATTTTGGGTTACATTTGATTTGGTATTGAACACATTGTTGTTGCACATGCTTATAGAGCCGGAGTTGTCTTTTTTGGCCTACGGTAACAATGGATAAGTACATCAATGTTATCTTTACTAATCTGTATCAAAAGGCAAAAATAAAACTGGTAATTTATTTAGCAAGCTGTGCTTGTGTGATCTATTTCAGAAAAAAACTTCTCAACTTCTCTTAAAGCCCTTCAGTTGTCTTGATACAGTCTTATACACAGCTGGCCCCTCAGATTTCGCATTGAACGCTCTACAACAAAGCTTTCTTAGTCCCCAGCAAGCTTTCGCTGCCCTTAACCTTGTTCTAAACACCTCCAAAACAGAAGGTCATGTGGTTTGGTCAGAATGCTCCTCTCCCCACTGGTGTGATGACTACCTCTGAGGGTGTAAAGCTTGACAAGTACTTGGGAGTATGGCTAGATGGTACACTGTCCCCTCAGCACATATCCAATCTGTTCTTGTCTATTAATGTTTTGTGTGGACCCCAGAAAGAGTAGCTGCTGCCTCTGCAACCGCTAATGGGAATCCTAATAAAATACCAAAAGCTGCTAAATCTAGATGTTGTTTACTCTATAATAAATCGCTTTCACCCCAGCTGACAAACCAACCCCGATTCAGATGACCATCCTACCCATGCTAGATTACAGAGACGTAATGTTCTTTACCATTCAGCCATCAGATTTACCACCAATGCTCCTTATAGGACACATCACTGCACTCTATACTCTGTAAACTGGCCATCTCCGTATACCCATCACAAGACCCCACTGGTTGATGCTTATTCCAACAGTGACATTCTGTTAAAGGTCCTCAAAGCATACACATCCCTGGGTCGCTCCTCTTTTCAGTTCGCTGCAGCTAGCGACTGGAACGAGCTGCAAAAAAACACTCAAACTGGACAGTTATCTCCATTGCTACATTCAAATCATGGACACTTACTGACACTTGTGGCTGTACCTTTTTGTCCTTCGTGCTGTCGTCTGTGCCTAACAATGTTTGTGCTGCTACCATGTTGTGTTGTCTTAGGTCTCTCTTTATGTAGTGTCCCACATTTTTTTATCCCCGTCCTCACAAGGGGGCCTTTTGGCTCTTGGTAGGCCGTCACTGTAAATAAGAATTTGTTCTTAATTGACTTGCCTTGTTAAATAAAGGTTAAATAAAGGTTAAATAAAAAATCGTCTTCAAAGTTAATTTCTGTCATCTGTATTAGCATGTCACTCTTCTTGTTTTCCAAATGTACAATTCATGTTTTACTTTACCTTATGCCTTTACCCACAAAGCACCTTGTGAGCGTTATCAAAGTTAATTTAAAAGGAAATGTGCCCTTTGCTTCTCAGTGTACTAAAAGGAAAAATGGATAACAATTAAGCGGTCTTCCCCCGTAATCTTATTGAATTGGTAAAAACAAGGGAATCCAACCATAGCATCTTAGGGAGATTTGAAAAATATTGAGTTTGATTAATCATTACAACTGTTTGCAGTCTCAAGCAAGAGGGATTCTGAACGTTCCTTTGATGCAAACCAACCCAAACACCACCTTACTACATGCTGAGATGGACTACACCTCCAACAATGCCCATCACACTGAACACAACTATTTCTGTAAAGTCAATGTGGGGGTTATGTCTGCATTAAGTAGGACACCGCTCTACAGTTCACGTTAATGCAAAGCTGTACCTGGTCATTTAGGTCAACGCATCTGCTTAATTGTATTCGTTTGGCATCTTGAACACAATTAAACTGATGGCCAGTCTGACAACATATTGCAATTGCATATTACTTGGCCTGAACGCCGCTATTTCACCCACTAGGTGTCACTATGTGGACACAGCAACACCAAATGTACAACAAATGATCCATGACAAAGTTGATGTAGATCCTGTATTGGCCTTGTATAAATCTAAGTTACAGTACTCCTGTGTTCAACTCCTATTGCCAGCATTCTAGCATACTAACCCCAGACACCCATTCATTCACCCATCTAAAATAATAGACAAAACCCCCCCCCCCAAAGAAAACAGGTCAAATAATATCTAATTAAACTAATTTTTACAGCTAAAATAAAAAAATAACCTGACGTGATGCTGCACCCTCCCTGCTCAATCCAGACACTGGGAGATAAAATTGGCATATAAATATGAATGTAAACATTGGCGGTAAACTACCACGTCCGTCGCCAGTTTAAATCTGTAGTGAAAGGTTTGCCCTCTCCCGTCTGAAAATGCGTACATTTTCAAGAGTTCACATTAGCAGGCACTAGTTTGGAAGTCAAGTGGGATAGCCTGGTCTCAGATCTGTTTGTGCAGCATAAACAGACCTGGTTTCAGACTAGTAATGGGAAGCGTGAACACCCAGAACGGTGGAGGCAGAGGTTATTCCGAGTCCGATAGGACGATCACTTCGTCCGGGTCACACTGGGTGGCCACGTTGACCTGAAAATGACACAAAATGGACATTGGTAAGAGGTCTGCATACTGTACAAACAAAGGTTTTTAGTGACATGTCATGGCTGCGGAGCATGTGCATGACACACAGACGTGACAGATTTTTTTTTGAGGGGCGAGACGTGTTTTAGTGCAAGGGTACGGTGTGCTGAGCATACGTGGGGAAAAATGTGTAGTGATATCATTTACTCTCACCTTGTTTTTCTTCGGTGGCGGGGTGGACTGGGAGCTGGTGACCATCTCCTGGGTGGGAGTGTCTGCCCTGGTGGAGTCTGCCTGCAGGAGGCTACTGGTCACCACGACCATGTCCAGAGGGATGTCACTCTGACTGCAGATGGAGAGAGATAATTCATTCATTCATTCAAGTCTCTACAGTTGAAGATGGATAGATATCGTCCATGGACTTTATTTAAACATAATTAAATGTGGGTGCTAGACTCACCTCCCATTGTGGTGCCTTAGATCCCCGTTGTGAAACTTCCTGGATTCCACCTCTTCTTTCCTCCTTCTCTTCCTGCCTCTGGAGGTGTCTTTGGGACTGGGTGGCCTGGGGCTGCAATTTGCTGACCTCGTCTCAGTGATGACCGTGCAGGAGTCCTCATTGGTCGAAATCAGCACTGGTGACGGAGGCAAAGAGACCTGATTCGCCGCCATGGGGGAGGCTGAGGAGTCCTTAGTTTCCACACTAGTGCTTACAGAGACGGCCGAAATGTGATTGGAGGAAACAACGTCTTCCTTTCTGAAGTTGGTATCGGATGATTCGTTCCCCTTGTCGGCCTCCATCGCCTCCGATTGGCTGGGGCTGTCTGTGGGGGATTGGTCGACTAAGGAGGAGATCCGCGGGGTGTCACCCCGGGAGACGGGGCTGATTCCTCTCGTCACAGAGTCTGTGTCCTCCTCAGCGTTCTCTTCTTTCTCTCCTCCAACCTGGTCTCTGTCACTCCCCCCATCAACCTCGGTTTCACTCTCGATTGCTGCCTCTACCTCGTTGTCCTCCTCCTCCTCTGAAAAAAATAAAACTCAAGTCAGTTGAAACTAGATTTTTATTTTATCTATCTATGTTGTCGCCAAAACCCAGGCCAACCAGTGTTAAAACACAATTTGAGAAAGGTGCTATGTAAATGCAAATGATCATCGTCACCTGGCCCTGCTTGTGCTTTGCTGGCCTGGATCTCCTCCTCGATGTCTGGATCAGACGACTCATCGTCTTCATCATCCTCTTCCTCAGCTTGTTCCTCACAATCATCCTCTCCCTTCGCCAAGGGATTGTCATCGGCTGTGGTGGCCTCCTGCGCCAATGACTGATACACAGAACAGACAGTGAGTGGTGCCGAGTCGTGACATAAGTCATTCATATACAGTTGAAGTCTGAAGTTTACATACTCCTTTGCCAAATACATTAAAACTCAGCATTTCACAATTCCTGCCATTTAACCCAAGTACAAATTCCCTGTCTTAGGTCAGTTAGGGTCACCACTTTATTTTAAGAATGTGAAATGTCAGAATAATAGTAGAGAATGATTTATTTTAGCTTTTATTTCTTTCATCACATTCGTGGGTCAGAAGTTTATATACACTCCATTAGTATTTGGTAGCATTGCCTTTAAATTGTTTAACTTGGGTCAAACATTTTGGGTAGCCTTCCACAAGCTTCCCACAATAAGTTGGGTGAATTTTGGCCCATTCCTCCTGACAGAGCTGGTGTAACTGAGTCAGGTTTGTAGGCCTGCTTGCTCACACACCTTTTCAGTTCTGCCCACAAATTTTCTACAGGATTGAGGTCAGGGCTTTGTGATGGCCACTCCAATACCTTGACTTTGTTGTCTTTAAGCCATTTTGCCACAACTTTGCTTGGGGTTATTGCCCATTTGGAAGACCCATTTGCGACCAAGCTTCAACTTCCTGACTGATGCCTTGAGATGTTGCTTCAAAATATCCACATCAGTTTCCCCCTCATGATGCCATCTATTTTGTGAAGTGCACCAGTCCCTCCTGCAGCAAAGCACCCCCACAACATGATGCTGCCACCCTAGTGCTTTTGTACCTGTTTCCTCCAGCATCTTCACAAGGTCCTTTGCTGTTGTTCTGGGATTGATTTGCACTTTTCGCACCAAAGTACGTTCATTTCTAGGAGACAAAACGCATCTCCTTCCTGAGCGGTATGGCAGCTGCGTGGTCCCATGGTGTTTATACTTGCGTACTATTGTTTGTACAGATGAACGTGGTACCTTCAGGCTTTCGGAAATTGCTCCCAAGGATGAACCAGACTTGTGGAGGTCTACAATAGTTTTTTTGAGGTCTTGCTGATTTCTTTTGATTTTCCCATGATGTCAAGCAAAGAGACACTGGGTTTGAAGGTAGGCCTTGAAATATATCCACAGGTACACCTCCAATTGACTCAAATGATGTCAATTGGCCTATCAGAAGCTTCTAAAGCCATGACATACATTTCTGGAATTGTCAAAGTTGTTTAAAGGCACAGCCAACTTAGTGTATGTAAACTTCTGACCCACTGGAATTGTGATAGATTATTTCACTTATAACTCAATGTGTCTGTAATCAATTGTTGGAAAATCATTTTTAAAGCAGATGTGGAAAAGCTTTGGCTGATAATAACAGGTGACAATTACAGAATTGCCACCACGTTTCTCCTTCTACGTCTCTTACCTCTTTCTTCTGCCTGTCTCTCTCTATCCGTTTACTCCTCTCCTCCTCCTCCGTGTCGTCCTGCTTCAGGGCGTATTTGGAGATGACCTGCTCCAGGCTGGAGAGAGCCACCTCCCGGTTAGAGCGCAGCTTACGGGCCAACGTGGGGTCCAACAGGGCAGGGTCAGTAGCTGGTAAGAGTGGGCAAAATGAAAGAGGGACAAAAAAATGGTGGGAGTTAGTAACTTTGTAGTCAAATCTTCCTAAATAGTTTTCCCACGTTCGACCCGAAATGCATTTTTGTTTTTTACTTTTATTTAACTAGGCAAGTCAGTTAAGAACAAATTCTTATTTACAATGATGGCCTACCAAAAGGCCTCCTGCAGGGACGGGGGCCTGGGATCTTTATTTTTTATTAAAATAAATGTAGGACAAAACACACATCACAACACTACATAAAGAGAGACCTAAGACAACACCATAGCAAGGCAGCAACACATGACAACACAGCATGTTAGCAGCACAAAACATGGTAGAAACATGATTGGGCACAGTCAACAGCACAAAGGGCAAGAAGGTAGAGACAATGTACTGGTGCATACTGCTGTCACTGTATCAACTACCAGGTTTTCACAGCTTGGTGAATGAAGTGTGTTACTAGTTGGCTGTACCTGCACCAAAACTCCAGTATTTTTCCATCCTAGCTTGTTCTCCATCTTATTTTTAAATAGCCAATTGGTTTTCAGCACTTATTTCCATGACTGATCAAAACTCTCGTGGCTCTCTCTTGTCCCTCTGCTGCAGACAGATGGTGAACAATATGTTTGGAAAATCAGATTGTAATAAAAATCACAGTATCTAATTGCAATACATAAATGGCGGCGGAAGAAATGGCAGCAGTTTTATGCCCAACCAATTGTGCTATTATGTGGGAATTTATCACGTTATTTGTAACTTATTTTGTACATAATGTTTCTGCAATCGTATATTACGGAAAAAAGAGCTTCTGGATATCAAGACAGCGATCACTCACCTCGGATTAGACAAAGATTTTTTCTTCAACAAGCAGGAAGCACAGGACCTTCTCCAAAGGCCAACATCCCCGTTATTTGCAAGAGGAGGAGACGCAGGTAGAGGACACAGAGCGGGATGCCTCGTGAGGACCCGCAGGAGGCGAGTGGGAAAGCTGCCATTACCGTCAATATTACTCGCTAACGTGCAATCATTGGACAATAAATTAGATGAGGTACGATCACGAATATCCTACCAACGGGACTTCAAAAACTCATTTGACAAAATTGTGGCTGAATGACGACATGGATATTCAGCTAGCGGGATATATGCTGCATCGGCAAGATAGAACAGCACAGTAAGACGGGGGGGGGGGGGGGGGGGGGGTCTGTGCATATTTGTAAACAACAGCTGGTGCACGAAATCTAAGGAAGTCTCTAGATTTTGCTCGCCTGAAGCAGAGTATATTGTGATAAATTGCAGGCCACACTACTTGCCTAGAGAGTTTTCAGCTATACTTTTCGTGGCTGTTTATTTACCACCACAGACATATGCTGGCACTAAGACCGCACTCAGTCAGCTGTATAAGGAAATAAGCAAACAGGAAACCACTCGCAGAGGCGGCACTCCTAGTGGCCGGAGACTTTATTGCAGGGAAATTTAAATCAGTTCTACCAAATTTCTATCAACATGTTAAATGTGCAACCAGAGGGGAAAACAATTCTAGATAACCTCTACTCCACACACAGAGACTCATACAAAGCTCTCCCTCGCCCTCCATTTGGTAAATCCGACCACAACTCTATCCTCCTGATTCCTGCTTAAAAGCCAATATTAAAGCATGAAGCACCAGTGACTCGGTCTATAAAAAAGTGGTCAGATGAAGCAGATGCTAAACTACAGGACTGTTTTGCTATCACAGACTGGAACATGTTCCGAGATTCTTCCGATGGCATTGAGGAGTACACCACATCAGTCACTGGCTTTATCAATAAGTGCATCGAGGACGTCGTCCCCACGGTGACTGTACGTACATACCCCAACCAGAAACCATGGATTACAGGCAACATTCGCACTGAGCTAAAGGGTAGAGGTGCCGCTTTCAAGGTGCGGGACTCTAACCCGGAAGCTTGCAAGAAATCCTGATATGCCCTGCGACGAACCATCAAACAGGCAAAGCATCAATGTAGGGCAAAGATTGAATCATACTACACCGGCTCCGACGCTTGTCTTATGTGGCAGGGCTTGCAAACTATTACAGACTACAAAGGGGAGCACAGCCGCGAGCTGCACAGTGATACGAGCCTACCAGACGAGCTAAATCACTTCTATACTCGCTTTGGGGCAAGCTGCACTGAGGCATGCATGAGAGCATCAGCTGTTCCGGACGACTGTGCGATCACACTCTCTGTAGCGAAAGTGAGTAAGACCTTTAAACAGGTCAACATACACAAGGCTGCAGGGCCAGATGAATTACCAGGACGTGTGCTCTGGGCATGTGCTGACCAACTGGCAGTTGTCTTCACTGACATTAACAACATGTCCCTGATTGAGTCTGTAATATCAACATGTTTCAAGCAGACCACCATGGCCCCTGTGCCCAAGAACACAAAGGCAACCTGCCTAAATGACTACAGACCCGTAGCACTCACGTTCGTAGCCATGAAGTGTTTTGAAAGGCTGGTAACGGCTCACATCAACACCATTATCCCAGAAACCCTAGACCTGCTCCAATTTGCATACCGCCCAAACAGATCCACAGATGATGCAATCTCTATTGCACTCCACACTGCCCTTTCACACCTGGACAAAACTAACACTTATGTGAGAATGCTAATCATTGACTACAGCTCAGCGTTCAACACCATCAAAGCTCATCACTAAGCTAAGGATCCTGGGACTAAACACCTCCCTCTGCAACTGGATCCTGGACTTCCTGACGGGCCACCCCCAGGTGCTGATGGTAGGTAACACCACATCTGCCATGCTGATCCTCAACATTGGAGCCCCCCAGGGGTGCGTACCCAGTCCCCTCCTGTACTCACTGTTCACCCACGATTGCATGGCCAGGCACGAGTCCAACACTATCATTACGTATGCAGACGACAACAGTGGTAGGCCTGACCACTGACAACGATGAGACAGCCTATAGGGAGGTCAGAGACCTGGCCGGGTGGTGCCAGAACAAAAACCTTGAGAGCTTCAAGTTCCTTGGTGTCTACCTCAACAACAATCTAGAATGGTCCAAATACACCAAGACGGTCGTGAAGAGGGCACGACAAAGCCTATTCCCCCCCAGGAAACTAAAAAGATTTGGTATGGGTCCTGAGATCCTCAAAAGGTTCTACAGCTGCAACATCGAGAGCATCTGGTTGCATCACTGCCTGGTATGGCAATTGCTCGGCCTCTGACCGCAAGGCACTACAGAGGGTAGTGCGTACGGCCCAGTACATCACTGGGGCTAAGCTGCCTGCCATCCAGGACCTCTACACCAGGCGGTGTCAGAGGAAGGCCCTAAAAATTGTCAAAGACCCCAGCCACAGACGGTTCTCTCTACTAACGCATGGCAAGTGGTACAAGTCTAGGACAAAAAGGCTTCTCAACAGTTTTTACCCCCAAGCCATAAGACCCCTGAAGAGGTAATCAAATGGCAACCCGGACTATTTGCATTGTGTGCCCCCCCAACCCCTCTTTTACGCTGCTGCTACTCTCTGTTTATCATATATATATCATTGTTAGTTTTTGTTAGTTTTTTTAAAACCTGGATAACACTCGCCAGGCCAGCTTCCCTGCCCCATCCACCGCTGCCCCCTGGACACTGATCTCTTGGCTACATAGCTGATGCACGCTGGACTGTCCATTAATCACGGTACTCCATTCTGCTTGTTTGTTCTATCTGTTGGCCCCGTTGCCTAGTCTACGCCATTTTACCTGCTGTTGTTGTGCTAGCTGATTAGCTGTTGTCTCACCTACTGTTTTAGCTAGCTTTCCCAATTCAACACCTGTGATTACTGTATGCCTCGCTGTATGTCTCTCTCAAATGTCAATATGCCTTGTATACTGTTGTTCAGGTTAGTTATCATTGTTTTAGTTCACAATGGAGCCCCTAGTTCCACTCTTCACGCCCCTGTTAACTCCTTTGTCCCACCTCCCACACATGCGGTGACCTCACCCATTACTACCAGCATGTCCAGAGATACAACCTCCCTCATCATCACCCAGTGCCTGGGCTTACCTCCGCTGTACCCGCACCCCACCATACCCCTGTCTGCGCATTATGCCCTGAATATATTCTACCATGCCCAGAAACCTGCTCCTCTTATTCTCTGTCCCCAACGCTCTAGGCGACCAGTTTTGATAGCCTTTAGCCGCACCCTCATACTACTCCTTCTCTGTTTCGCGGGTGATGTGGAGGTAAACCCAGGCCCTGCATGTCCCCAGGCACCCTCATTTGTTGACTTCTGTGATCGAAAAAGCCTTGGTTTCATGCATGTCAACATCAGAAGCCTCCTCCCTAAGTTTGTTTTACTCACTGCTTTAGCACACTCTGCTAACCCTGATGTCCTTGCTGTGTCTGAATCCTGGCTCAGGAAGGCCACCAACAATTCAGAGATTTCCATACCAAACTATAACATCTTCCGTCAAGATAGAACTGCCAAAGGGGGCGGAGTTGCAGTTTACTGCAGAGATAGCCTGCAAAGTAATGTCATACTTTCCAGGTCCATACCCAAACAGTTCGAACTACTAATTTTGAAAATGACTCTCTCCAGAAATAAGTCTCTCACGGTTGCCGCCTGCTACCGACCCCCCTCAGCTCCCAGCTGTGCCCTGGACACCATTTGTGAATTGATCGCCCCCCATCTAGCTTCAGAGTTTGTTCTGTTAGGTGACCTAAACTGGGATATGCTTAACACCTCGCCAGTCCTACAATCTAAGCTAGATGCCCTCAATCTCACACAAATCATCAAGGAACCCACCAGGTACAACCCTAACTCTGTAAACAAGGGCACCCTCATAGACGTCATCCTGACCAACTGGCCCTCCAAATACACCTCCGCTGTCTTCAACCAGGATCTCAGCGATCACTGCCTCATTGCCTGTATCCGCTACGGAGCCGCAGTCAAACGACCACCCCTCATCACTGTCAAACGCTCCCTAAAACACTTCTGTGAGCAGGCCTTTCTAATCGACCTGGCCCGGGTATCCTGGAAGGACATCGACCTCATCCCGTCAGTTGAGGATGCCTGGTCATTCTTTAAAAGTAACTTCCTCACCATTTTAGATAAGCATGCTCCGTTCAAAAAAATGCAGAACTAAGAACAGATACAGCCCTTGGTTCACCCCAGACCTGACTGCCCTCGACCAGCACAAAAACATCCTGTGGCGGACTGCAATAGCATCGAATAGTCCCCGTGATATGCAACTGTTCAGGGAAGTCCGGAACCAATACACGCAGTCAGTCAGGAAAGCTAAGGCCAGCTTCTTCAGGCAGAAGTTTGCATCCTGTAGCTCCAACTCCAAAAAGTTCTGGGACACCGTGAAGTCCATGGAGAACAAGAGCACCTCCTCCCAGCTGCCCACTGCACTGAGGCTAGGTAACACGGTCACCACTGATAAATCCATGATTATCGAAAACTTCAATAAGCATTTCTCAACGGCTGGCCATGCCTTCCGCCTGGCTACTTCAACCTCGGCCAACAGCTCCGCCCCCCCCCGCAGCTCCTCGCCCAAGCCTCTCCAGGTTCTCCTTTAACCAAATCCAGATAGCAGATGTTCTGAAAGAGCTGCAAAACCTGGACCCGTACAAATCAGCTGGGCTTGACAATCTGGACCCTCTATTTCTGAAACTATCTGCCACCATTGTCGCAACCCCTATTTCACTAAAGCACCTTATACCACCCACCACTGCGACTTGTATGCTCTAGTCGGCTGGCCCTCGCTACATATTCGTCGCCAGACCCACTGGCTCCAGGTCATCTACAAGTCCATGCTAGGTAAAGCTCCGCCTTATCTCAGCTCACTGGTCACGATGGCAACACCCATCCGTAGCACGCGCTCCAGCAGGTGTATCTCACTGATCATCCCTAAAGCCAACACCTCATTTGGCCGCCTTTCGTTCCAGTACTCTGCTGCCTGTGACTGGAACGAATTGCAAAAATCGCTGAAGTTGGAGACTTTTATCTCCCTCACCAACTTCAAACATCAGCTATCTGAGCGGCTAACCGATCGCTGCAGCTGTACATAGTCTATTGGTAAATAGCCCACCCTTTCTCACCTACCTCATCCCCATACTGTTTTTATTTATTTACTTCTCTGCTCTTTTGCACACCAATATCTCTACCTGTACATGACCATCTGATCATTCATCACTCCAGTGTTAATCTGCAAAATTGTAATTATTTGCCTACCTCCTCATGCCTTTTGCACACATTGTATATAGACTCCCCCTTTGGTTTCTACTGTGTTATTGACTTGTTAATTGTTTACTCCATGTGTAACTCTTTGTTGTCTGCTCACACTGCTTTGCTTTATCTTGGCCAGGTCGCAGTTGCAAATGAGAACTTGTTCTCAACTAGCCTACCTGGTTAAATAAAGGTGAAAAAAAAAAAATAGAAAAAAAAAATAGTCATTCACTATACATTCATGTACATACTACCTCAATTGGCCCGACCAACCAGTGCTCCCGCACATTGGCTAACCGGGCTATCTGCATTGTGTCCCGCCACCCACCACCCCCTCTTTTATAGTACTGCTACTCTGTTCATCATATACAGTGCCTTGCGAAAGTATTCGGCCCCCTTGAACTTTGCAACCTTTTGCCACATTTCAGGCTTCAAACATAAAGATATAAAACTGTATTTTGTTGTGAAGAATCAACAACAAGTGGGACACAATCATGAAGTGGAATGACATTTATTGGATATTTCAAACTTTAACAAATCAAAAACAGAAATTGGGCGTGCAAAATTATTCAGCCCCCTTAAGTTAATACTTTGTAGCGCCACCTTTTGCTGCGATTACAGCTGTAAGTCGCTTGGGGTATGTCTATCAGTTTTGCACATCGAGAGACTGAATTTTTTTCCCCATTCCTCCTTGCAAAACAGCTCGAGCTCAGTGAGGTTGGATGGAGAGCATTTGTGAACAGCAGTTCAGTTCTTTCCACAGATTCTCGATTGGATTCAGGTCTGGACTTTGACTTGGCCATTCTAACACCTGGATATGTTTATTTTTGAACCATTCCATTGTAGATTTTGCTTTATGTTTTGGATCATTGTCTTGTTGGAAGACAAATCTCCGTCCCAGTCTCAGGTCTTTTGCAGACTCAATCAGGTTCTCTTCCAGAATGGTCCTGTATTTGGCTCCATCCATCTTCCCATCAATTTTAACCATCTTCCCTGTCCCTGCTGAAGAAAAGCAGGCCCAAACCATGATGCTGCCACCACCATGTTTGACAGTGGGGATGGTGTGTTCAGGGTGATGAGCTGTGTTGCTTTTACGCCAAACATAACGTTTGCATTGTTGCCAAAAAGTTCCATTTTGGTTTCATCTGACCAGAGCACCTTCTTCCACATGTTTGGTGTCTCCCAGGTGGCTTGTGGCAAACTTTAAACAACACTTTTTATGGATATCTTTAAGAAATGGCTTTCTTCTTGCCACTCTTCCATAAAGGCCAGATTTGTGCAATATACGACTGATTGTTGTCCTATGGACAGAGTCTCCCACCTCAGCTGTAGATCTCTGCAGTTCATCCAGAGTGATCATGGGCCTCTTGGCTGCATCTCTGATCAGTCTTCTCCTTGTATGAGCTGAAAGTTTAGAGGGACGGCCAGGTCTTGGTAGATTTGCAGTGGTCTGATACTCCTTCCATTTCAATATTATCGCTTGCACAGTGCTCCTTGGGATGTTTAAAGCTTGGGAAATCTTTTTGTATCCAAATCCGACATTAAACTTCTTCACAACAGTATCTCGGACCTGCCTGGTGTGTTCCTTGTTCTTCATGATGCTCTCTGCGCTTTTAACGGACCTCTGAGACTATCACAGTGCAGGTGCATTCATACAGAGACTTGATTACACACAGGTGGATTGTATTTATCATCATTAGTCATTTAGGTCAACATTGGATCATTCAGAGATCCTCACTGAACTTCTGGAGAGAGTTTGCTGCACTGAAAGTAAAGGGGCTGAATAATTTTGCACGCCCAATTGTTCAGTTTGTGATTTGTTAAAAAAGTTTGAAATATCCAATAAATGTCGTTCCACTTCATGATTGTGTCCCACTTGTTGTTGATTCTTCACAAAAAAATACAGTTTTATATCTTTATGTTTGAAGCCTGAAATGTGGCAAAAGGTCGCAAAGTTCAAGGGGGCCGAATACTTTCGCAAGGCACTGTATGCATAGTCACTTTAACCATATCTACATGTACATACTACCTCAATCTTCCTGACTAACCGGTGTCTGTATATAGCCTCGAACTATATATAGCCTCGCTACTGTTATTTTTCACTGTCTTTTTACTGTTGTTTTTATTTATTTACTTACCTATTGTTCACCAAATACATTTTTTGCACTATTGGTTAGAGCCTTTAAGTAAGCGTTTCACTGTAGTATTCGGCGCACGTGACAAATAAACTTTGATTTGACATCGTATCGTGAGGTCCCTGGCAATTCCTAGCCCTAGTGTGTAATTCTCTTTATTCTTTGACACAGAAAGACAGAATAACACACACACACCCAACCAGGAATGTAGAGATGTGTGTATTCTACATTCTCTTACCGGGTTTGTAGAGGTCTGTGAGGTGCGAGCCGAAGTTGTAGACCATGTCGAGGTGGCGTCTCTCCTGCAGTCGGTTTCCAGTCTCGCGGAAGGCATCCTGGGAGATCTGGGTCAGCTGCTTTCTGCTGAGGTTGAGGCCGTGGCGCTCGTTGGCCCGACGGACATGCTGCAGGATGTCCGTGTAGTCGGGGGGATTCAGCTGAGCCTCAGGACTATTGATGAAACGCTCAATCTGGAGGTGGGAAAGGGTCAGAGTATATCGTTATGTTTTCATGCATTTATTTCATAGTTATACTTTATTTCTCTCCTACTTGGTTAGTTATAAAGCTCATTTTCACCCGTAGTCTATTTAACTAAATGAACAGTGGTCAAAAAGCATTGGGTTGTCAAACAATGAGTCGGTTGATTATGTCACGTGTTGGTTACCTTTCTGTTGACCTCAGGGTAGCGTGTCCCTTTGTATTGGATCCTCTGCTCGATCACTCGGCCTGTCAGACTGCTGCAGCCCTTCAGCTCACAGAGCTTATCATAGATCTTCATCATCTATACGAGAGAGAGATTTTCAGTGACTCAAAAAACAGTCGTTTCGCAGATACTTCTATCAAAGCCACGTACAGTTAACACATGTATTACTATGTGGTTCATGCAGGAATCAAACAAACCTCTGGTTTTACAAGCACCACACTCCAATCAACTGAGCGATTGGCCTTGGTGATCTGACCTTTCGTTTTAGCTTGTGCTCCTGGATATAGCTGGAGTCCTCCTCCTCCAGCTCGTTGACGCTCAGCTCCTTCTCCTGCAGCCGCCGGATCTCATCATTGTACATCTTCAGCAGGTTCTCCAGGTACGCAATCTGAGAGACCGAGAGTGATGGAGGTATGCCTGGTATATTTCATCTAAACCAATACCATGCTTTTAAACCCTTGAGGGTGACCAAGTGCACACTTTCAAAAGAAAATGAATGGGGATAAAGCTATAGAGAACTCATGGACACTGTCCATCTATGGTACTGCTGACCTGTCTCCGGGAAGCCTTCTTCGTCTTCTTCTCCTTCTCGTCCTCCAACGCCTCCTCCACCTTCTCTTCCTGCTGCCCTGAGGTAGACGGTAGCTCCTCTGTCGGTGCCTCCTCTTCCATCTCCTCCTTCTTCTCCCCAGCGGTAGGCCCCACCTTCACAACACTCTGCCTCCTCTTGTCCGAGTGCTGTTTGAGGACGGTACACAGCTCGTTGATGTAGACGAAGGTCTTGGTGCGGCTGGCCTGGGCGCGCGTCAGGCAGCGGCCCAGCGTGTTGCGGAACTCCACCGAGGACAGAAAGTCCGGTGACGCCTTGGAGTGCTTTGCGTGCAGGAAGGTCATGACCTCGGGGCAGTCCTGCGTTTGGGCCGAGCAGTAATCTACAAACTGAACAAATGGAGGCAGAGGAGTGAACGAGGGAGAGAGGTTTAGAGGAGTGTTCTTCAATCTTTGCACTGGTTGGGACAGGGGGGCGGGGCCGGAGCGGGGGGGCACCAGGGTGGACCCACAGAGTGGGCGCAGACTTCTGTTCCAGCTCAATACAAGGGCTTAAGGTTAGTGGATTAGTTATAAATCAGGTGTGTTAGTGCTGGGCTGGAAAATAAGCTTGCACACACTATGGGATTCGAAAAACACTGATTAAGAAGTTCCAAATTCGAGAGTATCACGCACAATCACGTTATGACTTCAGTGATCTGACAACATTGTGATGAACTAATAGCCAGCAAAGACTCACTAGTCACATTAGCAGTGTTGCTTGCCAGTGTTGCAGCGCAACTCATGTATTTGTAGTGTGACCGTACCAATCATCCCCACTATCCATCCATTAATGTACCCTCTTACCTCAGTAAAGAGCTTCTGGTTCTCTGCTTGAAGAACATGGCTCTCTTTCTTCACCATGGCGAAAGGAGATTGGGTGATGTGAGTAGGAGCGGGCTGCTGGATTTTGGGGGGAGTACGCTGATTGGCTGAGAGTTTAGAAGAGGTGGTGGAGGAAGAAGGCTGAGGCCTCTCCTCCTCTTCATCATCATCAAGGATTACAATACTGTCCATCACTGCTGCTGAGGCAAACGCCAATCAGATAGGGACTATTCTTTGCTGAGGAAAGGCAAAAACAATGGTGTTAAAATGATGCCTCAGGCAAATTCAAAAGTAACATAGCACTGTTATCACTGTCATGAAATCTGAAACCTAGGCCTATATCCTGCTCTGTTCAGTGATTCCTACTGTAGTTCAAATAACAAGGTGTTGGTTTAGTGAGTCTATCTAATGCAAGGCCTACGCCCTTCAACGTTTTGTTACATGTATGGTCAACCATTTTTACAATATGAGAATGACACAGGATCAGGCGCAGTCACAAACACCCCTGGATAGCTCTGGCTAGGCCAGGGCTTGCTACACATTATCCAATGCAATCTCCACCCCTGTCTTTTTTTCACACGCCCGAATCACAACAAATATAACAAACATTGTTTGTACGCTTACGTTGTCTACAACGAAAATAGACTGGACACGGACCATCAGCTCAGACAGTCAGTAACGTTAACTAGCTAACTTAGCTAGCTAAACGTAAGGAACTCTTGCTAGCTAACTTAATTACTTAGCGCGTAACGTTAACAGCTAAAGTGGAGAAGTATTATGTGATTAAACGAGAAGGCGCTGATTGAAACCTATCAGGAAAATACCACATTTACCAGATTGTTTACTGTCAACCTCAACTGCATCAACACTCCAAAAACCATTGTGTGTGCTGATGACTAGCTAGCTAGCGTGCTAACGTTAGTTAGCAACAAGCTAACTTTAGCTGGCTGGTCAGGAAAGCGCCAACATCTCTGGGTAAAATGGTATCGGTGTGACAAAGACAACATGTAAACAAATACTTTGACTATCTTTATGTATGAAATGCAGATATAATACAGCTACTGTTTTCAGACAGTGGTTAGACGGTTAGCTATGGACAAAACAATGATAGTCAACTTACGCGCTCGACACCGAAATTTCTCCCAGCGCGAGAACATTCATGCCTACCATTGGTTGGTTGTCATTCAGTAACGTCGTCGATCATTGGCTATTCACTTGTTTTTTTGTCCAAAGTGTCTCCATTTGCCGGTCAGGTTTTTATGTTTCTGAGACTGACAAGATACATATTAATAGCATTAACATAAAATATTATAATAACATATATATATTTATATATAAACTACCGGTCAAAAGTTTTAGAACACCTACTAATTCAAGGGTTTTTCTTTATTTTTACTATTTTCTACATTGTAGAATAATAGTGAAGACATCAAAAGTATTTAGTCAGCCACCAATTGTGCAAGTTCTCCCACTTAAAAAGATGAGAGAGGCCTGTAATTTTCATCATAGGTACACCTCAACTATGACAGAAAAATGAGCCTCTTAAAGAAGAAGTTACAGGTCTGTGAGAGCCAGAAATCTTGCTTGTTTGTAGGTGACCAAATACTTATTTTCCACCATAATTTGCAAATAAATTCATTACAAATCCTACAATGTTATTTTCTGGATTTTTGGTGGCACAATTGGTGGCTGACTAAATACTTTTTTGCCCCACTGTAAGTATTCACATCCTTGAGTCAAGTTGTGTGGAAGCAGAAGCACCCCTAGTCAAAAGATCCTAGGATTTTCATATGATAAGTACTTCTTATCTACTCATCACATGACCAATAATGCAAATTAAACAGGCGAAACTGTTCTGAAGATGAACAAAGGCTTTATTACATCCCATCACAAATAGTCTTCATTTACTCAAAGTTGTTGCTCATTCCTGACCACACATTAATCTAACAACTCTGATGTGATGGTAGGAACATCAATAAGAAAAAAACGATTCACAGTAGCCTATACTGTCTATACAAGGCAAGATATCATTAAATATTACCCAAAACAAACTAAATGTAAACAATATATAAACACACTTCCATGATGAAAACAAATCTATATTCTAATTGAAAAGATTACCTTCAGAATCCATAGAAAGCAAATAATGACAGGGTTCAATCTTCAAATACAGGGTCCATTAACCAATTAGAACCACTAATAACACAACATAAAATTATCTGCATCCACATGTACACACGCTCATATGCACAAGTCTCTTAGTCTCCTAGTGGTTAGAGGGTTGGGCCAGTAACCGAAAGGTTGCTGGATCGAATCCCTGAGCTGACAAGGTCAAAATCTGTCGTTCTGCCCCTGAGCAAGGCAGTTAACCCGCTGTTCCCCGGGTAAGGCAGCCCCCCCGCACCTGTCTGATTCAGAGGTGTTGGGTTAAATGCGGAAGACACATTTCAGTTGAATGTATTCAGTTGTACAACTGACTAGTCCCCATTTCCCTTTCCCCTTCTTTGAGAGATTAATTTTCATACTGTTATAAAACAGTAGTTTAATTTGTCAATATTTAAATCAGTCATCTATTAAATTATTTTTTAGCAGTCATCTATTAAAATATTTTTTACAATATTCTTGTCAGGTAAATTCATTGTCAACTGCTGTCAGAAACTAAATATCTTATTTCCATGTACCACCTTCCACATCCTTCCACAAACTCTACACTTTTATTCCTGAAATTCCAGCTTTGTTCCATTACACACTCACCTGGAAGTCCCAGGTGTTATCACATTTACTTCACTTTCTGTAATTGAGAGAGGATGATGATGACCCCAATGTGTGTAAACTAACAAAACAGACAATGGGAGAAATCCAAAGATCTCATTCAAAATTCACTAATACACAAAAGATAATGTCGTCATATTATATAGTAATCCAGGGGCTGGAGTTTTAATTAGAGTGATAGAGCTTGAGATAAAAAAACAGTTTTGGGCAAGACAGTGTAAGCTGGGAAATATACATAGATACAGTGTATTTGGAAAGTATTCAGACCTCTTTGTCACGCCCTGACCTTAGTTATCTTTGTTATCTTTATTATTTTGGTTAGGTCAGGGTGTGACAAGGGTGCTTTGTTTAGTTTTTATATTTGTCTAGGGTTTTTAGTATGTCTAGGGTTTTTTGTAGGTTTAGGGGTTTTCTAGTCTAGGTGTTTATAAGTCTATGGTTGCAGAGATTGGTTCTCAATCAGAGGCAGCTGTTTATCGTTGTCTCTGATTGGGGACCAAATTTAGGTAGCCATATTCCTTGGGTATCTTGTGGGTTGTTATTCTATGTTTAGTTGCCTGTCTGCACTAGCCATATTAGTGTCACGGTTCGTTTTGTTGTTTTGTATAGTTTGTTCGTTCAGTGTTCTTTCGTCAATAAAGAAGTATGTACACTTACCAAGCTGCGCCTTGGTCTCCTCCATATGACGACCGTGACACTCTTCCCCTTTTCCACATTTTGTTACTTTACAGACTTATTCTAAATAAACATTGTCCTCATAAATCTACACACAATACCCCATAATGACAAAGCGAAAAAACAGGTTTTTAGAAATGTAATAAAAAAACAGAAATACCTTATTTACATAAGTGGTCTCCATCATTCTTAAATGGAAGAAGTTTGGAACCACCAAGACTCTTCCTAGAGCTGGCCCCCTGGCCAAACTGAGCAATCGGGGGAGAAGGGCCTTGGTCAGGGAGGTGACCAAGAACCGGATGGTAACTCCTACAGAGCATCCGAGTTCCTCTGTGGAGATGGGAGAACCTTCCAGAAGGACAACCATCTCTGCAGCACTCCACCAATCAGCCCTTTATGGTAGAGTGGCCAGACGGAAACCACTCCTCAGTAAAAGGCACATGACATTCCATTTGGAGTTGGCCAAAAGGCACCTAAAAGACTCTCAGACCATGAGAAACAAGATTCTCTGTTCTGATGAAACCAAGATTGAACTCTTTGGCCTGAATGCCAAGCGTCACGTCCTGGCACCATCCTTACGGTGAAGCACGGTGGTGGCAGCATCATGCTGTGGGGATGTTTTTCAGTGGCAGGGACTGGGAGACTTGTCAGGATCGAGAGAAAGATGAACAGAGCAAAGATTAGAGAGATCCTTGATGAAAACCTGTTCCAGAGCGCTCAGGACCTCAAACTGGGACGAAGGTTCACCTTCCAACAGGACAACAACCCTAAGCACACAGCCAAGACAACGCAGGAGTGGCTTCGATAATCTCTGGAGAGACCTGACAGTGACACTCCCCATCCAACCTGACAGAGCTTGAGAGGATCTGCAGAGAAGAATGGGATGAACTCCCCGAATACAGGTGTGCCAAGCTTGTAGCGTCCTATCCCAGAAGACTCAAGGCTGTAATCACTGCCAAAGGTGCTTCAACAAAGTACTGAGTAAAGGGTCTGAATTACTTACAGTATGTACAAAATAATATGTCCGTTTTTTTATTTTATACATTTGCTAAATGTTTTGCTTTGCCATTATGGGGTATTGTATGTAGATTGACGAGGGGGAAAACACAATCTAATCCATTTTAGAATAAGGCTGTAACATAACAAAATGTGGAAAAAGGCAAGGGGTCTGAATACTTCCCAAAAGGCACTGTACATAGTAGTTACTTGTAACTACAAAATATGTCTGACAACATTTATTAAAGCGTAATTACCTTTTCTTGTGTGTTAGCAACATCGGACCCTATAAAGACAAGAAAAGGACAAGCATTAGATTGACAAACAAGATCCAAATGCATTCTTTGGATGGACACAGTCGCTTTACGGCTTCAACATCGTACGTTACATTAGTGTAGTTTTTGTGTATTTTAGTTCAAACTGATTGTAGTTACCAGAGCTAAAAGTCCAGGAGACGACCTGGATCAAACCATAGATCCCCAGGGCCACAGCAACCATCGCCATATAGTCCTCAATGGAGGGAGCACTGACACCTGATTGGGGTGAAGAGAGAGGGAGTACATTTAAGACATATGCATGAGTGTTGTATTAAATCAAATGTATTTGACTTTTCAGATCAACATAATTGCATATCAGTAATTATACTAGTATGCCAAGAGACACTGACCATAACGACAGATCTAGGATCAGATGACCTTACCCCAATCATAACCTTTGCCTTTACAGGGATATAAATATCTGGCTCTGAATCAGTGGATAGGGGTAACATCCATAAACTTAATGCAGCTCTATTAAATTCTCTCACCAGCGATATTGAGGGTGACGCTGGCCCGCCGGGTGCCTCCATGGTGGACGGCCACACAGGTGACCTCCCCACCCAGGTCCAGCTTGGCTGAGTCCAACTCCAAACGGCTGGTCTGGCTGAAGGTGCTGTCTGGACCCTGTCTGTGGCCTGTCACGCTGCCCTGACCCAGGGGCCTGACCTTACCGTCCGGCCCTGTTAACATCCAGCGGAACTCCAGGGAGAGGGGGTAGAATCCTGACGCCTCGCACTGCACCGTCACCACCTGGCCGGGCATGGAGAGAGGGAGTGGGGAGGGGAAGATGGAGAGGGAAGGAGGCTCTGGAAGAGATAGAGGGAGAAAGAGGAGGGAGAGAATGAGGTAAGATAGGATAATACACTGTCATGACGTTGGCCTGGGGGGTAGGTTTATGACAGTCATAAATACCTCCTCCCCCCCTTTTCCTCTCTCTACCCTACTGATGTTACATTTGCAAAACCCTTGGTTAACATAGAGATTCTGGGAACATCAGAAGGTGGTGGGAAATGAACTATATTCTGGTAATCCGACCAATTGAACATATGCAGTGGTACTTAATGAATATGATGTCAGTTTGGTTGTCATCTGAGACATTCTCAGACTCTACAGTGGAAAGTCTACACATCAGAGTTATCGGATTCACATGGAATTGTTGTTCAATTTAAATGTTTGAATATGAAATTATTCGTGATGGGATGAAATGTGATTTTAGCTTCTAAAATGTGAGATTTGGGTTTTCATAAAGTAGGGCTCTGCTCAATCAGTGGCCCGTCCCTGTGAAGGGTGTGATCTGGTTGGGCATTCTATGTTAATTGTCTAGTTTGTCTAGTTCTATGTTTGGCATGATATGGTTCTCAATCAGAGGCAGGTGTTCGTCATTGTCTCTGATTGGGAACCATATTTAGGTAGCCTGTTTGGTGTTGGGTTTTGTGGGTGATTGTTCCTGTCTTTGTGTTTGCACCAGATAGGGCTGTTTTGAGTTCGCACATTTCATTGTTTTGTAGTTTATTCATGTATAGTTTTTCTGTTATTAAACAAACATGAATCATCATCACGCCGCATTTTGGTCCGCCTCTCCTTCAACTAAAGAGAACCGTTACAGCCCTCCTCTCCCTTCCTATATAAAGCCTTGACGACAATGTAACCTCCTGTTCCGAGGACGTGAGGACGACGGTCCGATGTCAGAATGGTTAAGATAATAACTACAGAACGAAGCCAACATCAGCGTGAGCTTTGGTTGAAAATGGTATGAACTTTGAACTCTTATTCACTACAGAAGTGATACCTCCTAGCCGTTGAGTTAGCAACAGCTGCTGCAAACGAGAGTTAGGAAGGAACAGACAGAGTATCCTGTCTTTCACACAACGACGTTACTACAACTTATCCAATTGACCACCAGAGACATTCTTCAAAGGACAGAGGACTCGGTTTGGCAACACGGTCTTCCCATCTACCACCAACCTACTGAAGCGCAGCTCAGAGTAAATATTTAATGCATTTTCCTTTTCCAAATGGGTGGTAATTTAGAATGCATAAGATACTGTATTCACGATAGCACAGCTTCACCCTTTGTTCCTCAGTCTTCCCGCTCTTTCACAACAAACCCAGCCCTTTTCTTTTGTGTAACAAGCTGTCATATCAGTTCCACCCGCTAGGGACGTTTTCCTTTATGACATCATTTATAATCAAGTTACGATTTAATTATGTGTATGTGTAATTCTGTGTGATTAGTTAGGTATTTTTGTAAATAAATAATTAAACCCAATTTTGTATTGCTGATTCAACTTGTTAGCCAGGGTTCGTGCAGATAACCAAGAATTTACAACTTTCATATGAGACTGAATTAGGATGACGATTAATATTGACTGCTATTGATGTAAAATATTACTAGGTCTTTAAGAGTTTATTCAGAAGATAACAGCTCTATAAATATTATTTTGTGGTGCCCCGACTCTCTAGTTAATTACATTTACATGATTAGCTCACAACAACACACTTATGGCATGTAATCTAATGACATTTAGTTGACCATGACATACCATTATAAGACTGTACTGTATAAGGAGTTGCAGTAGTTATTTCAGTGAATAAATATGTAAAGACAAAGGGGTTGAGATTCTAAACATTTCAATGGTTTAGTATTGGCCGACTAAACAAGCGTTTTTATCTCTCCTCACCTACAATCTCCAGCTCCACTGCCACCTGAGCCAAGAGATAGGGCAAGTACACCATGCAGATGTAGGTTCCTGAGTGGCGCACTTGAGCTTCCTGCAGGATCAGTGATGCATCTCCTGTCTCGTGCAGAGCCGTGAAGTCTAGCCCCGATCCCTCTTCCTGGGTCTCTGCAAATCGGTCACTCTTGCCGTCGTAGGCCAGGACCAGACGGCCATCGCCCCTGAACTGGTAGCGCCACTCCACGGCGAAGCCAGAGCCAGAGAGAGGAGAAGAGGCATCCACCCAGAACCCACAGTCTAGAACAACTGGTTCCCCGAGTCTGGAACGGATCATGAAGGTTCTACTGGACACACTGAGCACCACTGGGAGAGAGGGGTAGGAGAGAGACGTTACACTTTTAACACTACATTACCTGTGACATTACGTGGTAATAAACATCACAGGTTGCTATACTTCCTCATGGTGTATGACAAATTAATTTCAATTATGGTTAATAATAATTCATTATCACTGTGGTGTTGGTCATCACTTGTAATGGTTATATATGACAATCTGTCTGACGTTTACAACTCTTGCTCAAGAAGAACGTCATTCCTTTTTCAATCATACCCTTGGGTTCCTTGGTTGCCGTGGGAGCACGCAAGACATTGGAGAGGCGCAGCTGTCCGTCAAAGCCCTGCAAGGTAGCAGTGTACCAGTCGGCTTGCAGGTAGATCGGACTGTGGGCAGAGTCCGTGAGTGGGACTGTCCATTGGACAGTGGATGGCTGAGGCATGAAGGGGTTGATCTCACACTGTGATTTCTGGACTGAGCCTTCTGGTGGGTGCAGAGAAGAACTGCAGAGGGTAGCTGCTGGGTCTGAGGAGAGAGGGGGAGATTTGTCTATCAAAGTTATCCTTTCAATTAAATAACATTTATTTTTCTGAAAAGCTCTGCCTAAAATGGCAACGCTCTTGTAGCCTTGTATAATTTAAATGACAGGCTTGGTGTCACACATAATTGACTGACTGCACCTGTAACAGCCACTGGTTTGTCACTCAAATCAGGCATGATTTCTAAAGAGATTGTTCTATTTAATATATAACAATAAGTACTGACCAGTGACGTAGTAGACTCTATCATGGTCTGTAGGTGGTCCCTGCTTTGACCTGGTTTCTTCACTGTCTGGGTCTGTATTGATGTAAAGTAGTGACTTCTCCTGGCTCATAGCAGCATGGAAGCCACCACCTGGTTTCTCCTGGACAAACCAGCACTCCAGAACTGGACAACTTGCTCCATAGACTGGAAGAGAGAAGGATGAGGGAGTTGTGTGAACGTGAACCCAACCAACGTGGGAATGTGAAAAAACAGAATGAAATAGAACAACACGGTAGCTCCATGGGTGAAGTGATGTAGACTTCTGTAGAATAAGGATGGGTATGAAAAGGCAATCAGAATAGAAACTAGTTATTGAGTAATGATACACGCTTAGCATTAAGACTGTGGAAATGACTCTAAATCTCTATAGCGTTATGTAGGGCTGTTTTCCCCGTGTGCATTTTCTACAAGGTGTATATACTATTATGCAAAGTATCTATTCTTATATCAGCAGTTAAACCAATAACAAAGGCACCTCCCCACCACTGTTTCAGGGGAATGGGCCTGGAGAAATGCGACCACTCTCAAATTCAAAGACAGAGTTATGGATGCAATGACTGACCATCCATGATAACAAAAATTATAGTTGTACATGTTTTTTAGGCTATACAGTGTTTGTTTACAGTAATTTTGTTTACAAACATTGGAGTAAAACAAGATTATATTTTGTGTTCTGATGGGATAAGACTGTTGAACTAAGCTCACGATCCATTTATAAATGACATTCTTCAAGAGTCAATGGGTACATACAGTATCATTACCTTATAAGTCCAGAAATGGACGTAGCATCTTCTGATTGCCCCTTTAACTCAACAAAGTGTTTTTGTTGTAAATTAGCTACAACCTAAGGTTAATTGAGTATACAGAATATACAATAACTGTGCCACCAGTAACACATCCAACACCAAATCAAATGTACAGTACGAAAAGCTGACCAATTTACCGTGCATAACGTAACTAAAGGCAAGAAAGGATTGCAATATTATTGATATATTGGTCATGTTAGTTTTCGACAGTGTCCTCGACTATTCTGTAGTCTGATGGATGAGAACAAATATGGAGAAATATGTCTTCAGAGTTCCATTGTAACTCCCCACAGCAAACTCTACTTTCACTTTCATTTTGCAGACAGACACTGACATGCGCATAGCCAGACGAGGCAGAGACAAAGCACCATGGTATACAGTAGACATCAGTAGGTTTATAATTGAACACATTTATGAAGATTTTACACTATTGTGGAGAGATGTACTGTTTGGATTCTTTACATACAGTAGAAATAAGCGGAATCATTTTTATGTAATTAATTTCATTATTCTTTTGGCCAAATTTCATATACACAAATGTAAATTTACAAACAGAAAACCACATTTTCGTACCCTACAAAAAGAAATTGAACTGTATTTTAAGACTGTTAAATGCTCTACTAACAAAAAAGCTGTTAGAATTGTAAGTATATACATGTCCCTTAAGGTCCTTGTGTAATTGTAATGTGATATTGTACCCCCTAGCCCCGCCCATAGCCCCGCCCCCAGCCCCGCCCCTAGCGCGATTGTCCATTGTTTGTAATCTATGTATGCTTGTGTTCTCTCATGTGCTTTATGTATTGATTTGTTGTTAATAAAAAATATTTAAAAATAAAAAAATAAAAAAACATGGTATACAGTAAAACCAAAAATAGTCCAGTATGTACGGTTTAGAAACTACGGAAGAGTATTAGGGCCAAGTGAAGAGAAAAAAAAATAGTGACAGATGGTACTTGGATTATTATTTTTTGCAATATAGTACTTTAAAAAAACTGGAAATATTTCTAGAATAAAGTGGCAATATTTCAAGCATAAACTCGACATTTAATTTCCTGAATAAAGTCCAAATGTTTAGAATAAAGTCGCAGTTCTATTTCAATATTAGCATAGGGTATTTTGTTAAATGCATGTCTCCCTGGCTGCCTTTTGCTGTGCGCGCCACCGTCTCTTTTAGCACATAATAACCATATGATTATAAGTAGGCCTATTAGGACCTGGAAGAAGTTGTGAAGAAATAAAGAAACTCCGTGGTAAAACTAAGTCAGGACACTGATTTTATGAGGGATAAATGCAAAAACGTGAAAAATAAATTGAGTTCCAAACTCAGAGAGCTTGTGCACACATTGCAGAATGCACAATGAACACAAGATGGCGCTCCAACACTACACCGCTCACCAGAATGGTTAAAATCACATGATTTCTTAGAAACAAGGATTTAGGTCATCTGAGGACAACAAACGGAACAGTACATAGCTCAAGAGAGCTATTTCATGTCACAAATGCACACCCAGATTTGTGATGACAGACAACTTCTACGTGACGGAGTATGGTGAAGTTTCCTTAAAAACGCTGATCTTAGGTCATTTTAGAATCTTCCCCACAATGGCTAAGATTAGGGGGGAGGAGAAGCGGATCCTAGATCTGTACATTGAGGAAACTTTTCCACGGAGCTACAAAGACAACCAAAAGTCAACCCAAGTGCTATATACTAACTGAACCTGATTTGGTTATCCCATTCACATACCAGAACATGCTGTGGGAGTGGCAAAAAAATCCAGAACACATTTTAATTGGGGAGAAAAAAAATGAGAAAATATGACCATAGATTGCTTGTGCAGGCCTGTTACTGTAGTTATGGTCAAAGAGTTTCAGCTAGTATCCACTGGCTCTGTTCTAGTTCTTTCAGTAACCTGAAGTCGTTGTGACACAAAAACACTGAAAATAATGTAGGCTAACAAAAAAAATTATGTGTCAATGTTAGTCCAACATCCTACACAGCAGTTTGGGTATGAAAAACCATGTACTGTACAGGCTCCTAGAACAAGATGATGTGCCTGTGTGTCGGACATCTCACGATTGAGGGCAGATAGACACAAGATGGCTGCATCAGGAAAGGGTGTAGGATTTACCTCAACAGTGTTTGACTCCACCTTCCTCTGTATGTGTGTGTTTGTGTGTGTGTGTGTATATGTGTGTGTGTGTGTGTGTATATATGTGTGTGTGTGTGTGTGTGTATATGTGTGTGTGTGTGTGCACAGTACTTTGATTGCATTTCTATGCTGTATTATTTTGTTGCTGTGTTTTCAGTGTGATGATATAAAACAATTTAATATCACATGGAGCTAGATCCAACATGATGCACCTCCTTCAATGGGTCATATAGAGTACCTCAAATCAAGCTCCATAGACCCTAGCCTGAGATGGCTCAATTGTGTCATCCTCCCAAACCACAAGCCCTCTGAGAATACTATAGAAATAATACATTTTTTCTCCTCTTTCATGTCAAAGTAATCCACCTCCTAATTTGAGTCAAGGCCATTGTAATAACTAGGCCTACAAGACCTAGTTGGTTCCCGAGTGGTGCAGCGGTCTAAGGCTCTGCATCTCAGTATAAGAGGTGATACTACAGTCCCTGGTTCAAATCCAGGCTGAATCACATCTGGCTGTGATTGGGAGTCCCATAGGGCAGCACACAATTGGCCCAGTATTGTCTGGGTTTGGCCAGGGTAGGTTGTCATTGTAAATAAGAATTTGTTCTTATGACTTGCCTGGTTAAGTATAAATAAATAAAGACCTCCCCGTATTTAGGTCTACCACAATACACTTGCAGGTTATCTAAACTGGCTTGTTTCCGTTATCCCAATAAATCTGGTATATGCCAAACAATGACCTTTCAACACTTGGTGGTGAATTTCAGTGATGGGGAAACTGCAATTACATGTACTCAGCAAAAATGAAGATATGGCTTCTCATTCACAAGTCTGGTTATAATACAGGGTCTTTCTAAAGGGTGTAAGGACCTCTCAGTGAGGTGGTGGTCTCTTACTGTATGTTTCTGTTTTAAGACCATGTGTCTATCATAGACTTGGTATAATTACATTATGACTGTTTTAGACCATTTTCTTCTGTTTCAGATTAAGTACAGTTTTCAGATAGTTTGCTTGTCTGTGTGTCTCAATCTTCTGTCTGTCCGTCCTCATTTGTCCCTGCTACATGTGCTGTGTTTTCATGACAAATTGATACTGAAACCTACAAACTCATATCCGTTCTGGGGTGATGCTGGTTGGGACGCTGCTCTGTTTAGATACATGATCTCAGTGTAACAGAAGGAGGAATAGAACAGAGATGAACAACAGCCTCAAACTCAGGTGCTGATGACCATGAAAATGAATCAGCATACTCTAATGTAGACTTTCAAGGGGCATGTGAGGTAATGACATAGACATTGACATAAATAATAAATAACATTATTGATATTGGTCATTTATAGGCCTTTAGTTTCTCACTATTTATGAACCTGCATGCACTATCTGGAGACATAAACTATCAAGAGTTGCAACTAAGCCCTCAAAGTTAGTGAAAATATCTAGACCCCCTGCTCCATACCCAAGGAGAGCACTGTTTTGGGCCTAATGGTTGACTGACATTCATACAACATACTTTGATTTTTGTCATAAAAAAATGTAATAAAAAATCTCTGCTGGTTGGTTCCACCTGGATTTTATGCTACTGATGCTTGAGCCAGCTAAATTCTCATCCGCTCAAAAACGATATACAAGCTAATATCGTGGTGCAAAAAAAGAAAGAAGAGAATTTGGGCCTGATGTTTAATAAAACCTTCATTCAGCCAAGAAATCCATATTTTAATTGATGGACTATTCAATAAACTGAACAGTCATGAACTAATGAGATGAATTAGTTGCATTGCAGTTATGTATGGTGTTGATGCCATTCAGATTTATCCAGCCTTGATTTGGAATGAATCAGTAACTGACAAAATACCTCAGCCTTAGGAAATCGTTAGGGAAAGAAGTCACACTTCCAGTTTGCACTAATCGTTATTTAACTTGCGGTAATACAGAGATACAGACTGTATAAAATCATACATTAGCTCTCTAACCTTCTCTTTATTGTGTCTTAATTGAAAATGAAAGCATTGTCTTCCTTTATTCACCATTTCAACAAGGAAACAGCAATACCAGTATAAATAACCAACAGGCTCTGACAATATCCAGAAAGTATTAACACTTCAAGACCCTGTGGTCAGATGGCTTTTCATGAAGACGTCCTGGTAGATAATGGAATCGAATAACTCTAACATCTCTAAAATGTTTACGTTATTGTCCATCTCTTAAGGGACATAGTCCCCATACCGCAGGGGCAGTTTTATTTTAACCCTTGTCCTAGTGTAGCATGGGCACCTCTGGGATCCTCAGGGCCACTCCTCCACATCCTCCTGAAATTGTGGAGGCACGGTCGGCAGAGATAACTGCCCTGGTGGGGTCTTACCTGTCTCCTCATTATGTGTCCTGCCCACACCATCCAGAGGATATTCCCAGTCTTCCCATGTAGCCCTCCTGTGCCCTATACTCTTCTGAACTGGGCGTATGTCCTTCCAGTTCCTTCGAAACTTTCGTCCCTTTACTTCCACTTCATATGAGGTGACAGGAGCACTCTGACAGCTTGGCCTTGTTATATTGACTTGTCCTGACGTGCACGTTTGTGAGCCTGAACATCCCTAATGACCTTTGGTGCTTGTTGTTGTTATGTTGTTTGCTATTCTAAAGTGAATACTGATACTGAAAGAAAACACGTCATTTTAAAGTTCACCATTTATCATCTGACTGTGGATATTTTATGTTTGACTGTATCCTTTTTAGACTGTGGTTTTGTCTCTTTCTTGTAGACTCTGATGTTGGTTTAAACTCCTCCAACAACTCTTCAAAAGACATGAGGTTTCTCTCTCACTAATCAAACAGGTGAACATCTTTCTGTGTGTCTTTGAAACACCAACGTCAACTTTCTCACCAATCCCCTATTGACGTGAATTCATGTCATGATGTACTCAGGTTTGACTTACTAGTGGATATCTCAAGTCAGGATTTGTCCCAAGACTTTTCAGTGGAATATTGTCACGGCGGAAATGACTGGACCAAAGCGCAAGGGTGGTGAGCGTACATTTATTTTTATTTATGTAAATGTCACCAACAAAACAAGAAACAAAGAAACTACTGTGAAGCTTAACTTGGGAAACAATGCCACTAACAAAGTCAACTACCCACAATAACAAAAGAGAAAAAAGGCTACCTAAGTATATTTCCCAATCAGAGACAACGATAGACAGCTGTCCCTGATTGAGAACCATACCTGGCCAAAACATAGAAACAGAAAAACATAGAAATAAACTAGAATGCCTACCCTAGTCATACCCTGGCCTAACCAAAATAGAGAATAAAAGCCTCTCTATGGCCAGGGCGTGACAAATATGCGTTATTTAAAATAAAAAAAAGATTGCTTATGTACTATTTTCACAAGTATGTGGTAAATTTTGAAAACTCATAGTACAAAACTCCAAACTGGTAACACCTGTAATGCTGCCAGTCTCACATAAACCTTTCATTGTATAATCAGTACATTGGTTTAATTTGCAATTTAGTTATTTTAACAACCAGTTAATCCAATGGCAAAAAATATAAGATACATGTTCCAAAATTACCTTTTAAATGTGGTATGCTACAGTACTGTAAATTACAGTACATTACACAGTTTCACATTAGGCAACACACTTGCCTACCCATAAAAATTGACTGAACATCACATTTCCATCATTTCTATCCCATGTGTGATCAAAGGTATGATCATTGAAGACATCATTCAAAATGTAATTCAATTAAAGAAATGAAAGAAACAATGTTTAGCAGGCACTAGTTTGCATCAAGAGTGTCTTGAGCATTTGGCCACAGGTTCACATTGAAATCGCAGTAAATATCTTCATTGTTGATGCATCTGGGCAAACACCTTTTGGCATGGCGAATCCAAGTATGATATAGGTCTGGACTGAAATCAATGCATGCCTCATCCATGGCCTGAAGGAGGGCGGTACGCTCATTGGGAATGGCAGTCATACACCTTCCATTTGTACTGTGATGGTCTTGAGAGAATCTGTTTGTAAGAGCATGGCTCTAGCAACACTAGAGCTGTAGGTTCGATTCTCACTGGGGTCACATACCAAAATGTGTGGGCTATTGTTATTTTTGAAAAAAAGTATCTGCTACATAAATGGCATTATATTACAAAATTACAGTACTGTATTGGCCAATGCAAATTTAGTCACATATCCCAAAAATGTTTTTGCTTTGTCATTATGGGGTATTGTGTGCAGGTTGATGAGGGGGGAAAAAACAATTTAATCCATTTTAGAATAAGGCTGTAATGTAACAAAATGTGGAAAAAGTCAAGGGGTCTGAATACTTTCCGAATTCACCGTATGTTATGTGATAAAGTAAGTACACCCCCTGGAAAGTTGACATTGTTTTTTTTACAGATTCATTTGTAATCTTGACTTCAACACTATTGACAGATATATTAACATAATTTAACAAATAGCACTGAAAGAATATACTTTGCAATCATTTATACATACAAAATCAACAGAAATGCAATTCGATAGTGTCAAAAAAATAAGTACACCTGTAACGGGATTCCTCCTGGGAAGGAGAGGCGGACCAAAATGCAGCGTGGTTATAATTCATGGTTCTTCAATAATGAAACTATACATGAATAAACTACAAAACAAGAAACATGAAAACCCGAAACAGTCCCGTGTGGTACAAACACTGACACAGGAGACAACCACCCACAAAACCCAACACAAAACAGGCTACCTAAATATGGCTCCCAATCAGAGACAATGACTAACACCTGCCTCTAAATGAGAACCATATCAGGCCCAAACACAGAAACAGACAAACAAGACATCCAACGTAGAATGCCCACTCAGATCACACCCTGACCAAACAAAACATAGAAACATACAAAGCAAACTATGGTCAGGGTGTGACAACACCCCTAGCTTCAATAGCTGGTGTTGCCCCTTTCGGCTGAAATAACTTAACATTAGCCTTTTACATCTAGCTACATTATCAGGGCACAAGGCGAGACCCAAATGAAGACACGTGAGGCAGATGGTTTGAGTCTTGATAGTTTAATAAATATCTTAAAGGGGTAGGAAAGAGAATGGTCGTGGACAGGCAAAAGGTCAAAACCAGTTCAGAGTCCAGGAGGTACAGAGTGGCAGGGAGGCTCGGGATCAGGGCAGGCAGAATGGTCAAGCAGGCGGGTACAGAGTCCAGAAAACAGGCAGGTCAAAACCGGGAGGACTAGTAAAAGAGATTAGAAGCAGTAGTACGGGAAACTCGCTGGTTGACTTGAAAAGCAAACAAGACGAACTGGCACAGAGAGACAGGAAACACAGGGATATATACACCAGGGATAATAAACGACACCTGGAGGGGGTGGAGACAATCACAAGACAGGTGAAACAGATCAGGGTGTGACATACATATTGAACTTCCATCCTCTCAGGCCAGGAGCACAACAATGTATAAATGAATGGTTGGATTAGAATCGTCATTATAGTCATTGGCCAGTACGGAGAATTAAGTAAAATCAAAGTTCAAATCCCTATCTCCACCCGTTGCTATTTTAGGAAAGGGCTAATTTTAGCTAGCTGACTAGCTAGCCACCGGAGGACAACAACATAACAAGATGCAACAATTCAAGTTTTTCTGTCAATGACATATGCTCTAAATGGGATTTGATAGGAGTGACGCCAAATCCATGCTGGCTTCCCTTGACACTTTTTGGCTGTCCCAGGACCATTCACTGTAGAGCTCAATGCTGATTGGCAAATGTTTTATACTTATTTCATCAAGGGAGGCGAGATGCTAGCTGGCTTCTCTTACCTTCAAGGCTACGGGCGGCAACAATGTCATACTCGTTTGAACCAGACAGCATCAGATAGATGGCCTACACGTAGAGAAACAGAGGGACGCTATTTTGCTCGCTCGGATGCTTTCTCCTGTGAAATAAATTTAGCTTCTTGCGAATTTAAGGAAAATTATGAAACACAAGAGAGACGAAAGATATATATTTTTATTTTTATTGGTAAAAAACGTTGGGTAAATTGGCTTTCCTTGGCATCTATAAATAGACGCCCCTGCTCCCATGTATGTTTATGCAGTCTCTTTCTGACAGTTGACTCATGCACTTCGACATTGATTGTGTCCAGAAAGGCCTGTAAGATCCCTTGATGTTACCCTGGGGTTCTTAGAGACTTCTATGAGCATCTTACGGTCAGCTCTTGGGCTGAATTTGGTGGGACAACCTGTCCTAGGTAGATTGCCAGTGGTCTGGAATTTGCTCCATTTGTAGATGATCTGTCGGACAGTGGAATGATGTACTTTGAATTTCTTGGAAATGGATTTGTAACCCCTCTCAGACGGGCATCAATAATCTTTCTTCTGAGGGCCTCGGATAGGTATTTTGAGTTTGTCATGATGTGTTACCACACACCCATATGGTTAAGACCAAACCAGACCAAGTTTCTAATCTTTATGGAAGGCTGGATCCCCCCCCCCCCAAGTTACTCTCTAATAATTTTCTAGTTGATTTTCTAGTCCCCCCCCTCCCCCCTAAGAACTAGGCTACAAAGTTTTGCATATGGATTTCCATAGAATTTCTCAAATGTTCGTTAAATTAAAATCTAACCGGTCATGTTGTCCGGCACCACATTTTCCTGAAGGACACTCTGAAGTGGCATATTGTTTTTATAAAGATTTTAGAATATTCACATGAAAATCTGTCACCAACTGGATGAAAACCTAGCTATAGACACCCAAAAGACTCTGGCAAGTGCGCTAGTCCAGTGTTACTTTGATTATGTCACGTTCTGACCTTAGTTCCTTTGTTTTTGTCTTTGTTTGAGTATGGTCAGGGCGCAAGTTGGGATGGGCAGTCTATGTGTCTATGTGTCTATGGATTTCTGTGTTTGGCCTGGTATGGTTCTCTATCAGAGGCAGCTGTCTATAATTGTCCCTGATTGAGAACCATACTTAGGCAGCCTGTTTTCACCCTTTAGTTGTGGGTGATTGTTTTCTGTTGAGTGTTTGTATCTGCACCAGACAGAACTGTTTCGGTTCGTTCACGGTGTTGTTTTTGTTCAGTGTTCTATTTCTTTATTAAAAATATGGACACTTACCACGCTGCGCATTGGTCCTCACCTTCTTCCAGCCACGACGACCGTTACAGATTATGCCTGCACATCATGGTTCACCAGCAGTCCCACACATCTAAAGAATAAACTACCATCCTAACAAGCTCGTAAAAATTGTACTTAAACTCCCCCCTCATATTCATCTGGAGGCTGAATTTTTTTTTGTCTCTATCTCTATAAAGGTACTTTATCTATGTAATTGTATATTTATTTATGTGAAAAATAGGGCTAACAATGGAAATAAGTCCCCAACTTTATTGTGCAATCCCGGTCACTTAAAAAATATATTTGTGTATATACAAAATTATTCAAAATAGCTACATTGTATAGTTATTTTTTTTAAACAAATTGCAACTGCAGTATTAAACTATAAACTTTGTGAGAAAGTTTATATAAAATTGTTCCTCAGCTAGAAATGTTACACCCTCTCATGCAGCCATCTTGAGCGCCCATCGGTGGCGGTAATGCACCTAATTTATGAAAGTTGCCAATCGCAATATAAAGTCAAGAGAAGAAAAATCCTGGAAGGAGGAGAGATGACTAGAAACGGTTGACCGTTTTATGTGTGGATTAATTGTCGGAGTAGAGGACCTTGTGCATTTCTGGTCAAATAACAGCTACATGTTTATATCCCAGGACAAATTAGCTGGCAACAGCAAGCTAGCTAAATAGGACAAATTAGCTATTAAGTGCAAGCTAGCTAAATTGCCATAAATGTTTAATGTTTTTTGACCTGTCCTCAAATAAATGTAATTGGTTCAGAGTTTGTTTGATATTTTAACCTGCGTGTCGTGATCGCGTTTGGTGTGGGGGGACAAAATAAATGTATGCACAATGGAGCACGCGCGCAACTGGTTTTGGTTCCGTGTTAGATTAACACGAATTTAAGCTTTTAACCAATATAAGACACTTGTGTATACCTACATGTTTAATATCCATAATTGTTATGATTATTTATTTGAATTGCCTGCCCTCCAATTTCACTGGAAATTGTAGCCCTAAGAAGTTGTCATTCTTTGCTTGAAACCTCAAAGTTGTATCTTTCCATAAATTATCTCTACGATTCCCACTAATACTAACTAATTGGCTGAAAACCAGTTACAGTAAAATAACATATTGTCTCTATGGAATATTGACCCATTATTCCATATAAAACATTTATGAGGTGAAAAGTTGTGTTTATACAGCAAAGCCCACCATATTAAAGCCTGCTTGTGAAAAGCTGCCAATTTCACTACAATTTCATTGTAGTTTCCCCTCACCTCTTTTCCAAATTAAAAAAGTATCTACTGTTCTTTTCCGCCTTTTTCAAGCCATTGTTTTCTGGATCTTGTGAAGGCTCCTCTAGCCCTTCCCTCATAAAATGTATCTAGTTGATCCTGTAAATCATTCAATTTAGCTTTCTCATTAAGATAAAGAAGCTCCATCTCTGTGATATCCGCAATTTTCTTAGAGAGCTACCTCACATATCCTTCTTAAAGCAAGCCGTATCCCATAAGTAATATAGGCTGAGCGATTTTACATTTCAGCAGTTCCCAGTATTTACCATATTCTGCATTAGAAGTAGCTAAATTCCAGTAAACAGAAATTAGATTCTTAATCACATTTTTTTAAATCATCATGCAATAACAATGAGTTATTTAATTTCCAATAACCACCTGAGTATTTCTTATCATTACTGCACATTCTTAGTCAGCCATATGACTTTATGATCCATCAGGACTGGAGGAAGTATTACTGTGTTGGACTCAAGACGAGAGGTTATCACCCACAAGTCAATTCTTCATTGTAGTGAACAATTAAGTCCAGGCTTTGGCAGAAATTCACCAATTTGTTTTGCCTATTTGTTGCCTATGTGGCAATCTATCAGTCTCATTATAATAAACCATATTCCAATCCCCAACTATAATCTGACTGGATGGATATTTTCTCAGAAGACTTTTAAGAATTTCCTCCAGAAGTAAGTCATTTGGATTTTTTTAATTGAACCTTTATTTAACTAGGCAAGTCAGTTAAAAACAAATTCTTATTTACAAAGACGGCCTACTCCGGCCAAACTCGGACAACACAGGGCCAATTGTGCGCCCCCCTATGGGACTCACAATCACGGCCGGATATGATACAGCCTGGACTAGAACAGTATCCATATACATTACACAACACAAATAATCTGTCCATGTGGGTGATGACCGCTACTTTGTCATGTTTTCTAGTTTCCAGGTTGCCCAAATTATTACTTATTGGTTCCACATGGTTTTGATTACCTTCTCTGTGCACCTGGTTGCCTTGCTGTTTAGGTCCCTCAGTTGCTTGTATCTGTGCTTAGGTCTTATGTTTTGTTTAGTGCACTCTTGTGCTGTGGCCTTTTTTCTGTCAAGACTTTAAATAAAGGTCATCCAGGTCATCTATAAGTCTATGCTTGGTAAAGCTTCGCCTTATCTCAGTTCACTGGTCACGATAACAACACCCACCCGTAGCACACGTTCCAGCAGGTATATCTCACTGATCATCCCCAAAGCCAACACCTCATTTGGCCGCCTTTCCTTCCAGTTCTCTGCTGCCAGTGACTGGAACGAATTGCAAAAATCGCTGAATTTGGAGACTTATTTCCCTCACCAACTTTAAACATCAACTATCTGAGCAGCTAACCGATCGCTGCAGCTGTACATAGTCCATCTGTAAATAGCCCATCCAATCTACCTACCTCATCTCCATAATGGTTTTATTTTATTTACTTTTCTGCTCTTTTGCACACCAGTATCTCTACTTGCACATCATCATCTGCTCATTTATCACTCCAGTGTTAATCTGCTAAATAGTAATTATTCGCTCTTATGGCCTATTTATTGCCTACCTCCTCATGCCTTTTGCACACACTGTATATAGAATTTATTTTTTCTACTGTGTCATTGACTTGTTTGTGTTATTGGCTTGTTTATTGTTTACTCCATGTGTAACTCTGTGTTGTTGTCTGTGTCACACTGCTTTGCTTTATCTTGGCCAGGTCGCAGTTGCAAATGAGAACTTGTACTCAACTAGCCTACCTGGTTAAATAAAGGTGAAATAATTTTTTTTTAAATATATTAAAAAATCTGGATTTACCCTTACCTCTGCTTGCTGTGTGTGAGTTCGTGCAAGCATCACTGTAACAGGACCTACATGAAGCTGTCCTAACAGTAGAGCTTTCTTCCTAGCATAAATGAGTGAATCCTTACCTCCGCTATCAGCGGAGCCTTGTCTGGCAGTGAAACAATTAATTCAGCCTCATTTACTGCATTTTTAAAAAACATAGCTGATATGGCTGACTTGCTTAAACAAATGTGGTTTCTACTGACAATTGAGATGTAACCTCAGCAAAAAAGAAATGTCCTCTCACTGTCAACTGCATTTTTTTCAGCAAACTTAACATGTGCAAATATTTGTATGAACATAACAAGATTCAACAACTGAGACATAAACTGAACAAGTTCCACAGACGTGACTAACATAAATGGAATAATGTGTCCCTGAACAATGGGGGGGTCAAAATCAAAACTAACAGTCAGTATCTGGTGTGGCCACCAGCTGCATTAAGTACTGCAGTGCATCTCCTCCTCATGAACTGCACCAGATTTGCCCGTTCTTGCTGTGAGATGATACTCCACTCTTCCACCAAGGCACCTGCAAGTTACCCTCCGATCCAACAGGTCCCAGACGTGCTCAATGGGATTGAGATCCGGGCTCTTTGCTGGCCATGGCCGGACACTGACATTCCTGCCTTGCAGGAAATCACGCAGAACAAGCAGTTTCATTTATCTTTGCAGAGTCAGCACTGATTATGTTGACCTGGAGTTCGCGCAAAGAAAATGATTTCTGTGTCTTTTTGGGTGCAGGACTGGAGTTTCTGAATCAACCGAATGTCCAGATTCCTCCATTTCTTCTCCAGGAGTCACCACTACCACATATCTACAGTACAACATCCATGTGTACGTGTGTGTATAGTGCACATGTTATCATGTGTATGCATCTGTCTGTGCCTATGTTTGTGTGGCTTCACAGTCCCCGCTGTTCCATAAGGTGTTTTTTAACTGTTGTGTTACATTTAAGTAAGTTGGACAGGGATAAAAGTTAAGGTTACTCGGAACAAGCTTTAATCCCGTCTGCACTCGCCGCCATCTTCCTGGAACTTGAAATTAGTGACAAAATTCAAAGCGTCAACATCGACAAATGTTGTTTTGATTCACAAAAGAGCATTCAACACTCACAAGTTTAGTCAAATTTGACTTGCATTCATTATCAAATTTAGTTGCATTCTTGAAAATCTTATTGAATTTATTCACACATCAAGTTACATGTTTGCAAGTGTTGAATTTATTCACACATCACATTATGTCCTTGCAAGTGTTGGTGCATTTATTCTGAACATAAATTATGTTGGCAATTATTTTTTGCAACTCCAAAACTGATTATACAGGTGAAACTCATATTTCACATGCTTGTACACTTACTGTATGTTTCTATTCTGCCTGACGCTGCTCTGTTTAGATACACTCATATAATGTAACAGAGACAGCAGCAACAGAGTAAAGATGAAGAACAGCCTCAAACCGAGTGATGACTAATCTGACCATGAAAATGGATCTGCATCACTCTCTAGACTACAGACACCAGTTCAAGGGGCGTGTGAGGTAATATTGACATATAAATCAAATTGTATTGGTCACATACACATGGTTAGCAAATGTTAATGCGAGTGTAGTGAAATGCTTGTGCTTCTGGTTCCGACAGTGCAGTAATATCTAACAAGTAATCTAACAATTCCACAACAACTACCTAATACACACAAATCTAAAGAGATGGAATAAGAATATATACATATAAATTTATATGGATGAGCGATGGCTGAGCGGCATAGGTAAGATGCAGTAGATGGTATAAAATACAGTATATACAGTACATATGAGATGAGTAATGTAAGATATGTTAACATTATTAAAGTGCCATTGTTTAAAGTGACAAGTGATCCATTTATTAAAGTGGTCAATGATTTGAGTCTCTATGTAGACAGCAGCCTCTCTGAGTTAGTGATTGCTGTTTAGCAGTCTGATGGCCTTGAGATAGTAGCTCTTTTTCAGTTTCTCGGCCCCAGCTTTGATGCACCTGTACTGACCTCGCCTTCTGGATGGTTGCAGGGTGAACAGGCAGTGGCTCGGGTGGTAGTTGTCCTTGATGATCTGTTTGGCCTTCCTGTGACAACAGGTGCTGTAGGTGTCCTGGAGGGCAGGTAGTTTGACCCCAGTGATACGCTGTGCAGACTGCACTACCCTCTGGAGAGCTTTGCGTTTGAGGGCGGTGCAGTTGCCGTACCAGGTGGTGATACAGCCCGACAGGATGCTCTCAATTGTGCATCTGTAAAAGTTTGTCAGGGTTTTAGGTGACAAGCCAAATTTCTTCAGTCTCCTGAGGTTGAAGAGGCGCTGTTGAGCCTTCTTCACCACACTGTCTGTGTGGGTGGACCATTTCAGTTTGTCTGCGATGTGTACGCCGAGGAACTTAAAACTTTCCACCTTCTCCACTACTGTCCCTTTGATGTGGATAGGGGGGTGCTCCCTCTGCTATTTCCTGAAGTCCACGATAATCTCCTTTGTTTTGTTGACATTGAGTGAGAGGTTGTTTTCCTGACACCACACTCCCGAGTGCCCTCACCTCCTCCCTGTAGGCTGTCTCGTCATTGTTGGTACTCAAGCCCACTACTGTTGTGTCGTCTACAAACTTAATGATTGAGTTGGAGGCATGCATGGCCACGCAGTCATGGGTGAACAGGGAGTACAGGAGGGGGCTGAGCACGCATCTTTGTGGGGCCCCAGTGTTGAGGGTCAGCGAAGTGGATATGTTGTTTCCTACCTTCCCCACCTGGTGTTGTGACATGGCTGGTTTTCTTTTTGTAATCTGTAATTGCTCTTAGACCCAAGACATTTCTTGTGTCTGAGCCGTTGAATTCCGACTCCACTTTGTCCCTATACTGACATTTCGCTTGTTTGATTGCCTTGGGAATAACTACACTGTTTATATTTGGCCATATTCCCAGTCCTCTTTCCATGGTTAAATGGGGTGGTTCGCGCTTTCAGTTTTGCGAGAATGACGCCTTTCATCCAAGGTTTCTGGTTAGGGTAGGTTTTATTAGTCACAGTGGGTACAACATCTCCAATGTACTTCCTTATCAACTCACGCACCGAGTCAGCATATAAATCTATGTTATTCTCTTGAGGCTGCCCGGAACCTTTCCCAGTCCCTTTGATCAAAACAATCTTGAAGCGTTGATTTCGATTGGTCAGACCAGCATTGAATGGTTCTAGTCACGGGTACATCCTGTTTGAGTTTCTGCCTATAGGATGGTAGGAGCAAGATGGAGGCGTGGTTGGATTTGGCAAAGGGAGGGCAAGGGAGGCCTTGTATGCATCGCATAAAGTTAGAGTAGCAGTGGTCCAGTGAATTGCCCGCACCAGGAGGCCGCTCCATCTACTTCTTCTGCTGCGATGTTGTTTTGGGTCAACCTTAGATCCAATGTCCTGGGTGGTGATCCGAACAAAGGATCCGCTTCGGGAAAGTCGTATTCCTGGTCATAATGTTGGTAAGTTGACGTCGCTCTTTATATCCAATAGTTCTTCCTGGCTGTATGTAATAACACTTAAGATTTTTTGGGATAACAATGTAAGTAATAATGAATTAAAAAAAAAATACTGCATAGTTTCCTAAGGACTTGAAGCGAGGCGCCCATCTCTGTTGGCACCATTTTAACAGCATATACAGTGCATTCGGAAAGTATTCACTTTTTCCATATTTTGTTACGTTACAGCTAAAATAGGTTATAACACAAATGCCCTCATCAATCTACACACAATTTCCCATAATGTCAAAGCAAAAACTGGTTTTAGAACTCTTTGCAAATGTATAAAAAAATACAAAAGTGAAATATCACATTTACACCTTTGGCAGCAATTACAGCCTCAAGTCTTTTTCGGTATGATGCTACAAGCTTGGCACACCTGTATTTGGGGAGATTCTCCCATTCTTCTCTGCAGATCCTTTAAAGCTCTGTCAGGTTGGATGGGGAGCGTCACTGGACAGCCATTTTCAGGTCTCTCCAGAGATGTTCAATCAGGTTCAAGTCCGGGCTCTGGCTGGGCCACCTAAGGACATTCAGAGACTTGTTCCGATGCCAATCCTGCGTTCTCTTGAGTGTGGGCTTAGGGTCATTGTCCTGTTGGAAAGTGAACATTCACCCCAGTCTGAGGTCCTAAATGCTCTGGAGCAGGTTTTCATCAAGGATCTCTCTGTACTTTGCCCCTTTCATCTTTCCCTTGATCCTGACAAGTCTCCCAGTCCCTGCCGTTGAAAAACATCCCCACATGAAGCATGCGGTGAAGCATCTTGGTTTCATCAGACCAGAGAATCTTGTTTCTCATGGTCTGAGAGTCTTTAGGTGCCTTTTGGCAAACTCCAAGCATGCTGTCATGTGCCTTTTACTGAGGAGTGGCCTCCATCTGGCCACTCTACCATAAAGGCCTGATTGGTGGAGTGCTACAGAGATGGTTGTCCTTCTGGAAGTTTCTTCCATTTTACAGAGGAACTCTAGAGCTCTGTCAAAGTAACCATCGGGTTCTTGGTCACCTCCCTAGCCAAGGCCTTTCTCCCCCGATTGCTCATTTTGGCTGGGTGGCCATCTCTAGGAAGCGTCTTGGTGGTTACAAACTTCTTCCATTTAAGAATGATGGAGGCCACTGTGTTCTTGGGGACCTTCAATGTTGCAGACATTTTTTTGTACCGTTCTCCAGATCTGTGCCTCGACACAATTCTCTCTCAGAGCTCTACAGACAATTCCTTCAACCTCATGGCTTGGATTTTGCTCTGACATGCAGTGTTAACTGTGGGACCTTACATACAATAGACAGGTGTGTGCCTTTCCAAATCATGTCCAATCAATTGAATGTACCACAGGTGGACTCCAATGAAGTTGTAGAAACATCTCAAGGATAATCAATGGAAACAGGATGCATCTGAGCTCAATTTAGCAAAGTCTGAATACTTATGTACAGTATATCACAAAAGTGAGTACACCCCTCACATTTGTGTAAATATTTGAGTATATATTTTCATGTGACAACACTGAAGAAATGACACTTTGCTACAATGTAAAGTAGTGAGTATATAGCTTGTATAACAGTGTATATTTGCTGTCCCCTCAAAATAACTCAACACACAGCCATTAATGTCTAAACCACTGGCAACAAAAGTGAGAACACCCCTAAGTGAAAATGTCCAAACTGGGCCCAATTAGCCATTTTCCCTCCCCGGTGTCATGTGACTCGTTAGTGTTACAAGGTCTCAGGTGTGAATGGGGAGCAGGTGTGTTAAATTTGGTGTCATCGCTCTCACACTCCCTCATACTGACTGGTCACTGGAAGTTCAACATGGCACCTCATGGCAAAGAACTCTCTGAGGATCTGAAAAAAAGAATTGTTGCTCTACATAAAGATGGCCTGGGCTATAAGAAGATTGCCAAGACCCTGAAACTGAGCTGCAGCACGGTGGCCAAGACCATACAGCGGTTTAACTGGACAGGTTCCACTCAGAATAGGCCTCGCCATGGTCGACCAAAGAAGTTGAGTGCACATGCTCAGCGTCATATCCAGAGGTTGTCTTTTGGAAATAGACGTATGCGTGCTGCCAGCATTGCTGCAGAGGTTGAAGGGGTGGGGGATCAGCCTGTCAGTGCTCAGACCATATGCCGTACACTGCATCAAATTGGTCTGCATGGCTGTCGTCCCAGAAGGAAGCCTCTTCTAAAGATGATGCACAAGAAAGCCCGCAAACAGTTTGCTGAAGACAAGCAGACTAAGGACATGGATTACTGGAACCATGTCCTGTGGTCTGATGAGACCAAGATAAACTTATTTGGTTCGGATGGTGTCAAGCGTGTGTGGCGGCAACCAGGTGAGGAGTACAAAGACAAGTCTGTTTTGCCTACAGTCAAGCATGGTGGTGGGAGTGTCATGGTCTGGGGCTGCATGAGTGCTTCCGGCACTGGGGAGCTACAGTTCATTGAGGGAACCATGAATGCCAACATGTACTGTGACATACTGAAGCATAGCATGATCCCCCTCCCTTCGGAGACTGGGCCGCAGGGCAGTATTCCAACATGATAACGACCCCAAACACACCTCCAAGACGACCACTGCCTTGCTAAAGAAGCTGAGGGTAAAGGTGATGGACTGGCCAAGCATGTCTCCAGACCTAAACCCTATTGAGCATCTGTGGGGCATCCTTAAACGGAAGGTGGAGGAGTGCAAGGTCTCTAACATCCCCCAGCTCTGTGATGTCGTCATGGAGGAGTGGAATAGGACTCCAGTGGCAACCTGTGAAGCTCTGGTGAACTCCATGCCCAAGAGGGTTAAGGCAGTACTGGGAAATGATGGTGGCCACACAAAATATTGATACTTTGGGCCCAATTTGGACATTTTCACTTAGGGGTGTACTCACTTTTGTTGCCAGCGGTTTAGACATTAATGGCTGTGTGTTGAGTTATTTTGAGGGGACAGCAAATTTACACTGTTATACAAGCTGTACACTCACTACTTTACATTGTAGCAAAGTGTCATTTCTTCAGTGTTGTCACATGAAAAGATATACTCAAATATTTACAAAAATGTGAGGGGTGTACTCACTTTTGTGGTATACTGTATATAAGGCATTTCTGTTTTTGATTTTTTTTATATACATTTGCAAAAAAGTCTAAACCTTTTTTCGCTTTGCAGATTTTGATGAGGATTTTTTATTTATTTCATCCATTTTAGATTAAGGCAACATGTAACAAAATGTGGAAAAAGTCAAGGGGTCTGAATACTTTCCGAACACACACCTTTGCTGTCCATTTCTTAAATTGAACTAGGCAGTTAAGAACAAATTCTTATTTACAATGACAGCCTAGGAACAGTAGGTTAACTGCCTTGTTCAGGGGCAGAACAACATATTTTTACCTTGTCAGCTCAGGGATTTGATCTAGCGACCTTTACAGTTACGAGCCCAACGTTCTAACCACTAGGCTACTTGCCACCCCAACTTGCACTGGAATATTGTTGATTGCATAATTTCAGTCAAATCAAATTAAAACCATATGGTTTAATCAATAAAACATATGCTATGACAAACTATATATATATATATATATATATATATATATATATATATATATATATATATATATCCTAGTCAATTGGTCAATTGTAGGCCTCCTATATCGGTAACTCAATGCACTCAACCCTGTAGGGACATACACTATCTAGTAGTGTTGCAATGACTAACACGTCACAATTAGTTAGAATATCTCAACCCCCAGCTCCAGGCCCAATCAGAATTGATACCATTTAGGCTTCCTTTAGTTTCAACCTCTGCTGCTTGGTTCCACCCATATTTTACTGATGCTTGGGCTGTCTAAATTCTCACCCCAGACGGAAACATCGGGAGAGACAACAAACACATCGGTCATTGACAGACCAACGTCAACATGAAGGCTTTTATGCTTATGTTCATGGGAATAGGCCACCTTCATGAAGCATTTGCTGGTAAGTGTAAAGTTTTATGTTTTGTAGATTTAGGAAGATATTTTTTTCTTAGCTTGACTATTTAACGTTAGTTGTTATAAGGCCAAATAGGCCTATGCATTTGACTTATTATCGTCAAATTAGGCTTTTCTATTTTTACAAACTTTACAAGCTTTTTCTTCCGGATCAATGACGGATAAAACAATTATAATTTAAAGATGCACAATGCATAAATCGCTAACGTTACGCCATTTCCTGGTTTCAAAAATTCGAATAGTTCACCCAATTTTAGTTCGTGACAAAACAAGCAAGTAACGTTATAGTGTATAGAATCATTGTACCATCTAAACCGCTGTGAAATATATTTTCTATAATAAAAAATAATGTACTTTGATCTGTTTGAAACTGGTGTACAACCAAAACCGAAAGTAAATGACGTAGAAACTAATATTGAGCCGTAAAGCATAGAAATAGCGCACATGGAACATATCTACTGTTTCTTAGGGGGTTTTCACAACAATATTTGGTGCGATTATTTTCCGAATTCTGGTGTGTTTAACAATTTAGTTCGTTTGGACTGTTGTGAACACTCCGCGCTCGAGTGCTCACCAAACACCGTACCGTGGTTCGCTCCAAAAGGGTGGTGTCTGTCCTTTCCCAAGTGCGTCATGGTGCGTTTTATTACTAATGAGAACACTGCTCGGCAGAGGTCCGGACCAATCACAGGAAATAAACTACACATGGGCAGTTGAATGAGGATAAACACCTCTGAAATATTTACTGACAGTTATTTAAAAGAGCAGCTAGAGAATTTTTAAAAACCTTTTATTTAACTAGGCAAGTCAGTTAAGAGAGAAATCTTATCTTATTTACAATGACAGTTTACAGTGCAGTGGGTTGTTCAGGGGCAGAATCACCGTTTTATTTTTTTACCTTGTCAGCTCTGAGATTCAAACAAACAACCTTTCGGTCACTGACCGAAGTACTACTGAAAAGTGCTATTTTACATGTGAAAAATGAATGCCATTTTCTATAGGCCTATTGTTTACCTTTTTTGTTGGTGACACTTTGATAGCTTAATTGTTTGGTTGTGTTTAATTCGGGTGTTTTAGTGTCATGTAATATTTATATCTATTGTTGGGCTGGAACAACCAATTAGACAACTTGCTCTGTTAACTATCCCATTAAGGCCTTTGTCCTAGGCAGTAATGTAACATTTTCCATCCTCTTATGAATAAAGTTCTCAACAAATTATCAATTGGTTATCATATGAATGTATGATAATCATTGGAGTTTTTTTGGACAAAAATGTCCTCCAGGCTATATGGACGTCATTGTACAATTTCATGGTCATGGCTAGAAGGGATCCAGCTTTTATCAAATTTACATCATATTTGACATTTAGTAGCAGATGAGAATTTAGGCAGCAGGTTAATAGAATCAGGTTAAGGATAGGAAAAGGGTAAGTCTTAGCTAAAATGCAAAAAAATAACTTTTGATATTAAATTGACTAAAGCTGGATCCCTACTAAAGCTGGATCCCTTTTTGCCTGGGCTCATTTACATAGGCCTAGACTACATGGTCGCATTCAAGACAATGTCGTTTTTGTTGTCAGTAGAGTCGGCCTAGGCTACCATCGTATTAAAGAATATTCTGCTAATGTCTCCAGTAATATAAAGTGTAGTAGAATTGCAGGAAATGTTTATCAAAGGACTGAGGTAAAGACAGTTTTCAAGTTGGATATTTTACAGATATTCACGCTTTCAAACCTCAATAGCTTTCAAACTACTTGAGCCACAGACTCCAAATCAGTGTCATGTTGGAAAAATTGTGCACAACATTGCACGGGTCTTATTTTCACGATTTGGCCAATAATTCGCTTTCCAAAGCTAATAAACGTGTGGAAAGGTGAAGCAGCATTTTGTATTCCTAGTTGAGTTAGGGAGCATAAACAAAGAACAAACTTTTTTACATTTCAATAACTCCTTGGTCATGTGACCTCCTGACTTCAAACAAGGTTCAGAATGTCCACTCAGTGGCCCTACACATTGCACACCCTTTAGATTGTCCATTATCATATCACACGTTTTTATATGAATTTTTTCAAACTTTCTCATTTCAATAGCTCCTTGGTCATGTGACCTACTGGACTCAAACAAGATATATTGTGCATGCCTAGTAATGATCACCACTTTACATGTTGCGTTTATATTTTTTTCAATGTAGTTTGTATTCTGAGTAAATGATCCCTTAGGTATTTAAGATGGTATATATTTTTTTAAACATTTTTTAATAATAATAAATAATATTTAACCTTTTATTTAACTAGGCAAATCAGTTAAGAACAAATTCTTATTTTACAGTGACAGCCTACCCCAGGCAAACTGTCCACTAACCCGGACGACGCTGGGCAACTATGGGACTCTTGAACACAGCCGGTTGTGATACAGCCCGGAGCCCAAGTGGTATAGTGTGTGTTTTGAAACAAAAACACTTGTGCTCAGATGGACAATGAGGTTCAAAGTTATTTATGCTAAGAATCTAATTTGGTGTTTGCAAATGGCTTTGAATTACTCTACAGTATTTTACACATCATCAAATTAATTGCAGCTTTCAAGCTTTTCAGTGGCATGTTGAAAGAGTCATACAGTAGTTGAGCATCTCAACTTATTTATACTTCTCTGTACAAAATATAATTGGTTAATTGGTTTGACTTGATTATGTACATTTGGGGCAACGGCCATTCAGGAGAATGGATATTTAAAAAATGTTCAGGTAGAAATGCATTGTGTAGATCAAATATGACTGTCAGATTGGAATAGTATAGAATTAATTAGAGGTTGACTGATTTAATCGGAATGGCCGATTTTAATTCGGGCCAATTTAAAGTTTTCATAACAATCGGTAATCTGCATTTTTGGACACCGATCATGGCCGATTACATTGCACTCCACAGGGAGACTGCGTGGCAGGCTGACTACCTGTTATGCCAGTGCAGCAAGGAGCCAAGGTAAGGTGCTAGCTAGCATTAAACCTATCTTATAAAAAAACAATCAATCTTAACATAATCACTAGTTAACTACACATGGTTGACGGTATTCCTAGTTTATTTAGCTTCTCCTGCATTGCATATAATCGGTGCGGTTCCTGTTAATTTATCATTGAATCATAGCCTACTTCGCCAAACAGGTTATTTAACAAGCACATTTGCGAAAAAAGCACTGTTGTTGCACCAATGTCAACCTAACCATAAACATCAACGCCTTGCTTAAAATCAATACACAAGTATATATTTTTAAACCTGCATATTTAGTTAATTTTGCCTGCTAACATGAATTTCTTTTAACTTGGGAAATTGTGTCACTTCCCTTGCGTTCTGTGCAACAGTGTCAGGGTATATGCAGCAGTTTGGGCTGCCTGGCTCGTTGCGAACTGTGTGGAGAATATTTCTTCCTAACAAAGACAGCCAACTTCGCCAAACGGGGGAAGATTTAACAAAAGCGCATTTGTGAAAAAAGCACAATCGTTGCACGAATGTACCTAACCATAAACATCAATGCCTTTCTTAAAATCAATACACAGAAGTATATCTTTTTTTAAACCTGCATATTTAGTTAAAAGAAATTCAAATAAGCAGGCAATATTAAACTAGGGAAATTGTGTCACTTCTCTTGCGTTCATTGCACGCAGAGTCGGTGTATATGCAGCAGTTTGGGCCACCGAGCTCGTTGCAAACTAATTTGCCAGAATTTTATGTAATTATGACATAACATTGAAGGTTGTGCAATGTAACAGCAATATTTAGACTTATGGATGCTACCTGTTAGATAAAATACGGAACGGTTCCGTATTTCACTGAAAGAATAAATGTTTTGTTTTCAAAATGATAGTTTCCGGATTTGACCATATTAATGACCTACGGCTCGTATTTCTGTGTGTTTATTATAATTAAGTCTATGATTTGGTAGATGTCTGCCTGAGCAATGGTAGGCAGCAGCAGGCTCGTAAGCATATAATATAAAACCGGCCGATTTAATCGGTATTGTCTTTTTTGGTCCTTCAATAATCGGTATCGGAATTGACAGATTATGATTTTTCAATCTCAAGAATGAATAGACCACACAATCTCCCATCTTCAACATGCATTTCCAGCTACAGCCCTGTCATTAGTTGGAAGAGATTACCTAAAAACTCAGCACTTTGATACAGCTATGACTTTTTCATAGTGTAACGGATGTGAAACGCCTAGCTTAGTTAGCGGTGGTACGCGCTAAATAGAGTTTCAATCGGTGACGTCACTTGCACTGAGACCTTGAAGTAGTAGTTCCCCTTGCTCTGCAAGGGCCACGGCTTTTGTGGAGTGATGGGTAACGAGGCTTCGTGGGTGACTGTTGTTGATGTGTGCAGAGGGTCCCTGGTTCGCGCCCGGGTATGGGCGAGGGTTACGGTCTAAAGTTATACCGTTACAATAGCATGTTAGGATAATTAATATAGCAGGTTAGAACCTGGATGGCAGGGAGCTCGGCCCCAGCGATGTACTGATGACCAGCCTTTCAAAGCACTTCATGATTACAGATGTGAGTGCTACGGGACGATAGTCATTTAGGCAGGTTACCTTGAAGTTCTTGGGAACAGGAACAATGGTCAGCTTAAAACATATTGTGATTACAGACTGGGACATGCAGAGGTTGAAAATGTCAGTGAAGACGCTTGCCAGCTGGCCTGCGCATGCTCTGAGAATGTACCTTTGTATTCCGTCTGGCCTAGCGGCCTTGCAAGTGTAAACCTATTTAAAAGTCTCACTCGCAGCGGCCTATAGCTTTCTCAGTAACAGCACTGGAGCGCTACTGACATTCATAAGAGGCTAAAAGTCCATTCTGCCACCTTTGAGAAACAGAATTGACCATTTACCTTCCTCTCTGAATATGATGTCAGCAACACCCCTAGAGGACTGTGAACAATGACAGGTTTTGCACATGGACTCTGCAGTGTTATTCCTACAATAATCAAGAAAATTGGTTCTCCATGCCTGATACACAAAAGGTGTAATAACGAGGGGTTGCATGTTGTCTTTGAAACTCCTTGTAAATGTCATCCTGCAGTTGAACAAAAACACCTATTTTGTTCAAAGTAATATTCAATAAACAACCAGTTTATTAAAGAATAGTGTGGAGAAACTAAAAAGTGAATATAGAGAAAATGTAAACCTCTGTCTAGTCTACATGACTTTGAAAAACAATTATCTGTTCAGAATTCAACATTAACATGTACTTTTTGCCCTTAGTGACTCACTCCCTGGAGCATTTCTACACTGCATCTTCTGAACTTCATAACTTCCCAGAGTTTATGGTTGTGGGGATGGTGGATGGTGTTCAGATGGTTCACTATGACAGCAACATCCAGAAAGCGGTGCCCGAAAAGGACTGGATGAAGCAGACAGACACAGAGTTCTGGGAGAAGGAGAAAGAGAATTTCTTTTATTCCCAGAAGTCATTCAAAGCTGAAGTCGCTAATCTAAAGCAGCATTTGAACCAAAGTGGAGGTAAGTCCTTCATCTTTACCTCATCTGATCAGTTGTGTTTGTATAAACTGTCAAAATCCCTTATTCTAGGAGACAATAATTAATCAGGATTAGAGAAGTGATCAGTAAAGTTACAGATCTAGAATATCAGGGATGTACAGATCTGCCCCTCCTTCCTGTTTCCGTTTCCTTCACACACTTACCACACAGCATCATTAGCTGACTTCAGTATTAGAAAGCATCTAACATGGACTCCTTTGTTTCTCAGCTTATGTTTACTGTATGTATGGTCCCACTCCCGGACACCAGCACAGCATTCACTTTAAAAACTACTGTGTGCTGCTTTAAGTGTGTGAAGGACAGATGACTATGACCAAACCACCACTGTAAATGGAATCAAACTATAAGCATCTTTGTGCATTGGTACGGTCAATCTCCAATTACCCGAATGTCAGATCTCTGCTTGAGATGCATGTGCTAGTTTTATTTGTCAGTCAATACCTCAGTCAGTCTTTCTAGTCTGCTCCCTGGGGCTTTCATGCTGTGTGTGTGTGTGCGCCCAGCTGTCCCCCACAGTAGAGCTGTAGTCTCCTCAGTCTCTCTGAGTGTCTCTCTTATCTGATGGGACAGTGAGAGAAGCAGAGGAGCAGAACATGGTGATGATGTTAGTGATGATGTGTTTGGCTTCTCTGCTCTGGACCAAAGCTCCCAGTGACTCCCTTTGGGCTCTGCTGCATGAGCTGATCAGGCCTCTCAGGAGAACTCTCTACTAGAGGTCGACCGATTATGATTTTTCAACGCCGATACCAATACCGATTTATTGGAGGACCAAAATAGCAGATACCGGATATATTTGTAATAATGACAATTACAACAATACTGAATGAACACTTATTTTAACTTAATATAATACATCAATAAAATCAATTTAGCCTCAAATAAATAATGAAACATGTTCGATTTGGTTTAAATAATGCAAAAACAAAGTGTTGGAGAAGAAAGTAAAAGTGCAATATGTGCTATGTAAGAAAGCTAACGTTTCAGTTCCTTGCTCAGAACATGAGAACATATGAAAGCTGGTGGTTCCTTTTAACATGAGTCTTCAATATTCCCAGGTAAGAAGTTTTACGTTGTAGTTATTATAGGAATTATAGGACTATTTCCCTCTATACCATTTGTATTTCATTAACCTTTGACTATTAGATGTTCTTATAGGCACTTTAGTATTGCCAGTGTAACAGTATAGCTTCTGTCTCTCTGCTCGCTCCTCCCTGGGCTCGAACCAGCAACACAACGACAGCAGCCACCATCGAAGCAGCGTTACCCATGCAGAGCAAGGGGAACAACTACTAGAAGGCTCAGCGAGTGACATTTGAAACGCTATTAGCGCGCGCTAACTAGCTAGCCATTTCACTTCGGTTACACCAGCCTCATCTCGGGAGTTGATAGGCGTGAAGTCATAAACAGCGCAATGCTTGACGCACAACGAAGAGCTGCTGGCAAAACGCACGAAAGTGCTGTTTGAATGAATGTTTACGCGCCTGCTTCTGCCTACCACTGCTCAGTCAGATACTTAGATACTTGTATGCTTGTATGCTCAGTCAGATTATATGCAACGCAGGACACGCTAGATAATATCTAGTAATATCATCAACCATGTGTAGTTAACTAGTGACTATGATTGATTGTTTTTTATAAGATACGTTTAATGCTAGCTAGCAACTTACCTTGGCTTCCTGCATTCGCGTAACAGGCAGTCTCCTGGTGGAGTGCAACGAGAGAGAGGCAGGTCGTTATTGCGTTGGACTAGTTAACTGTAAGGTTGCAAGATTGGTTCCCCGAGCTGTCAAGGTGAAAATCTGTCGTCCTGCCCCTGAACGAGGCAGTTAACCCACTGTTCCCAGGCCATCATTGAAAATAAGAATGTGTTCTTAACTGACTTGCCTAGTTAAAAAGGTATATAAAACATATATAAAATAATCTGCAAATCGGCAGCCATAAATACCGATTTTTGATTATGAAAACTTGAAATCGGCCCTAATTTAATGGCCATGCCGATTTTTTTTCTTTTTCTACTCTCTACAGACACACACACTCACTCACCTGTCACCCTCATGATCTGGGGATCACACACAGCTCCAGTAGTCTTATGTTATTGAGAGATAATCTTCCTCATGTTAGTCTCCATCTCTCTCCTGTTGTTTCTGACTGGACAGAGGATCCTCTCTCTCGTCCTCTATTTATCTCTGACATCATCACTAGAGGACAGTCTTCATTTGTCAACAGTGTTTTATTCATTTACACACCTCACTGAACTACAGTTCTACACAACATCCATTTGTTAGAATAACACTACTGTACTGAACACAATGTGTATCTTCAACACAGTAGATAGAACCATGCCAACATCAGCCGGTGTAGAATAGAGCCACACTCTGAGTCTCCTCATCACCTCTCTGTCTCTGTGGTGAAGGTGTGACATCATCACACTATAGAGTCTGAGCTGATCTGTTTTATTCCTGTCTGGTTGAACAACTAAAACATGATGATGGAGATCCCACTGGCAGACTGAATCTGGAGAACAGATTGCACAGTGTTGTTGACCCTCTCTCTCTTTCAGGAGTCCACATTCTCCAGTACATGTATGGCTGCTCACGGGATGATGAGACTGAACAGACAGAGGGGTTTGGACAGCTGGGTTATAATGGGGAGAACTTCCTTGAGTACGACATGGAGACATTAACTTGGAAATCTCGTAAACCGCAAGCTAATTTCATGCAGGATGAGTGGAACAGTGACATCAGTAGACTGGGCTTCTGGAAGAACTACTTCTCCCAGACCTGCATTGATTGCCTGAAGAAGCAGGTGGACAATGGGAAGAGCACTCTGATGAGGACAGGTAAACATTCAGAAATGTCACATTTTTTATGCAACACTTGACATCTACTACTACATAATTGTAGATGTGTCACTTAGGAACATTGAATGGTTATGGAACAACAGTGAAATATGTTTGGTTAATGATCCAGAATGCACCATATTGTTGTGACATTCATCTATACCACCAACATCCTTTATCTTTACTGATTCTGTGTTATCTACAGAAATCACCATTTATGGTATCATTTGGATAAATGTAGATGCTTTTAGTCTGCGCTCATTTCAAAATATCACCACTGAAATGTCTGAATTCTCTCATTCCCTCCAGTCCCTCCCTCAGTGTCTCTGCTCCAGAAGACCCCCTCCTCTCCAGTGACCTGCCACGCTACAGGTTTCTACCCCAGTGGAGTCATGGTGTTCTGGCAGAAATATGGAAAATACCAACATGAAGGTGTGGAGCATGGAGAGATTCTCTTCAACGATGATGAAACCTTCCAGAAAAGCACCCACCTCACAGTGATGCCTGAGGAGTGGAAGAACAACAAGTATCAGTGTGTGGTTCAGGTCACTGGTATCAAGAAGGACTTCATCAAGGTTCTGACTGAGTCTGAGATCCAGACCAACTGGAGTAAGAGGGAGAGATTAAAATACACACTATACCTAACCCTCTTACTAAATGTACCCAATATTCCTCATTTAAGTTCCCTCATGTGCTCAGTAAAGCTACCTGTCTGACTGCATGTTCTCATTGACCTCCTGAATTGTTATTATCATTTGTTTTTTACATGTAGGGGAATGCTGCTTGGATTTCATTTGAGATGGAAATGTGTTATCTTGCACTGTAGTCTGAATGCTCTGTTCTGATGATTACAGAGGACCCAGCCCCCAACATTGTCCTCTACATTGGAGGGGTGGTAGCTTTCCTCCTGGTTGTTGTTGTTGTTGTTGTTGGGGTCATCATTTGGAAGAAGAAGAGTAAGAAAGGTGAATGAGGAAAGATATTATAAGCAGTGATTCACTTAGTAGTTTAGAAGTAGTAGTCAGGTCATAGTACTGGTTTAAAAGCATTAGTATAGTAGTGATGGTAGAAGTACAATCTGTTTGATTTGAATCTGTTTGATGTAAATAAAGACTTGTCACGAAGGCTTTATGTCAAGTCTGCAGTAGGATATGCAGAAGGAATACAGGATTCAGCATCATCTCAAACATTATATTATCTTTGTATTCCAAAAAAGCAAGCTATCAGAGTCAATAATAACGTCATGTTTATCTCGGTTTCAGGGTTTGTTCCAGCCAGCAGTAAGTACCTCAGTTCATATTGTTCGCTGTTATGAAAATATCACATTTTTGTTTTGTGTTTGACTGTATCCATTTGTGGTTGTCTCTTTTCCTTGTAGATTGTGATGCTGGTTCAAACTTGGATGTCAATTGTTGTAGCTACTTAGTTAATATGGATGGTTTTATTTACTTTGAACCATGCATTAGGAAGTTGTAAATTAACCTGAACTCATATCTTTCAATCAGTCTCTATCTAACATTGGTGTTTTATTTCTGTTTTAGCTTCCAACACTGACTGGGACAACTCTGGGTAAGGTTTCCTGAAGATTTGAGAAACCTCTGCACTTCTGTAACATCAGAGTAAGTCACTTAAGGTGTCCTCATATTAATGACCAAACTAGAGATTCAACTACTACCACACTGGAACATACTGCTACTGTTTGGAATGTGTTTATATGTGTAACCTCTCTTTTCTCATGTGTTTTAGGAAGCAACAAACTTCTCAAAAACATAACATATACGTATACTTACACATCAGTCACACACACTCTATATATATATATTGAACAAAAATATAAACGCAACAGTTTCAAAGATTTTGCTGAATTGACGTTCATATAAGGAAATTGATCAATTTGAAATAAATTCATTAGGGCCTAATCTATGGATTTCATGTGACTGGGAAGGGGTGGGCCTGGGAGGGCATAGAACCACCCCCGATGTGGCATAGCACATTTTTGACTGTACCTTCTGTAGTTGGTGATGGGGCAAGTGAACATGTATTGTAAGTGTTTTGTTTCTACTTTGTACTTTATGAATGCTCTACACATTTGAAGGAAAGTGCCATACTGGGCCTTTTTTAATAATGTTTTCAGTAAGATATGTTCTAAACAGAAAATACATTTGTATATGGGCTTAAGAAATAATATAATATACTGCTCTTTTCATGACATACTAATCATGTGAATCCAGGTGAAAACTATGATTCCTTATTGATGTCACCTGTTAAATCCACTTCAATCAGTGTAGATGAAGGGGACATGGATCATTGAGAGAGGGATGTGTGCCATTCAGAGGGTGAATGGTCAACATATTTAAGTGCCTTAGAACGGGGTATGGTAGTAGACTCCAGGTGTACGTACTGGTTTGAGTGTCAAGGACTGCAATGCTGCTGGGTTTTTCATGCTCAACACTTTCCCGTGTGTATCAGGATTGGGCCACCACCCAAAGGACTTCCAGCCAACTTGACACAACTGTTGGAAGCGTTGGAGTCAACATGGGCCAGCATCCCTGTGGAATGATTTCGACACCTTGTAGAGTCCATGCCCAGAGGAATTAAGTCTGTTCTGAGGGCAAAAGTTAGTGCAACTCAATATTAGGAAGGTGTATATTTTGATGACCTGTATGAAGTTGATGGGGCGGCAGGTAGCCTAGTGGTTAACTTCTTGCGTCAAGCCATCCCGGATCCGGGATCGTGAATACAGCCTCAAGCTCATTACCATAACGCAACGTTAACTATTCATGAAAATCGCAAATGAAATGAAATTAATATGCTAGCTCTCAAGCTTAGCCTTTTGTTAACAACACTATCATCTCAGATTTTCAAAATATGCTTCTCAACCATAGCAAAACAAGCATTTGTGTAACAGCTAGCGCAGCTAGCGTAGCATTTAGCGTTAGCATTAGCAGGCAACATTTTCACAAAAACCAGAAAATCATTCAAATAAAATCATTACCTTTGAAGAACTTCAGATGTTTTCAATGAGGAGACTCTCAGTTAGATAGCAAATGCTCAGTTTTTCCTGAAAGATTATTTGTTTAGGAGAAATCGCTCCGTTTTGTGCGTCACGTTTAGCTACGAAAAAAACCTGTATCCAGGAGAGTAATTATCCCCGCAGCTCATTAGCATAACACAACGTTAACTATTCATGAAAATCGCAAATGAAATGAAATTAATATGCTAGCTCTCAAGCTTAGCCTTTTGTTAGGAGACTCTCAGTTAGATAGCAAATGCTCAGTTTTTCCTGAAAGATTATTTGTTTAGGAGAAATTGCTCCGTTTGGTGCGTCACGTTTGGCTACCAAAAAAAAACGAAAATTCAGTCTTCAAAACGCATAACTTTTTTCCAAATTATCTCCATAATATCGACTGAAACATGGTAAACGTTGTTTAGAATCAATCCTCAAGGTGTTTTTCACATATCTCTTCATGATATATCGTTCGTTAAAAGCCTCCTCTCTCCTCTCAATCACTGGATGACTGCGTGCAGCTTGTAGATTACGCACCAATTTAGACAAAGGACACCGGGCGGACCCCTGGTAAATGTAGTCTCTTATGGCCAATCTTCCAATGATATGCCTACAAATACGTCACAATGCTGCAGACACCTTGGAGAAACGACAGAAAGGGCAGGCTCATTCCTGGCGAATTCACAGCCTTATAAGGAGACAATGGAAAACAGCCTCAAAAGCAGCAGATATGCTGGATAAGAACAATAAGGACTGCATTTTACTTTCTACTTAAACTGTTGCTAATGAGGTTACTTGACCATTTAGTAGGCTAAAGCATTTGACTGAACCTCTTCAAGTTACTGAGTTGTCAAGTCACAACTCTCATCCCACTTTAAAGAGCAAATAAAAGTCAAGGTTTGTATTTGTCACGACTTCTTCCGAAGTCAGTTCCTCTCCTTGTTCAGGCATTTTTCATGTTCCATTTGTTTTGTCCTGGTTTCAATTCCCTAATTACATGTATATGTTCCCTCTGTTTCCCCCATGTCCTTGTCGGGAATTGTTTATTGTAGTACGTGTGCATTCTGTAATTGGTGCGATACGGGTTTTGTGCCCATGTGTTTTTGTTTTGTTTTTTGTATACCGATAGTTATGTATATTAAACGTGTCTGGCTATTTACCAAGTTCTGCTCTCCTGAGTTTGACTTCCCTGCCACCAGTTACGCACCCCTGACAGTATTAAACAATCCTACAAATGTTTTCCAATAACTGGCACTAGGAAATAACTTGTAGATTATCATATGCTGTACATTTGAATCAACCTGGTCTCAGAACATTTTGTATTATTCTGTATGTAAACCTGAGATACAAACATTTTTAGGCATGTAAGACCTTCAGGTTAAACAATTGATGCAAGAGTATGCAGTTTGAAACTCTTTCTTTGGAGCAGTGTTGGGATCAGAACATAGTGTCTGTGTAGATGTGAAGGCTGATCTGGGATCAGAACATGCCCTTCCTGTAGCAGTGGATCAGTTCTGACACTTCAATGATACTCAAAAATGTTGGGAACCATGAAGATGAAAATGTAGGCTATAAAACAAGGCTTTCAAATAAACACACACAAACACACTCCTCCCCCCCTGTACCTTGTTGTCCCAGCCAACGATCATGCTGCCCATGGAGAGGCCCATGCCTCTGTATCCCAGCATCATGTTACACAGCAGCTTAGAGGCTGCAGACACTGAGATCCTCTGCTTGTTCCTCAGTTTGTACAGACTGAGACACAAAGAGATGGTCAGTCACTGTATGAGACAAGGCAGTCAGAGTGCTAAAACACTGGTTTACTTCCAGATACATTTTAACACCCCAGAGACATGAAGGCATTAATGTGGCTTGGAAGCATATCATTAACACCAATACAGGAGAGGGCTAGTCTAGATAAGTATTATGGCCAACCCATTGAGTAGATGGTAACTACAGAGTTACTGGTTGATATTGGTATGGTTATGCAGTGCTTACTTTATTTCCCATGTATTTGTATTGAATGTATAGAAATTGATTGGTTCATTTTCTCTTCATCCACAGTAGTGGTGTGTGGGTAAAATCACCAGGGAAGCCAAGCCAGGAAAAAAGCCATACTACAACCTATGTTGTGTGATAATTGCATTGTTTGCTCTATAACCTGTCAGTTCATATGCCTTGCGACTGTGATATATAGAGTGGGGCAAAAAAGTATTTAGTCAGTCACCAATTGTGCAAGTTCTCCCACTTAAAAAGATGAAATATAACTTTTTTTGACTGTTTGAGGTTGTGGCCAGGTGTCTTTTATACTGATAACAAGTTCAAACAGGTGCCATTAATATAGGTAACGAGTGGAGGACAGAGGAGCCTCTTAAAGTTACAGGTCTGTGAGAGCCAGAAATCTTGCTTGTTTGTAGGTGACCAAATACTTATTTTCCACCATAATTTGCAAATAAATTCATGAAAAATCCTACAATGTGATTTTCTGGATTTTTTTCTCTTTTTGTCTGTCATAGTTGAAGTGTACCTATGATGAAAATTACAGGCCTCTCTCATCTTTTTAAGTTGGAGAACTTGCACAATTAAATACTTTTTTGCCCCACTGTATACACGTATAAGGCAGAGACAATAAGAAGACACAGTGGCAGAATAAATTCAACCAAATCTTTGTTTCATCATAAAACCAGAAAGTAACCTCTGTCCAGTGAAGTCCATAAAGCATATTGCATGTACAGTTACATGACCGACAACATGGTCAAGCAAGTTAATGTTTCTGACATTTTCGGACTAGTGAACAACTATTTATTTAGAACAAGTTGCAAAGAAAACAGGAGATGCCTCCACTATTCCAGGACCATTTCAACTTCAACTTCATTAAATCACCCATGCCTAGTCTAAAACAGTGACAGCTAAAATATTCTAAAAACAATTGGGTCAAATCAACATATGCTAAACATTATGTGGCTGTCCATGGTACTGATTTCTGTTTGTGTGTGTGTGTGTGTGTGTAGAAGTTAAACACCCTACTTGTAGAGAAACACCAATGCCATCCTTCTCTCTTTCATGTTGACGAAACGGTCTATCACCCTGTCATACCGTACACTTTTAGTTTTTGTTGTCCTAGTCTACCTGGCTAAAATGCTTGCTCGCTAGACTAACTTCCTTTCGTGCATGGGAAATGATTATCCAGCTAGTTAACATTAGCCTACTACATCGAGCTACATGTCCCTGATTGAGTCTGTAATACCAACATGTTTCAAGCAGACCACCATGGCCCCTGTGCCCAAGAACACAAAGGCAACCTGCCTAAATGACTACAGACCCGGAGCACTCACGTCCGTAGCCATGAAGTGCTTTGAAAGGCTGGTAATGGCTCACATCAACACCATTATCCCAGAAACCCTAGACCCGCTCCAATTTGCATACCGCCCAAACAGATCCACAGATGATGCAATCTCTATTGCACTCCACACTGCCCTTTCCCACCTGGACAAAAGGAACACCTATGTGAGAATGCTATTCATTGACTACAGCTCAGCGTTCAACACCATAGTACCCTCAAAGCTCATCACTAAGCTAAGGATCCTGGGACTAAACACCTCTCTCTGCAACTGGATCCTGGACTTCCTGACTCACCGCCCACAGGTGGTAAGGGTAGGTAGCAACACATCTGCCATGCTGCTCCTCAACACTAGAGCCCCCCAGGGGTGCGTGCTCAGTCCCCTCCTGTACTGCCTGTTCACCCACGACTGCATGGCTAAGCACGACTCCAACACCATCATTAATTTTGCAGACAACACAACAGTGGTAGGCCTGATCACCGACAACGACGAGACAGCCTATAGGGAGGAGGTCAGAGACCTGGCCAGGTGGTGCCAGAATAACAACCTATCCCTCAACGTAACCAAGACTAAGGAGATGATTGTGGACTACAGGAAAAGGAGCACCGAGCACATCCCCATCGTCATCGACGGGGCTGTAGTGGAGCAGGTTGAGAGCTTCAAGTTCCTTGGTGTCCACATCACCAACAATCTAGAATGGTCTAAACACACCAAGACAGTCGCGAAGAGGGCACGACAAAGCCTATTCCTCCTAAGGAAATCAAAAAGATTTGGCATTGGTCCTCAGATCCTCAAAAGGTTTTATGGCTGCAACATCGAGAGCATTCTGACGCGTTGCATCACTGCCTGGTATGGCAATTGCTCGGCCTCCAACCACAAGGAACTACAGAGGGTAGTGCGTACGGCCCAGTACATCACTGGGGCTAAGATGCCTGTCATCCAGGACCTCTACACCAGGCGGTGTCAGAAGAAGGCCCTAAAAATGGTCAAATACCCCAGCCACCCCAGTCATAGACTGTTCTCTCTACTACCGCATGGCAAGCGGTACCGGAGTGCCAAGTCTAGGACAAAAAGGCGTCTCAACAGTTTTTACCCCCAAGCCAAAAGACTCCTGAACAGGTAATCAAATGGCTACCCGGACTATTTGCATTGTGTGCCTGCCCCCAACCCCTCTTTTACGCTGCTGCTACTCTCTGTTTATTATATATGCATTGTCACTTTAACTATACATTCATGTACATACTCCCTCAATTGGGCCGACCAATCAGTGCCCCCACACATTGGCTAACCGGGCTCTCTGCATTGTATTTTTTACTTTCTTTTTACTGTTGTTTTTATTTCTTTACTTACCTATTGTTCACCAAATACCTTTTTTGCACTGTTGGTTAGAGCCTGTAAGTAAGCATGTATTCGGCGCACGTGACAAATAAACTTTGATTTGATTGGATACGGAACATCCATCCTCTCAGGCCAGAGGCACAATGTATGAATTTATGGTTGGATCAGAATTTACATTGTAATCATTGTCCAGTTTGGAGAATTAAGTAAAACCATCAGTCCAAATTCCTATCTCCATCCATGGCTAATTTAGGAAAGAGACAATTTTAGCTAGCTAGTGTCGTGGAGGATCGTTTCAAAATATAACACTTACAAGAACTTGTGAATTCAATATAGGCTTTTAATACAAACATATCAGAAGCCTAGATGGTCCGCGGAACACACACTTTTCCAGATCACTGGCTCTGTATTTATACACATACAACATATGAGTCAATCCCACATGCAAATGAAGTTACTTCCCTCAGTCCATCTGCCACCATTATCTTTCAATCTGTGCTTCCTGCTTGTTCACGCCCAACAACGCCCATATCTGCTTTCAGTTAAGTTATAATGGTGGCAGGACCACTTCATGTCCCAAAAATAATACATGCCCATCTTATCCTATGGGCCCCTTATGTTTAGCTTGGTGTGTTCTTTGGTATGTCTGTCCTTATTAGGACTAGTAGACTATGTGTCTCTTCTCTTCCTGTCCTAACAATTTATGTCCTATGACCATAGTCTATCCGTTGGTCATTTGGCTGACCCTCTCCCTTGTGTGTCCTCTGACCTCGGTATGTCCAGCTGTCCGATGCTCTCATGGCCTTGCTTTGGTTTCCTGTCCTATACAATAGACAATGCATTTTACCCTAAACATTTATTCATTTTATGGCTTTGCTATTACGTCTGTTATTTCTTGGTTTCCTGTTTTTACCAGAATGGCAAATGCACTCTAAGTGTGTCCTCTTCCTCTTGTGGTCTAATGTACACCTTTCTTTGCTCAATTGTATTATGTTTGTCCCTATATGTACCTTTTGCTCCCACACTACACAACGAGGTGCAACAATTCAAGTTTTTTTTCTGTCAAATTAAGTGTTTGGCTTGATGTGATGTTGGGTTGGGGTGGGGGGGGGGACTGGCCTCCCTTAGCACGCATGCATACATGCCACTGCTTGACAGCCAAACAGACTTACCCAGACAGGCATCAATGATAGTGATATGTAACTGTATAGCGGGACTCAATCCAACAGAGACAAGCTCTAACAGACCTGCACTCCTTAGCCAGCAGTCTCTCCCAGTACTGGCAGTCAGCAGCACTACCAGACATGGTCCCCAGCAGGTAAGGGTTGATCTCTATCACCTTGTTAGCCTCCTTCAACGCTGTTCTGAAGACATTATTTAATAAGTGTCCCTTTAGTGAACATTCAGATGCAGCTATGTTATGATATGTCAATCTATCCCCCCCATGTGCACCAGGGTTATGGGGTTGGAAAACTACCTCAGAGTCATCCCAAAGATGTATTTGTACCAAAAGACAAGAAAGTCAGTTTTTGCTTAAATTATCTGGCTTGATAAACACATAGGATTTTAGAGTGTCAAAAGCTGAATAATAGGTCAAACAAGTATGTACATGTGTATATATAAAACCTAAATTATATCGACATTTGAGCCTGAAAAAACAAAACAAAATAATTATTTAGGCTTTATATTATATGTGTGGCCATTAAACCCCCTATAGTCTATGCAGGGACATTAGCACAGGCTTTACGTCTATTTAAGATATTGCTTGACAATGATGCACTGAATTCATCATCATGCAGATGTTTGCTAAGGACAAGTAGGGCTCAAGCAAATGTACACGTTCTCCAGGCACATACATTGCCTATATGCTGTATCGGTATATGATGCTAGCAGCCTATCACCATACATGTTAGAACATGCACTTATTTATTTGGGTTTAATATAGACTATGTTGACATATAGACGTAGGTCAACGTCAAGAAGTAGCCTATAGAGCCCAAGCAGATAGATGCACCTGTCGCATCCTTGCGCCTACAATAAACTCCACTATGTGCTTATTATCGCATAGGCCGATAGGCTGTTGCGTAGGCTATTTGAAGGTAAGTCGGCCTTTTAATAAGATCGACTGTTGTTCCCTGTTTCTAATCAATTAAACATATTGGCCTGAAGCAGTGGTGTAAATAGTTACCGGTAAGTAAAAATACTTTAAAGTACTAAAGTGTTTTTGAAGGTATCTGTAATTTACTATTTATATATTTTTTCCAAATTGTACTTTTACTTCACTACATTCCTAATAAAAATAATGTACTTTTTACTCCATACATTTTCCCTGACACACACAAATCCTTGTTACATTTTGACAGAAAAATTGCCCAATTCACACACTTATCAAGAGAACATCCCTGGTCATCCGTACTGCCTCTGATCTGGCAGACTCACTAAACACAAATGCCGGTTTGTAAAATTATGTCTTAGTGTGATAGTGTGCCCCTGGCTATCCGTCAATTTAAAAAGAAATGTGCTGTCTGGTTGGCTTATTCCATTTACTTTTGATACATAAGTATATCTAAAACCAAATACTTTAACTCAAGTAGTATTTTACTGGGTGACTTTCATTTTTACTTGAGTCATTTTCTATTTAGATATCTTTACTTTTACTCAAGTATGACAATTGAGTACTTTTTCCACCACTGTTGGCTAATATAATGGAAAGTGGACTACCAGTATACTGTTGTGCAGCTGCATGTTTTGGATGTTAGGATAATATTTTGTCTTTATCATTCTTTTCTGACGTTGCTTGCTTACTGTATATTTCTCTGACTTCTTGTCTATCTGTCAAACCCATGTAAATCATTAGGGAAAGTAGGACTACAACATTCAGCCCCTTCAAAACCCCTACATTCATCTGACACACCCCTCATGCAGGTCCACTGACGTCAAAATCACTATGGAAATTTGCCTACAGATTCAATAGTATTTGCATTTCAAAATACAATTTTCTCATACGTTATGATTGTTTTTTCATTGAGACATTCACTAAGAGGCTAGACGTTGTTCCGACCAATGTGCTTCTCTAATATTTTAACATCATACCATGTGACTATACTGTAGCCTACATCTAAATTCCACTGTAACATTGCTGGGGGTTACCCTGGGGGTTGGGTGTGGGGCTACACCAGTGCCATAATTACTGTATATATGTGATAACCTTTGTATGCTTGCAATGCGCAATGATGGAAAAGTACTGGGTAAATGGAGATGTACTGCTTCAGTTCTCAGGCTGAGAATCATCTGCACCTGCTGATAGTAACACAGGGTCAAGGCAGAGATAGTAGAGTGAGAAACCACAGTCTAGACATGTTTTTCTCATCTTAGATACTTTGTATCTAATCCAATGCAACAATGTTAAGATATGATTGACGGTAGGTTGTATAAAGAGTGTGGTCTCCTGTTTCGCCACACAGATCTTTACTATAGACTACTGAGGTATTCTGTGTGTGAAACTCTGTCTGCAATTTTATGACTAAAGAGTTTTATACCAAGGTTACTGTGTCTGTGTCATCTGTCTGGAAGACTGATTGTTGAAGGAAACTTACATCACCCCCATGCAAAGGACCGCACAACATTTGGCGAGCTTGCCGGAGTGAGTGACCGCTGCATCGGGATGATCTTCGTCCCACTGTGCAGCGCATCACATTATAAAGTCAAAAGTCTGACATTAGAAAAAGCACCGTGTAGTTGATGACTCATTCCAGAACGTAAGTGGCACCTCACTCATGGGGTTGATAATTACAGGAACAGTCGGGTTACAATTTTCTCTGATTCTGCTTATGTAATAGGGGTTTGTCTCTCCTGGTGTGGTGTCTGGAGGAGTAGGGGTTTGTCTCTCCTGGTGTGGTGTCTGGAGGAGTAGGGGTTTGTCTCTCCTGGTGTGGTGTCTAGAGGAGTAGGGGTTTGTCTCTCCTGGTGTGTTGTCTGGAGGAGTAGGGGTTTGTCTCTCCTGGTGTGGTGTCTAGAGGAGTAGGGGTTTGTCTCTCCTGGTGTGGTGTCTGGAGGAGTAGGGGTTTGTCTCTCCTGGTGTGGTGTCTAGAGGAGTAGGGGTTTGTCTCTCCTGGTGTGGTGTCTGGAGGAGTAGGGGTTTGTCTCTCCTGGTGTGGTGTCTAGAGGAGTAGGGGTTTGTCCCTCCTGGTGTGGTGTCTAGAGGAGTAGGGGTTTGTCTCTCCTGGTGTGGTGTCTGGAGGAGTAGGGGTTTGTCTCTCCTGGTGTGGTGTCTAGAGGAGTAGGAGTTTGTCTCTCCTGGTGTGGTGTCTGGAGGAGTAGGGGTTTGTCTCTCCTGGTGTGGTGTCTGGAGGAGTAGGGGTTTGTCTCTCCTGGTGTGGTGTGTGGAGGAGTAGGGGTTTGTCTCTCCTGGTGTGGTGTCTGGAGGAGTAGGGGGTTTGTCTCTCCTGGTGTGGTGTCTGGAGGAGTAGGGGTTTGTCTCTCCTGGTGTGGTGTCTAGAGGAGTAGTAGTTTGTCTCTCCTGGTGTGGTGTCTGGAGGAGTAGGGGTTTGTCTCTCCTGGTGTGGTGTCTGGAGGAGTAGGGGTTTGTCTCTCCTGGTGTGGTGCCTAGAGGAGTAGGGGTTTTCACAATGCATGTGGAAGTCCTATTCGTAATAGAACTATGGTTTTAGACACCCTAAAGCTAAGACAGTAGCAAAGCTACTAGTGAGGGAGATAATACCTGAGGTTTTATCTGCAGACAATGGTACCCACTTCACTGGTGATGTAATGAAGCAGGAAGCCATAATGATGGGAGTGGACCAGATGTTTGTGTCTATCTACCACCCCCAGAGTAATGGGGTTACCAGGAGAGCTAACCAATCCATTCAACAAGGGTTAGCTAAGGCATACCACTCCAACAAGAAATTTTGGGTGGATTGTTTACCACTGGTGCTAAAATAAAAATGCGCAGTGGTGTTAATAAAGGCCTGGGGTGTTATTAAAGGCTGGGGTGTTAATAAAGGCCTGGGGTGTTAATAAAGGCCTGGGGTGTTAATAAAGGCCTGGGGTGTTAATAAAGGCCTGGGGTGTTATTAAAGGCTGGGGTGTTAATAAAGGCCTGGGGTGTTAATAAAGGCCTGGGGTGTTAATAAAAGCCTGGGGTGTTAATAAAGGCCTGGGGTGTTAATAAAGGCCTGGGGTGTTATTAAAGGCTGGGGTGTTAATAAAGGCCTGGGGTGTTAATAAAGGCCTGGGGTGTTAATAAAGGCCTGGGGTGTTAATAAAGGCTGGGGTGTACACCACATTAAATGTTGACAGGAAGACACATGAATGTTCCTGCACACAGACCTATGACTGACAGATAGCTAGACCTCACTCTAGCTGAAGTAGAACACTTAGAGTACATGAAAGAACACTCCACCACACCCTTTATCTGGTGAGATGTAGATATTGTAGGTCATCATTTACAGCCCATTAGTTAACATCCTAAATCATCATGTGAGAAACATGCAGTTTAATGTCATTAGCCAATGGATTGGGAAAGGAAGATGTTACGTCCATCACAATAGATCAACACATGATTCATATCTGTTTTTTGTATCCCTAAATATATTTTCATTGTTTTCACAGTCCTTTAAGTAATGAGAATAAGGACAGTGACTGGAGTAAAGGTAGTATGCATGTGTAACGATATCCCTCATCTGAGGAGGAGGAGTAGGAAGGATCGGACCAATATGCAGCGTGGTACGTGTCCGTCTTAATATTTATTAAAACTGAACACAAAACAAAATAACAAGAGAACGAGCGAAAACGAAACAGTTCTGTCTGGTACAGACACAGAGACAGAAAACAACTACCCACAAATCATAGTGGGAAAACAGGCTGCCTAAGTATGGTTCTCAATCAGAGACAACGATTGACAGCTGCCTCTGATTGGAACCATAACAGGCCAAACACATAGAAATAGAAAACATAGAACACAAAATATAGAATGCCCACCCCAACTCACTCCCTGACCAAACTAAAATAGAGACATAAAAAGGAACTAAGGTCAGGACGTGACAGCATGTGTGATATGCCTACTGCTTCCAGAATTTAGTCAGCTAAGATGATTATAAGAAACGTTTACAGTAAATGTCATTCTGTCTGGACCATGGATGACAGGGCTAACAGTTTTAAACATATGGCTCAGTTGGTATGAGCAATATGAATACTTATATGCCAACAAAAACAAATAATCTTTATTTACAATAATATGAATAGGATATATACATAAAATCAACTGATTGCGGCATTACTGAAAAAAAGGAAGAGGCAAGTGAAAAGGGAGAAAGCAGAGAACTTGTCTGTTAACACTAAATTAACGACCAAAATATGAAAATACAAACAGGAATATGTTTTTAAATTGAAATGTGCATAAAGTTGGGAGATGTCCAATGACATTAGGGTGTCTGTAACACAAATGTCTGTATTAGGACTATAGTATAGTTAGGAAATTAACTAAAATACTACAGTAACATGTACTGCCATGCAGTTAAATACTATCACATGCATGTGATAGCGTGTGGCCTACACACACAAAACAATTCATCTCCACCCGGCACAGCCAGAAGAGGACTGGCCACACCTCATAGCTTGGTTCTACTCTAGGTTTCTTCCTAGGTTCTGGCCTTTCTAGGGAGTTTTTCCGAGCCACCGTGCTTCTACACCTGCATTGCTTACTGTTTGGGGTTTTAGGCTGGGTTTCTGTACAACACTTTGAGATATCAGCTGATGTAAGAAGGGCTTTATAAATACATTTGATTCGATTTGAATTAATTGGACTATAATTCATCTTTCTAGTGTTTTGGGGTTGTTTATACTAGTGACAGGTGTAGTGGACTACTAGCTGAACCAGCAAGGACGATGAGGAAATATATGGCCTTTTGGTTATCAGTGGAGCGAAGAGAAGTGGACCCACCAAAAAAGTCTCCACGGGAGGATACCCAGTAGAAACCACAAAGGTCTGAAACAAAGAATGTGACTTTTTATACATCATAGCAGTTATATGGCCCATAGCCTTTCCCCTGCATTCACAAACAGGTAGGTGCTACTACTTTGTAGCACAGCCCCCACAACACCTCCCCTACAGTAATGTAGGTGAAATGTAATTAGTCGACTGAACATGTGTCAGCAACCCTGTTTTTCTTGTTGCTACAGGGTCTTCTCTAGTTGCAATGTGTTTGCAGAAGCGTGTTTTTGGACAGACTTTGAAAAATGACCTTCAAATGATTGGGGAGAATGTAGACCCACCGGCTGATCAGGTGTAGATGCAGCAAGGGGTCTGGGGGGCTCCGGAGGTCTGCTAAGGCCAGACTGTTCCTCACCACGTCTAGGGGGCACTGTAGGTCGACTGGGACCCGGCTGGCCCTCACCACGTCTAGGGGGCACTGGAGGTCGACTGGGACCCGGCTGGCCCTCACCACTTCTAGGGGGCACTGGAGGTCGACTGGGACCCGGCTGGCCCTCACCACTTCTAGGGGGCACTGGAGGTCGACTGGGACCCGGCTGGCCCTCACCACGTCTAGGGGGCACTGGAGGTCGACTGGGACCCGGCTGGCCCTCACCACGTCTAGGGGGCACTGGAGGTCGACTGGGACCCGGCTGGCCCTCACCACGTCTAGGGGGCACTGGAGGTCGACTGGGACCCGGCTGGCCCTCACCACGTCTAGGGAGCACTGGAGGTCGACTGGGACCCGGCTGGCCCTCGCCACGTCTAGGGGGAACTGGAGGTCGACTGGGACCCGGCTGGCCCTCACCACTTCTAGGGGGCACTGGAGGTCGACTGGGACCCGGCTGGCGCTCACCACGTCTAGGGGCCACTGGAGGTCGACTGGGACCCGGCTGGCCCTCAATACGTCTAGGGGGCACTGGAGGTCGACTGGGACCCGGCTGGCCCTCACCACGTCTAGGGGGCACTGGAGGTTGACTGGGACCCGGCTGGCCCTCACCACGTCTAGGGGGCACTGGAGGTCGACTGGGACCCGGCTGGCCCTCACCACGGCTAGGGGGCACTGGAGGTCGACTGGGACCCGGCTGGCCCTCACCACGTCTAGGGGGAACTGGAGGTCGACTGGGACCCGGCTGGCCCTCACCACTTCAAGCTCCATAGGAGACGTTGCTTTTAGCAGTGCAGCCCCCCAAAATAGCAAACAAAAACATATAAAAACTGGAACGAATCTCTGAAGAGCGGGTGCTCTTTCTCCAGCTCCACGGGCTACAGTTCTTCAATGACATAGCAAAGGCGAGCACACAATGTTGTTTCACTATTTAACCAGATAGTCAACTGACTAACAGGCCAGATACAGTAGGTTATAAACACACGTGACCCATGACTGTATCAATATTAAAAATATATTATATTCCACATATATTATTATCTAATAATATACGCCATTAAGCAGACACTTTTAAGCGACTTAGTCATGTGTAGCTTAACCTAAATATGCTTTATGTAATGAAGACTGCATGTGTAATAAAACAATCGTTTTGAGTAATAGATTTCTGAATACATTTCACTTATGATTCAAACCATGGACCTCATCCCTGTTAATTACTCAGTAGTGTTCAAAAACCTTCCTCAACCATGAATGCTTATTGTCAGACGAATCCATACACCTCCTACCCCTGGGCAAGATCATCTAACATCACAAAGTTTACTTCCACTACTATGCTGATGACACACAGCTCTACCTCTCCACCAAATCCACCACTCCCCTCCCTCCCTCCCACCTCCTCATCAGCTGCCTTCAAGACATGAACCTCCTCAAACTCAACAAGACATAGGTCATGCTCATCCGCTTCAAATCCACTCTCTCCAAGCATCACCGTAGATGGTTTCCCAGTCCTTCTGTAAACACAAGTCAAAAGCCTCTGTGTCTCCCTGGACAGTTCCCTCTCTATCAAACCCCACATAACCCCACCCAGACAGCATTCTTCCACCCCCACAATATCTCCAGGCTCTGCCGCTCACAGTCAAGCTCCACCACCGAAACCCTCATCTGTGCTTTTGTTACTTCCTGACCCAGTACGACTGTAACACTCTCCTCATCGGATCCCCATCAAACTCATCAATAGACTGGTTCTGAACTCCGTTGCCAGAATCCACACCCACACCAGATCAACAGAACACATCAAACCAATCCTCATCAATCTACTTTGGCTCTCTGTACAATCCTGTATTAACTTTAAAACACTCCTCCTCACCTACAAAGCCCTCTACATCCTGGCACCCACCTACCTCTCTGATCTTCTCCCAGTCTATGCCCTCTCCTGCTCCCTCCCCTCCTCCTACTGCTGGTCTCCATGTCTCCCCCCCATTCCTCCTCTCTACCATGGGTGCCATTTAGCTCCTATTCCCAACCCTACCACCTTAAACCAAACCCTTACCCTAAACTGTGTACCCTACCACCTTAAACCAAACCCTTACCCTACCTACCTACCACCTTAAACCAAACCAAACCATTACCCTAAACCGTGTACCCTACCACCTTAAACCAAACCTTTACCCTAAACCTGGGTACCCTACCACCTTAAACCAAACCCTTATCCTAAACCAACCCTACCACATTAAACCAAACCTTTACCCTAAACCGGGTACCCTACCACCTTAAACCAAACCAAACCCTTACCCTAAACCAACCTTACCCCCTAATACCAAACCCTTAACCTAAACCAACCCTACCACTTTAAACCAAACCAAACCCTTACCCTAAACCAACCTTACCACCTTAAACCAAACCCTTACTCTAAACTAACCCTACCACCTTAAACCAAATCCTTACCCTAAACCAACCTTACCATCTTAAACCAAACCCTTACTCTAAACTAACCCTACCACCTTAAACCAAATCCTTACCCTAACCCGGGTAGCCTACTACCTTAAACCAAACCAAACCTTTGCCCTAACCCGGGTAGCCTACCACCTTAAACCAAACCCTTACCCTAACCCGGGTAGCCTACCACGTTAAACCAAACCCTTACCCTAACCTGGGTAGCCTACCACCTTAAACCAAACCCTTACCCTAACCTGGGTAGCCTACCACCTTAAACCAAACCCTTACCCTAAACCAACCCTACCACCTTAAACCAAACCCTTACCCTAACCCGTGTTTGTATCCTCTTCCCAACCCCTCCCTAATCTTTTTAATTGTCCTGTTTTGTCTGGTCCTTTGATTTGAGATTGTTTAGATGTTATATTCCACTGTTGATTGATGCACTTGATTTTATGACTTCATGTATCACACTTAATTTTATGTAGGCCTACTTTTAATGTAAGATGTCCTTGAGTGTCCTGAAAGGCATCCGGCAAATTAAAATGAATTATTATTAGTGAATTGTCACGCCTTGGTCATTGTATTTGTGTTTTCGTTATATATTTGGTCAGGCCAGGGTGTGACAGGGGTTTATGTTATTGTATTTTGTATTGGGGTTTGTAGTATTTGGGATCGCGGCTGATTAGGGGTGTTGTATAGGCTTGGCTGCCTGAGGCGGTTCTCAATCAGCAGTCAGGTGATTCTCGTTGCCTCTGATTGGGAACCGTATTTAGGTAGCCTGAGTTTCGCTTTGTCTTTCGTGGGTGATTGTTCCTGTCTCTGTGTAGTTTCACCAGATAGGCTGTAATTAGGTTTCATGTTCCGTTTGTTGTTTTTGTATTTGTATAGTTATTTCATGTGTCACTTTGTTCATTAAAGTCATGATTAACCACCACGCTGCATTTCGGTCCGACTCTCTTTCGACAAACGAAGAACGCCGTTACATGAATCGGGAAAAAATAAATAATAAGATGTCGTTGGGCAGATAACATCGCTTTTAAATAATACTTTTACTTTAAAACGCCTTTAAAAAAAGAATCCAGCAGGAAACACTTATTTGAAATGAGGAATATATCATATTTTTCTGACTAAAAAAGGAATACTCTGGAAAAACTCATTATTCCCTCCATTTCATACCTTAACTACAGACACATGTAGTCCTCTAGCAGCCTCCGTCACCAAGGCTGACTGCCTCCTTTTCATACCCCGTTCATGATAAGACACAAGGGTATCCCTGATGTTAGCCGTTATGAGGTGTCTCCTACAACAAAAAGAAAGATATACAAAATATTACACTTTAACATGGGTGTATGTAAGTGATTCCTAGTCTTTGAACTAGAGCCTTCAGTCCTTTGATTTCACCGACAGGGAATTAGCCTTTGCCAGCAAGACCAAAAGACCTTGGTCAGGGTAGTAGGAGCCAGTCTTTTCATTATACTGCACTAACATAGATAACGTACTGCAGGTTACAATATGAAGCAGTAGAAACAATAAGGGGTCTTCGATGTCCCTGTTTTGGTAAAAAGCTGCGGGCCTGGAGAAATGTTACCACTCTCAAATTCATAGACAGAGCTATGGATGTAAGGACTGACCATCCATGATATAGCTTGAGACATATAGATATTATAACTATAAACAAGCTATAATGTTATTTATTCATCAGTATCATCATTTAACATCTCAATAATCAATTACATTTACTAGCATTTCCTATTGGATCATAAGTGTTGGACTAGTAACCGGAAGGTTGCGAGATCGAATCCCCGAGCTGACAAGGTAAAAATCTGTCGTTCTGCCTCTGAACAAGGCAGTTAACCCACTGTTCCTAGGCCGTCATTGAAAATAAGAATTTGTTCTTAACTGACTTGCCTAGTTAAATAAAGGTAAACATTTGTTTTTTAAATAATGCAGAGAAACAAGGTGGCCAGAAGGATTCCATGACCTGGGACTTTTATCTGATAAACAAGGCAAGCTCGGTCTCTGCTCTGGCCATCTTACTTCCTGGTGTGTGCCCAATCAAATGCCAGTTCTCTGTTGACAATAAAGATGGACTATGCCAGAGGGAGTTGGTAGAAGTTGATACAGGGTCAGATATTTCTGTCACGTTCTGACCTTTATTTCCTTTGTTTTGTATTTATTTAGTATGGTCAGGGCGTGAGTTGGGTGGGCAGTCTATGTTTGTTTTTCTATCATTTGGGTATTTTCTATGTTTCGGCCTAGTATGGTTCTCAATCAGAGGCAGGTGTCATTAGTTGTCTCTGATTGAGAATCATACTTAGGTAGCCTGGGTTTCACTGTGTCTTTGTGGGTGATTGTTCCTGTCTCTGTCTTTGCACCAGATAGGACTGTTTAGGTTTTTCATGTTTATTGTTTTGTAGTGTTTATGTGTACATTTACATATTAAAAGAACCATGGACACTTACCACGCCGCATATTGGTCCTCTGATCCTTTTCGCCTCTCCTCTTCGGAAGAAGAGGAGGAAATCCTCGACAATTTCTTTCACCACGCACAGTTAAGGTCAGGATTGTGGGAGGGTAATCTGATCCTAGATCTGTACCTTGTGGAAACTTTACCCCGGAGCGACAGAGACACACAAAAGTCAAGTGACTCATCATATTGAATAACGGAAGGTCTTGTATGCACCGTTGTGTCACTCCTTAAAGATTACATTTGATGGCTAAACATTAACAAGTTATGACCCTGTTTGTTTGTCATGATGGAGAGAATAGTGAAAGAAAGTATACAGTTGTGTTGTTCAACCCAGCGTTACCATTCAATCTCATCTAAACCGATAAAGAAATGATTTCCTTCTGTCTCTTGTTTCTCTGGATTCCTACAATGTCTGCAGGTCAGTACAGATATAATGTGGCTAGAATCATGTTGCTAGAATCATGTTGCTAGAATCAAGTTGCTAGTTATTTGAACTTCAGAAAACTACTTGGTCAGTACTTAGGCTCCAGACTAAGTGACATGTTTACTTCATCTCACTGTAGAGTGAGGATCTGTGTTTAAACATAGGCCGAGCCGTAGGTATTCAATCAATTGACGATAGGGGTTTTACAAATATGTCAGAAATGACAGAAGACATGCAGATCATCTATGTTACGTTATTGAATTATAGTATTATATTCACAGCTCCATATTGTATGATATTACATGATCAATCATATAATTATTATATTATATTCACAGCTCCATACTGTATGATATTACATAATCAATCATATCATTATAATATTCTATTACAGCTCCATACTATATGATATTACATAATCAATCATATAATTATAATATTTTATTCACAGATCCCCACTCTTTGAAATACATATACACTGCAGTCTCAGGTGATACTGACTTCCCAGAGTTCACGGTGGTGGGTTTGCTGGACGACCAACAGTTTGTGCACTTTGGCAGCAACACCAAGACACTGGTCAACGACGCTGAGTGGATGAATAAGACAGGAAAATACTACAGGGAACTCTACAATGAGACCCTGATTAACCAATATGAAGGCTTCAAAAACCTCATTACGTTTGCAAAGAAGCAGTTTAACCAAACCCAGTCAAAAGGTAGCAGAATGCACATGGGCATGCATGCAAACACACACACACACACACACACACACACACACACACACACACACACACACACACACACACACACACACACACACACACACACACACACACACACACACACACACACTTACATAAATGAATAAAGCAGTTTATAGCTAGTATTACAAGGCCGTTGCCCAGGTAATCAAGGTTTACTGAAGATAGACCTCTCTCTCACTCTTTCTCAGGTGTTCACACAATCCAGAACTTGTACGGCTGTGAGTGGAATGATGAGACTGAACTCCAAGATTATTTCCATCACTATGGATACGATGGTGAGGATTTCATTTCATTGGACATGAAGACCGTAAGATGGATAACCTCCGTACAGCAGGCAGACACCATCAAACAGAAGTGGGACGACAACAGCAAGGATCTGCACTATCTCAAATGGTACTTCACTAAGGAGTGTATTGACACTTTGAAGGAGTATGTGAACTTCGCCAGCAGCGTCTTGAAGAAGATAGGTACAGAGACACTGTCTGAGACACATGGCATCCTATTCAATCAAAACCTACTACCGGTTGTTTCCGGCTTGAGGCACAACAACATCATTCCCCAATGCTAGATGCTATTTTGAATTCATATTTCGATCCCTCTTCTTTCCTCTCCTTACTTCTCTCCAGTCCCTCCCTCAGTGTCTCTGCTCCAGAAGACCCCCTCCTCTCTAGTGACCTGCCACGCTACAGGTTTCTACCCCAGTGGAGTCATGGTGTCCTGGCAGAAAGATGGGCAAGAACAGCATGAAGATGTGTTGCATGGAGAGATTCTCCCCAACGGTGATGGAACCTTCCAGAAAAGTGCCCATCTCACAATCGACTCTGAGAAATGGGAGAACAACAACTACACCTGTGTGGTTGAGCACAAAGAAAACATCATCGCCATCAGACTGAATCAGTCTGTGATAAAAACAAACAGTGGTAAGATTAATAACATCTTACATTATGACAGAGAATTATGTAATTTACTGTAATATTCACTGTGTGAACACACAGTATTCACTGTGTGTTCATGGGTGTCTGAGTAAAGGGTCTCAATATATATGTAAATGTGATATTTCATTATTATAATTTTTTATAAATGTGTATACATTTCTAAACACCTGTTTTTGCTTTGTTCATTATGGGGTATTGTGTGTAGATTTTAAACTTAATATTTTGTCAACTCAACTCAGTCAAGCTTCTTGAAACTGTCCCCATCATTATTGGAGGAGGAGTGGTAGCTGTCATCCTCCTAGTCACCTTCATCATAACTAGGTTTATTATGTGGAACAGGAAGAGTACAGGTGAGCAACAACATAAATAATATGTGATGAGTACAGTACATTACAAATATTTCTCAAGCTGTCTTAGTGTCACATATGGAGGTGAAGAAGCCTGGAGAAGCCCACATTTATTTGAACCTGGCGTGGGTTGGTATGTACAGTGCTGATGCTTATTTCAGCTTTTAAAGTAGTCTAACTGTTTGGCTCTCTTCTGTTTTGTATTAGCCTCTGATGATGGTTCCAACCCCTCCATGACACAGCAGAACCAGATACAACTTGAGGTTTCTCTCTCACTAATCAAACAGGTAATGTACTGTATCTATAAAGGTCCAGTGGCATCAAGTGGTTTGTACTCCTATTAGATTATGCTTGTCTGTCTGTCCATCCTTCTGCAAATCAAATCTCAATTTTTCCTTTATCTACCCAAATGTTTGTCTCTTTATCTGTCTGTCTGTCTGTCTGTCTGTCTGTCTGTCTGTCTGTCTGTCTGTCTGTCTGTCTGTCTGTCTGTCTGTCTGTCTGTCTGTCTGTCTGTCTGTCTGTCTGTCTGTCTGTCTGTCTGTCTGTCTGTCTGTCTGTCTGTGTCTCTCTCTCTCTCTCTCTCTCTCTCTCTCTCTCTCTCTCTCTCTCTCTCTCTCTCTCTCACAGGAGAGAAGCAGAGAAAAGAGGACCTTTATTGAAGGACAGTGAGGCCAGCTGAAAAGTGCTACCGAACAATAGGATATTTCATCTCATGATTAACACCATGTCTGCTCAAATCCGACATCACAGCTCTTATGAATATACCACACAGTACTTGAATATAGGAAAAACCCGCCGTCACTGAAATATTCTTTAAGTTTTCATGCATTTTTTAGCAGCAGAGATCGGAACAAATGGACACGTTTAGGCGGAAGCTTCGTCAGCGTTTGGAGAACAATCAGCATTCACCCATATTTATAGATGACATCATATGGCAGTACTGCTTGTTTCTTTTTTTACAAACATTATTTACATAATTACTTATTTATATTAATTATTTCAATGAATTATTTACATACATTATCTATTATTTTCCACAAGATATTCCAAATCTACCACAAACTATTCATGACGGCAGATTACCATGTTTTTCTATTATGTAAAAGGGTTTTCAGCAATAAAGTTGGATTGTTAATACCATGTTGTGTATTTGTACATTCTGGTCAATGCAATGAGCGTGAAATTAGCAGCAACTATCTGACCTCTGGAATGTCATCATGAATTACCTGAGCTAATGTGTACTGTAGTGTGTCCTGTGTAGATCATCACCAGACAGGAGGACTACATCAGGCTATATATGTTCTCTAGATTTTCTTGAGTTTCTGTTACCACCTAGAACAGTCAAATGACATCACTTTATTAAGTTGTAATTAATTATATGGAGATTGTGATGACGCAAAAGAACATAACTTATTGTCACAGCACACAAAGTGCACCATAGGTGTTATTGAGTGTCAGCATCTGCATTACTTAATTCAGTAGGCTTCAGAGACACCCATTTTTACTTCCTGTTATATGTATTGTGACCCCTCCCCACAGTGAGCAGCAGCTCTTATTCCTGTGGCCTGACCAGAACTAACACAATGCTGTATACAGCTTTTTATCTCCTGTTGCTGTCTAGGGACTTCCCAGGTCAGGCAGCAGGCTTCAGACTTCACCTACTAGCTTTATACACTCAGGGACTGACTACACAGCCTTACAGGAAGTCCATGAAGCTGTGTGTAGGATATTTTGTAATAATGAATGGCATACACTCAGCTCAGCAGAGGAGTGATGTTATTTGAGACGCTGTTCTGTTTAGAAACATGATCTTAATGTAACAGAGCAGCAACAGAACAGAGGTGAAGAACAGAACACTGTGTGTGACAGAGCAGGAACAGAACAGAGACGAAGAACAGAACACTGTGTGTGACAGAGCAGGAACAGAACAGAGATGAAGAACAGAACACTGTGTGACAGAGCAGGAACAGAACAGAGACGAAGAACAGAACACTGTGTGACAGAGCAGGAACAGAACAGAGACGAAGAACAGAACACTGTGTGACAGAGCAGGAACAGAACAGAGACGAAGAACAGAACACTGTGTGTGACAGAGCAGGAACAGAACAGAGATGAAGAACAGAACACTGTGTGTGACAGAGCAGGAACAGAACAGAGGTGAAGAACAGAACACTGTGTGTGACAGAGCAGGAACAGAACAGAGGTGAAGAACAGAACACTGTGTGTGACAGAGCAGGAACAGAACAGAGACGAAGAACAGAACACTGTGTGTGACAGAGCAGGAACAGAACAGAGACGAAGAACAGAACACTGTGTGTGACAGAGCAGGAACAGAACAGAGACGAAGAACAGAACACTGTGTGTGACAGAGCAGGAACAGAACAGAGACGAAGAACAGAACACTGTGTGAAAGGCTGACAGGTGATCAAACCCTAAACATTGAAACTGAACCCTCAACATCAGCATATATTCAGCATGTTTATCTCTGTTTCAGGCATTATTCAGGACAACAGTAAGTGGCTGCCTTTATTCTGCTTCTGACATCATCACTGAAACTGAAAGAAAATGCTTAATCTTGTAGTTGTTCATTATTTATCATCTGACTTTGGATGTATTGTGTTTGACTGTATCCATTTTACAATGTTGTTGTGTCTGTTTTCCTTGTAGCTTCTGATGATGGTTCAAACTCATCCAAAAAGCATTAGGTTTCTCTCTCACTAATCAAACAGGTGAATGTCTCTGTCACGTTCTGACCTTAGTTCCTTTATTATGTCTTTGTGTTAGTTTGGTCAGGGCGGGAGTTGGGGGGGGTAGTCTATGTTCTTTTTTCAATGTTGTATTTCTGTGTTTGGCCTGGTATGGTTCTCAATCAGAGGCAGCTGTCGATCGTTGTCTCTGATTGAGAATCATACTTAGGTAGCCTGTTTTCCCCATTTTAGTTGTGGGTGATTGTTTTCTGTCTCTGTGTCATCACCAGACAGAACTGTTTCGTTTTCGTTCGTTCTCCTTGTTATTTTGTTTTTGTGTTCAGTGTTAATAAATTCAACATGGACACGTACCACGCTGCGCATTGGTCCAATATTTCCTATTTCTCCTCAGAAGAGGAGGAGAATCGTTACAGTCTCTCTAGTTGTCTGTTTTTGAAACACCAATGTCAACTTTCTCAACAATCCCCTATTGACATGAATGCATGTTATGAGGTACACAAGTTTGAGTTACTATTAGATATACTGCATGTCCAAAAGTATGTGGAAACATTGAACATGGCTGTTGACATCTCCAACATCTCATTCCAAAAACATGGGCATTAATATGGAGTTTGTCCCCCCTTTTCTACTGTAACAGCCTCCACTCTTCTGGGAACGCTTTCCACTAGATGTTGAAACATTGCTGCAGAGACTTGCTTCCATTCAGCCACAAGAGCATTAGTGAGGTCAGGTACAGATGTTAGGTGATTAGGCCTGGCTCGCAGTTGCCATTCCAATTCATCCCAAAGGTGTTCGATGGGGTTGAGGTCATGGCTCTGTGCAATCTCAACAAACCATTTCTGTATGGGCCTCGCTTTGTGCATGGAGCATTGTCATGCTGGAACAGGAAATGGCCTTCCCCAAACTGTTGCCACCATGTTGGAAGCACAGAATCTTCTAGAATGTCAGTGCATGCTGTAGCGTTAAGATTTCCCCATCACTGGAACTAAGGAGCCTGAACCATGAAAAACAGCTCCAGACCATCATTCCTCCTCCACCAAACTTTACAGTTGGCACTATGCATTGAGGCAGGTAGCGTTCTCCAAGCATCTGCCAAACCCAGATTCGTCCGGCAGACTGCCAGATGGTGAAGGGTGACTCATCCCTCCAGAGAACGTGTTTCCACTGCTCCAGAGTTCAATAGCTGCGAGCTTCATGCCACTCCAGCTGACGCTTAGCATTGCGCATGGTGATCTTAGGCTTGTGTGTGGCTGCTCGGCCATGGAAACCCATTTCATGAAGCTCCCGACGAACAGTTATTGTGCTGACATTGCTTCCAGGCAGTTTGGAACTCGGTAATGAGTGTTGCAACTGAGGACATTTTTACGCTCTACGCACTTCAGCACTCGCCGGTCCCGTTCTGTGAGCTTGTGTAGCCTACCACTTCGCCCGCTGAGCCGTTGTTGCTCCTAGAAGTCTTCACTTCACAATAACAGCACTTACAGTTGACCAGGGGATCTCTAGCAGGGCAAAACTTTGACGAACTGACTTGTTGGAAAGGTGGCATCCTATGACAGTGCCTCGTTGAAAGTCACTGAGCTCTTCAGTAAGGTCCATTGTACTGCCAATGTTTTTCTATGGGGATTGCATGGCTGTGTGCTTTATTTATACACCTATCAGCAACGGGTGTGGCTAAAATGTGGGTGTGGCTCAAGTCAGCCTCCCGGGTGGCGCAGTGGTCTAAGGCACTGCATCGCAGTGCTAGCTGTGCCACCAGAGATTCTGGGTTTGAGCCCAGGCTCTGTCGCAGCCGGTTGCGACCTGGAGGCTCATGGGGCGGCGACAAGCGTCGTCCGGGTTAAGGAGGGCTTGGCCGGCAGGGATATCCTTCGTCTCACCGCGCACTAGTGACTCCTGTGGCGGGCCGGGCGCAGTGCACGCTGACCAGGTGGCCAGGTGTACTGTGTTTCCTCCGACACATTGGTGAGGCTGGCTTCCGGGTTGGATGTGCATTGTGTCAAGAAGCAGTGTGGCTTGGTTGGGTGGTGGATGGCTCTCGACCTTCACATCTCCCGAGTCCATACGGGAGTTGCAGCGTTGAGACAAGACTGTAACTACTACCAATTGGATACCATGAAATTGGGGAGAAAAAAGGGGGTAGCATTTTTTTTTTATGATTAAAAAAAAGGATTTGTTTTTAAGTATTTTCAGTGGAATATGCTGTATTAGCTTCAGTCATCTTTTTCACTGACCTCTGTCTGTCTGTCTGTCTGTTTTTACAGCAGAGTAGCAGAGACAAGAAAAGAAAGACAGAAAACTTTTCTAGAAGTTTGAGTCAAAGTAATGTGCACCCAGCCACAAAGACACATTTCTCTAAAACAGCATTATCTGGTGATACCTTCTTGGGGAACAACTTGACACCATGTGTCATAACACGTTATAACTATGTCATAATATGTCATAACAGCTGACATAACTTGTCATAACCTGTCATAATATGATCATAACACTGTCATGACCCATATATTTACACCTGTTGTGACACATATTGCATTATTTTATTGCTGGTTATGACACCTGCAATAATTATTTTCATTACCATGATGTTTCCTTTTGTTTGAAAGTTTGTCTCTTAAATCCTTTGTTTTTGATGTAATGAATTCTTTCAGTCATGTTTTTTGGATCATATTTTAAATAACTTGTAGAAAATACACTTTATGACACTGTCATGAAGCATTATAACCATCCTGTGTCACTTTACTTTGACTAAGAAAATACACTTCATGACACAGTCATGAAGCATTATGACCATCATAATCATATAAGCCAGATAGGCCTATCACAAACATGCCCTTAAATAAGTCCCCAGTCAAAAAGAGGGTGTCTTGTCCTGCTTCTGAAATCTGCTCCTGAATTCATCCCATTCATCAGCAACAGAGCATAGGGGTAGGTGCATGTCTGACATCAATTTGTGCCCAATTACATTGATAATTTAATATGGTCAATTTAAAAATATATATCAGAAACATACTGTTGACACATAGGCTATGATGTAGTGAAATGTTTGTGTGGGTTTTTACAGTCTTGTGTAGGTGTCACAACCAGCCATAAAATAACGCAATACATGACAGGCCTAAAAAAGGCCTAAAAAAATGTGTCATGACAGTGTTATGACCATATTATAACAGGTGATGACAAGTTATTTCAGCTGTTTTGACATATGTTGACATGGTCATGACCCTGTCATAATGTGTTATGAAGCTGGGAGTCAAGGAAATTGTTACAACTTCTTGTAACTAATAACTGCACAACTAAAATCTACAATGACAGAAATCTTCTTTTAATGTATATATATTTTTTTACAATAACTGGGTCTGATATTGGGGTTATAGGCTTTAAAATGGTTTGAAAATCAAAAACAGATGGGTTTTTACTGAAAATGAGTTATTTTTACTTTTGCTAACCTGTGACACTGTTAGATGTTACAAACTAAGTTCTAGTTTGTGCTGTGCAATACTGTCAACATCCTTGAATTAGGAGTATCACTTTTGTCTTAATAACAGACAATATTAATAACTTCATAACTTTTGGATTATCTTTCTGCTACACAGGTGATCCGTACTCCATGCTGTTCAGTAATGCTCTACTACATCATTCAATAGCCGTTTTATTCTTAACAATGGTGTACAAATGATTTTCTCAGATCTTTACAGTTTTATAACGGACATATTGGAGGTGGCCGTATGTTTGTCTCTCTGATTTCAGAGGGGTTGGGTTAAATGCGGAAGACACATTTCAGTTGAATGCATTCAGTTATGTAACTGACTAGATATCCCCTTCCCTTTTCCTTTCACTTTCTGCTATCATGCCAAGGAGTTGGAAACAGTACATAAACCGACTGGCACTCAGGCTATGTTGGAGGAGGTTAGTTAGATTGTTTTGTGTGATTATATTTTCTATATAAAGAATTATTGTGTGGATGATTACAATCATACATCTGTATATATACAGTTGATTTACAGAAATAAATGGTTGCTAACTTACTAATTGTGTCTTTGTGCTTCATATTGAGCTTTGGGGAGCTTCAATCAGGAGCCAAACAGAGAACATGCACCCTGGTCACATTCTGTAGTGCTGAAGAGACTTAGTTAGTTCAGTAGTGTTTGTTATTGTGAATTGGCAGACATTTCATACTAGAAATGACACCTCATCAGATACCCTCCCCTTACATAGGCTATAGTGTAGATCTCTCTGTGCTCCTCTCATCTACACTACATGACCTTTGACACCTCAGGCCAGTCACCAGCATGGCTGTTCAGCCACAGTTACTGTAATCACTAATAAGATGTGTATGGAAAAAAACACAACTACAACCCTCATTATAGTTCACCCATGGGAACAAACATGGCAGACAAGCCAGACCTACAGATGTAGGATCTTAATTTGATCACCCTGTTGCAGGAGAACTTTCCTGAAATGCAGGAAATGTTAAACTTGTAGTGTATTTGAGGTTTAAAAAGGATTCGGAAGATTGTAATTTCCATTTTGTAATTTCAGATGTGATTCCCATGAATTATAATCCACATAATAATTCCCATTTCCTGTTGCTGCAGGATTATTTTCCTGCTGTAGCAAACTGTCTCAAACAAGATCCTACATCTGTATGTCAAAGACAGGTATTGAATGACCGGTTGCCTACTGGAGAATGACTAGTGAACTGGTGAAGGCTGTTAGAATTAGTGAGGCCTACGTTTAATATATTTGTTACTGCTATAATATAAATATAAACAAGCTATAATGTGATTTACTCATTAGGATCACCATTAAAACCTGTCAATAATCAATGGCATTTCTTTTACTTTCTATTTCAATTTATTTAGCTCATTTCACTCTGGTGCCTGATGATATTGTACTTCTTTCATCTCCTATTGGATTATAATTCCTCCACTGTTGTTTTTTCATGTCACCTACAACATCATATCTGTCACACCTTGGTCTTAGTATTTTGTGTTTTCTTTAATTATTTGGTCAGGCCAGGGTGTGACATGGGTTATTGTGGTGTGTTTTTGTCTTAGGGGTTTTGTGGGGTGTCTACGTAGTCTATGGCTGCCTGAGGCGGTTCTCAATCAGAGTCAGGTGATTATCGTTGTCTCTGATTGGGAACCATATTTAGGCAGCCATATTCTGTGAGTGTTTTCGTGGGTGATTGTTCCTGTCTTTGTGTTTGCACCAGATAGGTCTGTTTTGGTTTTCATTATTTACTTTCGTTAGTTTTGTAGTTTCTGTATGTATAGGTTTTCCTTCATTAAAATATATCATGAATCATCATCACGCTGCATTTTGGTCCGATCCTTGTTCTACCTCTTCGTCAGAAGAGGAGATAGAAGAGAGCTGTTACAATATCCAACAATCACTCCTTATTCCATGATGTTTTTGTTGATGTTTTTATTGGCAAAAAAATGTTTTAGTTCTAATGCCATTCATGTATGGCTTAACATGTTTTGTATATAAAGTCAACAGATTAAATCAACTGCATTTTCAATAGATTGTACTTCCTGAGTCGGAAAGTCACAGAATTTCCTGACTGTTTTCAGAATGCAGAGAAAAAGGTAACAAGAAGGATTCCATGACCCAATACATTTATCTGATAAACAAGCTATGGCCTCTGCTCTGCCTGTCTTACTTCCTGGTGTATGTGCCAAATCAAATGCCAGTTCTCTGTTGACAATAAAGGCAACTATGACAGAGGGAGTTGGTAAAAGTTGCCTTAACCACTGATACAGGGTCGGATGTGTTTTACCCATCAAATGGTTTATATTAGAATGGGGTTAGAGTAATCTGATCTAAGATCTGTGGTGAGAGGCTACTTCTTATTGGAGCAGGGCAGGCAGAGACATCAGGTGATTTCTCTGAAACAGTGTTGAGGAGAGTTACAGTCTACCTGTAGATGGCACTGTGGCATTGTTCATCCTTCACTGTAGCCTATTGGACTGATGGTTTGTCCCTTTATTGATTCTTATCAGGGACTTTCCATTCACAGACTTATTAGCTACCTGATCTTGATGTGGTTATCCCCTCCACACACATACCAGAACACACTGTGGGAGTGTTAAAGAATTCCAGAACATGGTTCCATCTGGGAGAGAATTGGAGTAATTATTGGTGAACAAAAACATTTGACCTGGTTAGCGATGTAGTTACTTTACATCGATGGTAAAAGAGTTTTCATCTATTATCTACTGCCACTGTATTCCATTTAGCATATGTGTTTACACAGTGAGACAAAAACCCTGGTTGAATGGCAAGATTGTAATGTTCATGACAATAACAAACTCGGTCTCAACCTTTAAGTCTTTACTGAAGACTCATCTCTTCAGTGGGTCATATGATTGAGTGTAGTCTGGCCCAGGAGTGGGAAGGTGAACGGAAAGGCTCTGGAGCAACGAACCGCCCTTGCTGTCTCTGCCTGGCCGGTTCCCCTCTTTCCACTGGGATTCTCTGCCTCTAACCCTATTACAGGGGCTGAGTCACTGGCTTACTGGGGCTCTCTCATGCCGTCCCTGGAAGGGGTGCGTCACCTGAGTGGGTTGATTCACTGATGTGGTCATCCTGTCTGGGTTGGCGCCCCCCTTGGGTTGTGCCATGGCGGAGATCTTTGTGGGCTATACTTAGCCTTGTCTCAGGATGGTAAATTGGTGGTTGAAGATATCCCTCTAGTGGTGTGGGGGCTGTGCTTTGGCAAAGTGGGTGGGGTTATATCCTTCCTGTTTGGCCCTGTCCGGGGGTGTCCTCGGATGGGGCCACAGTGTCTCCTGACCCCTCCTGTCTCAGCCTCCAGTATTTATGCTGCAGTAGTTTATGTGTCGGGGGGCTAGGGTCAGTTTGTTATATCTGGAGTACTTCTCCTGTCCTATTCGGTGTCCTGTGTGAATCTAAGTGTGCGTTCTCTAATTCTCTCCTTCTCTCTTTCTTTCTCTCTCTCGGAGGACCTGAGCCCTAGGACCATGCCCCAGGACTACCTGACATGATGACTCCTTGCTGTCCCCAGTCCACCTGGCTGTGCTGCTGCACCAGTTTTTACTGACCTGAGCCCTAGGACCATGCCCCAGGACTACCTGACATGATGACTCCTTGCTGTCCCCAGTCCATCTGACCATGCTGCTGCTCCAGTTTCAACTTTTCTGCCTTATTATTATACGACCATGCTGGTCATTTATGAACATTTGAACATCTTGGCCATGTTCTGTTATAATCTCCACCTGGCACAGCCAGAAGAGGACTGGCCACCCCACATAGCCGGTTTCTCTCTAGGTTTCTTCCTAGGTTTTGGCCTTTCTAGGGAGTTTTTCCTAGCCACTGTGCTTCTACACCTGCATTGCTTGCTGTTTGGGGTTTTAGGTTGGGTTTCTGTACAGCACTTTGAGATATCAGCTGATGTACGAAGGGCTATATAAATAAATTTGATTTGATTTGATATTTAGCAATGTAATGCATCCCACACAGCGGTATGGAGATGAAAAGGCCTATTTACTAGAACTAGTTGATGGGTCAGTGTGTCAGACATCTCATGATGGAGGATAGATAGACACAAGATGGCTGCATCCTGATGCTCTTACATGAAAGGGCGTGATACTTAACTCAACACTGTTGGACTCCACCCCTCTCATGTGTGGGTGCGTGTGTGTGTGTGTGTGTGTGCACAGTACTTTGCATTTTCATGCTGTATTTGTTTATTGCCCTGTTTTCAATGTGATGCTATAAAATCATTGAATATTAAATAGAGGTAGATCCAACATGATGCTCCTCCTTCAATGGGTTACATCCAGTACACCAAATAAAGCTCCATAGACCTTAACCTGAGATACATGTAGCTCTATTGAGTCATCTACTCAAACCACAGAAGCCCTCTAAGAATAGGCCAATAACTAAACCTACAACAGCTGGTTGCTGCAAGACCTTCCTGTATTTAGTTCTACCACGATATTCTTGCAGTATCTAGACTGGCTTGTCTTAAAAGTATTTATTGTCACAGACACTGAGATTGGTCTTTTTCCTTTTTCCTTTATCCCAATATACCCAATATACCTCTGTCAAATTTCAGAGGTGGGGAACTACATCATCGACGTAAACCTGTCAAAGATCAAGCTGTCTTCCCATTTACAAGTCATAAATAATACAGGGTCATTCTAAACATGGTTAGGGCATCTCACTGAGTCCATTTAGGTGGCCTCTTACTGTATGTTTCTGCAATTACTCCATTGACTGTCATCCAACATTGTTGTCTGTTTCAGAATTCAGTTTTCAATTGGTTGAGCATTCCTTCTCAATCTCATGTGTGTATGTTTGTCTATGTCCTCATTTGCCCCTTCAACAAATATATGGCATGTTTTCATGACACATTGATACTGAAACCAGTGTTAGGAGTGTTGCTGTTTGGGATGCTGCCTGTTTACATACAATATCTCAGTGTAACAGAGAGATACAGCAGTAACAGAACAGAGATGAAGACGAGCCTCCAACTGGCAAGTACCTTGACTCACATTTTCAACCTCTCCCTGACCGAGTCTGTAATACCTACATGTTTCAAGGAGACCACCATAGTCCCTGTGCCCAAGAATGCGAAGGTAACCTGCCTATATGACTACCACACCGTGGCATTCATGTCGGTAGCCATGAAGTGCTTTGAAATGCTGGTCATAGCTCACATTAACACCATCATACCAGAAACCCTAGACCTACTCCATTTTGCATACTGCCCCAACAGATCCACAGATGATGCAATCTCAATCCCACTCCCCACTGCCCTTTTCCCACCTGGACAAAAGGAACACCTATGTGAGATTGTTGTTCATTGACTACAGCTCAGCACTAATCGAAGGACCCTGGGACTAAACACCTCTCTCTGCAACTGGATCATGGACTTCCTGAAGGGCCGTCTCCATGTGGTAAGGGTAGGCAACAACACATATGCCACGCTGATCCTCAACACCGGGGCCTCTCAGGGGTGAGTGCTTAGTCCCCTCCTGTACTCCCTGTTCACCCACGACTGCGTGGCCAAGCACGACTCCAAAACCATCAATAAGTTTGCCGACGAGACAACAGTGGTAGGCCTGATCATCGACAACGATGAGACAGCCTATAGTGAGGAGGTCAGAGACCTGGCAGTGTGGTGTCAGGACAACAACCTCTCCCTCAATGTGAGCAAGACAAAGGAGGTGATCGTGGACTACAGGAAAAGGTGGTCCGAACAGGCCCCCATTAACATCAATAGGGCTGTAGTGGAGCGGGTCGAGAGTTTCAAGTTTCTTGGTGTCCACATCACCAACAAACTATCATGGTCCTAACACACAAAGACAGCCATGAAGAGGGCACGATAAAACCTTTTCCCCCTTAGGAGACTGAAAAGATTTGTCACGGGTCCCCAGATCCTCAAAAGGTTTTACAGCTGCACCATCGAGAGCATCGTGACCGGTTGCATCACCGCCTGGTATGGCAACTGCTCTGCATCCGACCGTAAGACGCAACAGAGGCCCTGGGGCCAAGCTTCCACCCATCCAGGACCTATATACTAGGCAATGTCAGAAAATTGTCAAAGACTCCAGTCACCCAAGTCATTGACTGTTCTTTATGCTACCGCCTAGCGCCAAGTCTAGGTCCAAAAGGCTCTTTAACAGCTTCTACCCCCAAGCTACACTGCTCAAAAAAATAAAGGGAACACTTAAACAACACAATGTAACTCCAAGTCAATCACACTTCTGTGAAATTAAACTGTCCACTTAGGAAGCAACACTGATTGACAATACATTTCACATGCTGTTGTGCAAATGGAATAGACAACAGGTGGAAATTATAGGCAATTAGCAAGACACCCCCAATAAAGGAGTGGTTCTGCAGGTGGTGACCACAGACCACTTCTCAGTTCCTATGCTTCCTGGCTGATGTTTTGGTCACTTTTGAATGCTGGCGGTGCTTTCACTCTAGTGGTAGCATGAGACGGAGTCTACAACCCACACAAGTGGCTCAGGTAGTGCAGCTCATCCAGGATGGCACATCAATGCGAGCTGTGGCAAGAATGTTTGCTGTGTCTGTCAGCGTAGTGTCCAGAGCATGGAGGTGCTACCAGGAGACAGGCCAATACATCAGGAGACGTGGAGGAGGCCGTAGGAGGGCAACAACCCAGCAGCAGGACCGCTACCTCCACCTTTGTGCAAGGAGGAGCACTGCCAGAGCCCTGCAAAATGACCTCCAGCAGGCCACGAATGTGCATGTGTCTGCTCAAACAGTCAGAAACAGACGCCATGAGGGTGGTATGAGGGCCCGATGTCCACAGGTGGGGGTTGTGCTTACTACAGCCCAACACCGTGCAGGACGTTTGGCATTTGCCAGAGAACACCAAAATTGGCAAATTCGCCACTGGCGCCCTGTGCTCTTCACAGATGAAAGCAGGTTCACACGGAGCACGTGACAGATGTGACAGAGTCTGGAGACGCCGTGGAGAATGTTCTGCTGCCTGCAACATCCTCCAGCATGACCGGTTTGGCGGTGGGTCAGTCATGGTGTGGGGTGGCATTTCTATGGGGGGCCGCACAGCCCTCCATGTGTTCGCCAGAGGTAGCCTGACTGCCATTAGGTACCGAGATGAGATCCTCAGACCCCTTGTGAGACCATATGCTGGTGCGGTTGGCCCTGGGTTCCTCCTAATGCAAGACAATACTAGACCTCATGTGGCTGGAGTGTGTCAGCAGTTCCTGCAAGAGGAAGGCATTGATGCTATGGACTTGCCCGCCCGTTCCCCAGACCTGAATCCAATTGATCACATCTGGAACATCATGTCTCGCTCCATCCACCAACGCCACGTTGCACCACAGACTGTCCAGGAGTTGGCGGATGCTTTAGTCCAGGTCTGGGAGGAGATCCCTCAGGAGACCATCCACTACCTCATCAGGAGCATGCCCAGGCGTTGTAGGGAGGTCATACAGGCACGTGGAAGCCACACACACTACTGAGCCTCATTTTGACTTGTTTTAAGGACATTACATCAAAGTTGGATCAGCCTGTAGTGTGGTTTTCCACTTTATTTTTGAGTGTGACTCCAAATCCAGACCGCCATGGGTTGATAAATTTGATTTCCATTGATAGTTTTTGTGTGACTTTGTTGTCAGCACATTCAACTATGTAAAGAAAAAAGTATTTAATAAGAATATTTCATTCATTCAGATCTAGGATGTGTTATTTTAGTGTTCCCTTTATTTTTTTAACAGTGTATAAGACTGCTGTACAATTAATCAAATGCCCACGCTGACTATTTACATCGCCATTTTAGAGTGTGGTTGTGTCTCTTTTCTTTGTAGATTGTGATGCTGGTTCTAACTTAGATGTGAATTGATGTAGCTACTTAGTTAATATGGAAGGTTTTATTTACCGTGAACCATGCATTAGGAACTTAACCTGAACTCATTATCTTTCAAATCAATCTCTTTATTTCTGTTTTAGCTTCTGACACCGACTCTGACAACTCTGGGAAAGGTATCCAGAAGACTTGATAAACCTCTGCACTTCTGTTACATCAGAGTAAGTCACTTTAAGATGTCCTCATATTAATGACCAAACTAGAGATCCAAACACTACCACACTGGAACATACTGCTTACTGTTTGGAATGTGTTTGTGTGTGTAACCTCTCTCTTCTCATGTGTTTTAGGAGCTGAAGAGGACAGCAACGGAAATAACAAACAAACTTCCCGAAAACATAACACATCTGTATATTTACACACACACATCAGTCTCACACACATCTTTCTCACGCACAAGCGCACACGCGCACACACACACACACACACACACACTGTAAACACAGAATCCATATAGAAAACATATCTGCTGTCAGAAATATTCTTTGGTGATTTCCTTGAAACAGTTGTACTTTCATATATTCCTTTTGCTTTTTAAAAGATGTGCTGTAATTTTGTTGAATTATACAATGAAAATGTTCCACTGTGTGATAGGCATATCTCAATCTTACTGGTATATTAGAATCAATGGATGTAAAAATTTGAATCTATATTATTATTAAAATAAAACTTCCCCTACCTGAATCCACCAAAACAATCACATTTAAGAGATATTGCTGTAAACTGGAAAAACATTTTTCAATTTTGTTTGAATGTGTAGTGTAGCAGCACATGTTTTGGTGGTATAAGATACAGTAATTGTGTGATGTTATAACTTTGCTCACACTAACTTGTTTAATTGTATAACTATAATCCAGACCGGGCCTGTCCACATGTTCCATTTGTACATTTTTCTCTTTTCTCGAATGTGACTTTATTTTTCTAGCTTTTAATTTTTTTTATGATACGTTTGATTTATGATGAGGCATAACACTTTTTCACTACACATTCTGTAGAAATAAGTTGGTGAATAAGTGAACATGTATTTTATTGGAAGTGTAAATGTGATCCATTTAACAGACGCATAATCAACCAGCCAAACAAGACCAATTAGAGACCAAATTCATGCATTCTGTAATAATGTTCTTACACCGAACAGAATTGAAATGAAAGTGTCATACTGGCCCTTTTAATAATGTTTGCAGTAAGATATGTTCTAAACAGCAAAGGACTTGAAGTGGAACAAAATAATTGTGTATATGGTATATGGGCTTAAGAAGAAGTAATATATATTTTGATGACATGTATGAAAAATGATGGGGTGACAGGTAGTCTGGTGGTTAAGAGCATTGGGCCAGTAACCAAAAGGTAAGTTGCTGGTTAGAATCCCACAGCCGACAAGGAGAAAAATCTGTCAACGTGCCCTGGAGCAAGGCACAACCATAATTTCTCATGTAAATCATTCTGGATAAAAGTGTCTGATTATGTAAATGTTTTAATAAAATGCTTCTTAGAAAGGGGGTCATCTCTACACAGTTTCTTTGAGTACCGGCACCTATTTCAGTCCAAGTCAAGCAATGGATGTAAACAACAACTGGCATAAATAAATAGGTGCTGATACTAGTTTGGGTGCGGTACTGTTGACGTTTAGGTGTAGGAGTTCAAAAATTATTTTGTAACAATATAATAGGCTTTTGAATAAAGGTAATTCTAGACATTTTGTTGTCCTGTAAGAAAGATGTTTCTTAAAAAAGGGTGATAATCTCTGCACTTGTCTCTTTAGTCCTGAACATGATCATATGATAGAGACTAGAATAAAAACATGTTCAGTATCTTTACTTGTCTGGAGGTCCACAGCACTGCTGATTTTCATGCTCATCTAATCAGGGACGGAGTGAACTCTGGCCTATGAGTCAATTATACACTGCTCAAAAAAATAAAGGGAACACTAAAATAACACATCCTAGATCTGATTGAATGAAATATTCTTATGAAATACTTTTTTCTTTACATAGTTGAATGTGCTGACAACAAAATCACACAAAAATGATCAATGGAAATCAAATTTATCAACCCATGGTGGTCTGGATTTGGAGTCACACTCAAAATTAAAGTGGAAAACCACACTACAGGCTGATCCAACTTTGATGTAATGTCCTTAAAACAAGTCAAAATGAGGCTCAGTAGTGTGTGTGGCCTCCACATGCCTGTATGACCTCCTTACAACGCCTGGGCATGCTCCTGATGAGGTGGCGGATGGTCTCCTGAGGGATCTCCTCCCAGACCTGGACTAACGCATCCGCCAACTCCTGGACAGTCTGTGGTGCAATGTGGTGTTGGTGGATGGAGCGAGACATGATGTCCCAGATGTGCTCAATTGGATTCAGGTCTGGGGAACTGGCGGGCCAGTCCATAGCATCAATGCCTTCCTCTTGCAGGCACTGCTGACACACCAACCACATGAGGTCTAGCATTGTCTTGCATTAGGAGGAACTCAGGGCCAACCGCACCAGCATATGGTCTCACAAGGGGTCTGAGGATCTCATCTCGGTACCTAATGGCAGTCAGGCTACCTCTGGCGAGCACATGGAGGGCTGTGCGGCCCCCCAAAGAAATGCCACCCCACACCATGACTGACCCACCGCCAAACCGGTCATGCTGGAGGATGTTGCAGGCAGCAGAACGTTCTCCACAGCGTCTCCAGACTCTGTCACGTCTGTCACATGTGCTCAGTGTGAACCTGCTTTCATCTGTGAAGAGCACAGGGCGCCAGTGGCGAATTTGCCAATCTTGGTGTTCTCTGGCAAATGCCAAACATCCTGCACGGTGTTGGGCTGTAAGCACAACCCCCACCTGTGGACGTCGGGCCATTATACCACCCTCATGGAGTCTGTTTCTGACCGTTTGAGCAGACACATGCACATTTGAGGCCTGCTGGAGGTCATTTTGCAGGGCTCTGGCAGTGCTCCTCCTCCTCCTTGCACAAAGGCGGAGGTAGTGGTCCTGCTGCTGGGTTGTTGCCCTCCTACGGCCTCCTCCACGTCTCCTGATGTACTGGCCTGTCTCCTGGTAGCGCCTCCATGCTCTGGACACTACGCTGACAGACACAGCAAACTTTCTTGCCACATCTCGCATTGATGTGCCATCCTGGATGAGCTGCACTACCTGAGCCACTTGTGTGGGTTGTAGACTCCGTCTCATGCTACCACTAGAGTGAAAGCACCGCCAGCATTCAAAAGTGACCAAAACATCAGCCAGGAAGCATAGGAACTGAGAAGTAGTCTGTGGTCACCACCTGCAGAACCACTCCTTTATTGGGGGTGTCTTGCTAATTGCCTATAATTTCCACCTGTTATCTATTCCATTTGCACAACAGCATGTGCAATTTATTGTAATTCAGTGTTGCTTCCTAAGTGGACAGTTTGATTTCACAGAAGTGTGATTGACTTGGAGTTACATTGTGTTGTTTAAGTGTTCCCTTTATTTTTTTGAGCGGTGTATTTACTGATCAACTGCCAGGGAGAACAGAGAGCTGTAGTAGTACTTCTGCCCTCTAGGGCTAAAATGTATTATCTGGTATTCACCAAGACCTATTGCACAGAATCCTGCTTGGCAACAGATTATATCAATGTTGGTAGACTATTTTATGGAATGTAGTTTCTGTAAGGGATGTAATTCTCTTTTGAGAAAATGAACATAATATGTATGGGAGAAATAGTCTTCTTCAGGTTTTATGGCAAATTCATTGCATTCATTTAAAACTTCCTCTGATATCACAAACATTTTGGTTGTAGAATTTAATTTGTACAGTGAACTCCTATACTGAGGTGGACATTTACAGAATTATGCCAACCAAAAGATACCTGGGCAAACACATCCGACTGGTTTGGGACATATATTTCTGTTTCAGGAAACAGTTTGTTGGAAGCAGATACGCTCGACAAAACGATAAGGACTCCGAATTTTACTTCTTCCAACTGTCGGTTATGTTATTCGACTGTTTAGTAGGCTAAAACATTTGACTAAAACGCTTCAAGTCACAAAGTTGTCAAGTGTATTTCACAAGTCTCAACAGACTTTACAGACAAAATTAAAATCAAGTTTTGTAGTATTGTATTAAACAATCCTACAAACATTTTCCAATGACTGGGACTGGTACATAACTGGTAGATTATCATACTGTACATTTGAATAGGAATGGTAACAGTTGCAGCAAGTTGTGACTGCATGTAAGACCTTCAGGTTAAACAATCCAGAGGATGCAGTTTGAAAACCGTCTTTATTTGGAGCAGTGCTGGGATCAGTTGATAGAGAACACAGTGTGTCTGTGTGGGTGTAGAAACTGATCTGGGATCAGAACATGCCCTTCCTATAGCGGTGGATCAGTTCTGATACGTCCTCCTTACACACCTTTATCCAGCCGTCCTCCTGCATGTGGTACACTGGACAAACACAGACACACATAAATTCATTTGAAAGGTATTGTTTACATTTTATTTTCCTATGGATTCAGCATATGACTACTTTTTAATATGGATAAATCCCTTTGAGATTAGATTATAATTGCATATTTAGATCTAACCTCTTGAATGGAATTACAACAAACAAACAATATCTCAACATACAGCAAACTCAATCCTGCACCTATCTATGCTTCACATGGTCTCACATGAACTGACTTAGTCAATTCATGTCAAATGAATCGTTATAGAATGAGTATAGGTTCCGAACAAGGTCACTCACGGTTGACCACTCCTCCAGAGTAGGCGTCTCTGTGCGTGGCGTGGGTGATGCCACGGCGGCCCAGCTCGTACGCCTCCTCTACCGTCATGTCCTCGCGGTAGCCGCTGTCCATCACTCCGTACGCATAGCTGCTACCACAACCAGTAGAGAACATACGACCAGAGAGACGTGTGGCGTTATCATCCACGTAGTACAAACCAGGGCCCTGGACAGCAAGACACAAATAAATCAATACTCATCAACAGACATGTCAACTGGAGACACTCCAATGCTACTCAAACATCTTTGGGTAGCATCAGGATGAAAATGTCATCTATAAAATAAGGCTTTCAAATAAACACACGCACGCACAGACACACACATACCACAGGCACACACATACCACAGGCACACACATACCACAGGCACACACAAACACACAACCCCCCTGTACCTTGTTGTCCCAGCCAACGATCATGCTGCCCATGGAGAGGCCCATGCCTCTGTATCCCAGCATCATGTTACACAGCAGCTTAGAGGCTGCAGACACTGAGATCCTCTGCTTGTTCCTCAGTTTGTACAGCCTGAGACACAAAGAGATGGTCAGTCACTGTATGAGACAAGGCAGTCAGAGTGCTAAAACACTGGTTTACTTCCAGATACATTTTAACACCCAGAGACATGGAGGCATTAATGTGGCTTGGAAGCATATCATTAACACCAATACAGGAGAGGGCTAGTCTAGATAAGTATTATGGCCAACACGTTAAGTAGATGGTAACTACAGAGTTACTGGTTGATATTGATATGGTTGTGCGGTGCTTACTTTATGTCCCATGCATTTGTTTTGATTGTATGGAAATGACATTGATTGGTACATTTTCTCTTCAACCAACCCTCACTGGCCCTCCCCTTGTGCATAAGCCTAACAGACAGGCATCAATGATTGTGATATCAACACCATGTAACTGTATAGCGGGACTCAATCCAACAGAGACAAGCTCTAACAGACCTGCACTCCTTAGCCAGCAGTCTCTCCCAGTACTGGCAGTCAGCAGCACTACCAGACATGGTCCCCAGCAGGTAAGGGTTGATCTCTATCACCTTGTTAGCCTCCTTCGACGCTGCAGGGAAAGACAAATGCACGGGAAAGGGGTTAGAGAATGATTGCTTTATGTTTGGTTATAGATCTCTGAGTTATAGATCTCCATTCTGCATCTGACGTGTCGGATGTGTCTACGACTGCTGCTGGAACAAAAATCTAATGGACTCAAGGCTGATCACATCAACTTTCCAAGGTAAATCACATCAACATGGAGGATCTTACAATTACCACTTGTAGATGTTTTAGTACTCACAATACAGTAGGCAGTTATAGTAGTAACAGTAGAATGTTATTACTAGTTTCTTACTGTGTATAGGCACTGTATTCTCGGATGAACACAAGTGTATGAGAGAAACGAGAGACTAAAAACGAATCCCTATGGAATGTGATGTTTACCAATGTAGCTGCCAGCTGAGGCCCTGGAGTCCACAGCCACAATGACGCCATGGCGAAATTTGAAAGCCAGTGTAGTTGTTCCGTGATTCAGATCAATGGACACACCACCTTCACGGCTGCATGACTTCAGGAACCCTGAAGGCTGGAGAGAAAGAGCGCAACATACGTGCGCGCGTAAAAGTGTGCTTGAGGTGAAGTGTGAGTTTCCATTGAACCATGCTTTAGTAAGGTATAGTTCACTTCACATAGGACACATTAGATCATTTAGATCACCATATCATTGTCACAGGAGAAACAGAAACGAACTGCAGATTGAAAGACGCGTAAAATACTCACATCCACTCCAACTGGGACAGCAAATTCCTGATTCGGTCGGTCAACAAGATGCCCTACTCCTGTTCCAAGAATCTGCCCACGAAGTCCCGCGTGCGATTTATAACCACTTACGTCGAAAAGTGCCATAATGATTAAATCAAATATAAGAATGTACTGTATCTTAATCAAATTTGAAAGCGAAAATACAGCTTGACTTCGCTCTGACGCGTCAAGGAAATATATTTCCGAATCCAAACGAAACCGAAAGGGTTTTTAATATACATTTTCATTCCTAATCAAAAAAGTAACCCAACTGTTGCTTATAATATGCGTTGTTGCTTATAATATGCGTACTCATTCCGAGTATTATTTGACAATAGCCTAACCACCCCTAATCATACGGATAAACAACTGTGAATAGTCATTAAGTTTTGACGTGATTTTTCACAACAATATACAGTAAACTGACTGAAAACGTATCACACATTTGGCCAATCGCAGAGCATCATTTGTGGGTCGTCACCAGTAAATATGAAGACTTACCTGGTAGAGGTTTACCGTGCTGAAGGAATCACTCACAAAGAGTCACAGGGAGAGAACTACAATGAACAACAAGATAAATACAACATGTAAAGTGCTCGTCCCATGTTTTATGAGCTGAAATAAAAGATATCAGAAATGTTCCACACGCACAAAAAAGCTTATTATTTCTCTCAAATGTTATGCACAAATTTGTTTACATCCCTGTTAGTGAGAATTTTACATTTTGTCAAGATAATCCATCCATCTGACAAGTGTGTGATATCAAGAAGCTGATTAAACAGCATGATCATTACACAGGTGGACCTAAAATGTGCAGTTTTGTCACACAACACAATGCCACAGATGTCTCAAGTTTTGAGGGAGCGTGCAATTGGCACTGTGACTGCAGGAATGTCCACCTGAGCTGTTTCCCACCCATGGCTGCGCCCCTGCCCAGTCATGTGAAATCTATAGATTAGGGCCTAATGAATGTATTTCAATTGACTGATTTCCTTATATGAACTGTAACTCAGCAAAATCATTGAAATTGTTGCATGTTGCATTTATATTTTTGTTCCGTATAAATGTTATGCTGTATTACATTTGAAATATTCATTGGTGCACCATGGAAATATATATTTTTTAACATTAAGTTTCTGTGAGCTGAAACTGCTATAAGGAAAGTGGAAAGCTAAAAGTGAGGAGGGAAAACTCAAACACATATTCATGAAAAATAATGTAGACTTTTTATTCAATCAATCACTTTCCAATATTTCACCCAGTGCCTATAGACACAGCTATAGCCTAGACCTGCTATACCTGTTCAAAATGTATTGGTGACTACAGTTCATTGAACTAAGATCTTTATGTGACAATGTTTTTTTTATGGCTTTGCATTGTAGTGTCACCTAGCAGTCACATCTTGTCATTTTAGGTGTATTGTATTCACTGATTTTATGTCTGAATATTGTGATAAGCCTATGTGTGGCTGTAACTTTGTTGTTTCTTAGTGGTCAGGTTCAGGCGGTATCCATCCGCTGGACTGTCTCCTGCACTACCTCCAGCTCCAGAGGGACTATTTTCTCTGTCAAAATAGACGTTGTACCTGGGCGATACTTGTATCTTCTCTGCCTGAGTAAGAGAAAGAGAGATAGAGAGAAGATAAGATAGAAATTAATCACTGTTCTGTCAACAACAACAAAAAATTCTCAAATATGCTGTTTAGAATAATCGTTGAAGCAGAGTCTGAGGATGGTAACACCATTTACCTCTTGTCTTTGTACTCTGACTCCTGGTACGGCCTGATGTAGTCCACCCCCTGTTTAGTGATGACACAGATATCTATGTTGTTGCCTGAGCCCAGGTCACTCATGATGCCAGAGTGGATGGCATCCCGGACCAACTCCTTAGCCTCTTCTAACTAGAAGGGCATAGGGATGAGGAGTGAGTGAAGGGATTGGAATGGGGGAGTTAGGTCTGTAATACATCCAGCTTAATGTAAACAAACCTGATGCCTTATTTATGGTGAGTTCAATGACTTAACTCTTGAGACTTGAAGTCTATCGATGTGATGGCATATGAACTACATGTATGACAACCCCTAGCCCGCCTAAGGAAAAGTCACTCACCTCCATATTAGGTTTGAATCTATCCTCCAGAATCCCCAGAGCGGCCAAGTCACCAGACCCTACACAAAACACAAATAGGAATCAATTAAATGTCATTATTTATAGATGATTCATGACTAGTCGATTAATCAACTAATAATGGCCCACACAATAACAGTATATGGATGTATGCTTAGGTATGCTTGACACAGTAGCAGTCCCTTACCCATTGCAAGGTATGGCACATTGTCTATGCTCCCATAGGGCCCCACTGTGTAGAGGTGATTACCGGTGCAGTCCACCCCTCCAAGGATTAGACTGGCCCCTATCTGGCCCCGGTACCTAAACATACACATATGAGATACATTATGAACAAACAAGAATGACTCTATTGAATCAAACCTATCTGACATGAAAGGCGGTTACATTGGAGCGGCTATAGTGGTGGATGAGGCGAGTTATTTCAACAGAATGTGATGTTTAAAGGGGCCTTCTGCATTTGCTACATCCATTTTTGGACTTTTAAATCAATGATATGTACCTGTTGATTCTTGAAGAATATCACTTATAAATGCCTCATGAGCTTAGTTAAACTGTCGTACCCGTATCAGAACCCAAAATATAATACTTTTTTACTCCAATGTTTATAAACAATGTAATTCTAAATAAACACTGTATAGCCTCAAAACATGGGCCTAAATTCAACCAGTTCAGCTTTAACCCGCAATAACCGACAACTGCATAGCATATCATTGTTTTTGTTTAGGCGATGTCAGAGGTGAAACTGCATTGGAGCTGTCAAACCCAGAAGCGGCGCTGGGCGTTATACTGTACATATCACAGACATTGCCAGAGGATGCATTAGTAGAAATACCATGCAGTCGTGTTCGAACACTGGAATGTGTGATGTAATCTATTCTACACCTTGATTAGGCTGATAAAAATCCTTATTATTTTGTTTTTTGATTTTCAATTTGACCACACGAGCAGCTGCTCACCGATTTGACAGCTCCAACGCAGTTACACTTCTGACATCGCCTGAATAAAAACAATTATAAACTGAGTGGTTCGAGCCCTGAATGTCGATTGGCTGACAGCCGTGGTATATCGTATACACGGGTATGTCAAAACATTTTTTTTTTACTAATCATGTTGGTAACCAGTTTATAATAGCAATAAGGCACCTTGGAGGTTGGTGGTATATGACCAATATGCTGTACCACGGCTAAGGGCTGTATCCAGGCACTCCATGTTGTGTCGTACATAAGAACTTAAGAACAGCCCTTAGCCGGGGTATATTGGCCATATAACACACCCCCCCGGGACTTATTCCTTAATTATATGCTATGTGATTGTTGGTTATCGTGGGTTAATGCTGATTGAATCTAGGACATGGTAGTAAGAATATATATAATTTTGATCTCATGGATGGTCAGTCCTAACATCCATAGCTCTGTCGATGAATTTGAGAGTGGTAACATTTCTCCAGCCCCATCCCCTAGCTGTTTACCAAATCAGTGGCTGGGTGCCCGCTTTTTCGTATTTTGAACTGCAGATTGCAGTTGTTCTAATGCAGTGGTTCTCAACTCCGTTTCTTGAGTACCCCCAACAGTACACATTTCTGTTGTGGCTCCGGACAAACACACCTGATTCTACTAATCATCAACCCCTTGACAAGTTGAATGAGGTGTATTTGTCTGGGGCTTCAACAAAAATGTGTACTGTTGGGGTTACACTAGAACTGGAGTTGGGAACCACTGCTGTAATGGAGAGTGTTAAAGACACACACACACACACACACACACACCTGAATAGCATGTCCTGTAATATGTTTACTGCCATCACGACACGTGGGTTCCTGCCACTGTTCATAGAAAAGATGGTGAGGTTGGAGGAGAGCAGGTCGGTGGTCTTCTCTGTATCCGCTGCAGTTCCTGCACCACAGCAGCTGAGAGAGGGAGTAGACAGGAGAGGACAGGAGAACAAGGGATGTGTGGGCATGGATATCTCAAATTAAAGTGACAGCGTACATTTGTTCACTACTCTTTCACTTCTCTCTTCCACACATGACAATCAATTCCATTCTAAACATGTCACACACGGACTATCCCTTAAACAGGTGTAGGCCTACTCACTACATATTGGGGGAGATGTAGTGGATCTTGGCACACATCTTATCAGCCACCACTTCACCTGAGGTGGCCCGCGTGTCTGCTCCCAGAACCACTCCATCCTGCACAAACAAGGACACAAAGAAAACTCTATTTTTACTATCAGTACACACAATGTATTTCCATCATTATTGTATTTTTTTTAAGTCACATAAAGACAGGCAAGGATCATAATAATATATCACTATATAAAATGTACTGACATACTCCCATTATATGGAGTCTTCCACTTATTAGAGACGCCTGCCCTTTATCAGCAGACATTGCTCTCACCTTGCACACTACTCCAGCTATGGTGGTCCCTGTCTTCATAGGCTTAGGTGCCTTGGTATGTCCTCCCTCAAGCAGACCCTCCAGAGCAACATTTCTATTTGATAAAGATATAGACTAATCAAACACACTTTAACACAATACCAATAGTGTACCACAAATTCTTACTAAGAAAATCCTTATCTAATGATGACCAGATCAATACATTTACAATCAGCTGATTAACACATAGAAGTATGACTTTCATTAAAAGAAAATGCAGACAGAATCCAATTCAACCTTTACAATTCTGTAGACTTGCTGGTCTTTTTAGAAAGAATATTTACACGATTATACAATATACGTTACTTTCACTTTTGATATAGGCTTGGTATGAGAAGAGAGAAATAATTACGAAGTTCACTATTTACCCCAAAAATACGAAATGCTATTCGGAAAGGGAAATCATACCTGGAGACGTTCTCAAAATTAAATCCCGATGCAGGTGTTTCGACAACATTTGATAGCGCCATACCTGAATAACTTTATTTTGCACTCAGTGCTTAGATTTTGACTTCACTACAATCGCGCATTTCAAGTCCCTGAAGAGGTCGCTATTTTCTTGACGTGGTGTGACCATATGTGACTGAGGGACGCAGTTTTATCCGTATTTTTCATCGGTGTTCGGGAAATACTGGAAATAGACTTTATGGACTCTCAAATCAAAGGAGTTAGCACAGGCGTAAGTTAATTGTTTTTCATATTTTGTACATGATAATTTTATACATTTTCATAAATTGAAGCTGCGATTAACAGTGCATTTTGGGACGGACGTAGCCGAATTTACACTGAGGGTTTTAATTCTAGGTTGCCTTGTTGATTTTGTCATTCATTCATCTCAGTAGCCTAAAGCTGAACCTTCAAGGAAAACGTTTATGCATTTAACCTCATAATAATAGACTTATTTAATATTTTCCGACGAACAAAGTGCTGAATTTACTTTCGTTTTCGAATCATTCATCTGCAACTCAAGCTCAGGGTAGAAATTAACCTACACTTTACCACTGATCTAGGATCAGTTTAGCCTCCCCAAATCCCAACCATAGTTTATCCATTGACTGTAAACTTGATCATAAGGAAAACTAACCTTAAATCATATATTATAAATATGTCATAAATATATTATTATATGTCATATTGTAATTGTATGCTCTCCCCATCTAACTGATTATTAATTCATTTATGATTTTTAAACTCTCCTACAGACCACCATCTTGGCGGTGACGTTCAATGGAGGGGTTATCATTGGCTCAGATTCCAGGGCATCCATCGGAGGGTA